>NW_027512818.1:0-352783 GCF_048772815.1 Callospermophilus lateralis
TTTTCTTTGGCCATTATTGCCAAAATTCCTATCTTCATCCCAGTGCCTGTAAAGACAAAGATAAAACCAATCTACAGCTTCTGCAATAGCCATCACTGAACTGCTTGCAGAACTTGCCTGGACTATGTATCACCTGTATGCATTGTGAACTCACCTGCATGCATTGTGAACAATATGTTGGTGAATTGACTTGTGGTAGTGTTGGGGTATTTTTGCTGATGATGTCATCGGTGGTACAATTTTTCCAAAAGGAGCCGTCAATTGGCTTGGTGTATCTTCCTCCCTTCTGCTGTCATGGTCGTTCAGCTAAAATTTGGGGGCCAACAGAGGTGAGACAAAGAACCTCACCCCCCGCTGGTACAAAGACCTCTCAACAGGTGTGACTGTATACTGGAACTGTAGCTAGTGACGGGTAAGATCCAATTGCAATGGTACCAATCTAAGACTGGAGGCTGATACCTTGAGGTCAGCTCATTCAATAATGGGTAAGCACCATATGTACTATTGGACAATCTAAGGCAGGCATGGTCCCTAAGCCACATGCTTGTTGTTTAAACAGAGAGGGGGAGGTGTTGAGAGGCACAGCCCAAGGGGCCTAACAAACTTTCAGACTGCCAGCTGATGATTGGCTAACAGCGGCCCCAGCAACATCAAGCTAATTGGCTCCTCTGCGGTGATGCTCATTGGAGATGCTCATTGAGCAGTTTCCCCACCCTTTCAGACTGCAAGCTGATGATTGGCTCAGAGCAGCCCCAGCAATATCTAGCTGATTGGCTCCTCTGTGGTAATGCCATTGGGCTGTTTCCCCACCCTTTCAGACAACGGAGCTGCTCATTGTGGGACTTTTTGGGCTCTGCCCACACGACCCAGCCAATCGACCTCAAGAGAAGGAGTGTGGAGGTTGAGAGCTTGTGGGAAGCCAGTAGTGGCAGTTGGGCTCTGAGGGTTTTTTTCGAGGAGCTAATTTTTAGTCATGTGTGGTTCTAAAAGTAATTTTAGTTTCTTTTGACAAGTGGCTCCTGAATTGTGACCAGCCAGATTGCAGCAATCCTAAAGTGATGGAGAAAAAGAACCCAAACAGAATAGAAATACAAGCAGTTTAGAGAGGCATGGTGTATAGTTGGATTTACCTTTTGCATGATAAAGGGTAGGTGTTATAAATCTAGTCAATTTTAAATTGAAATAGTTCTCCATGTGTTTTATAGTTAACAAATATGTGAATTCCTATCTCCCTTTATCTGTAGCCTATTCAGCACATGTATTTTTGAATGTACATATAGAATCCTACCTGGTATCACATGTACATTTTTGTTAGATGGCTGACTTGGCAGATACAAATTTTTAGAAGAGGTCACTCCTCCTAAACGTTGTTGGAATTGAAAATTAAAACTATGGGTGAGCTTCCTAGTTGAACAATATAATACATAAATCCATGTTCAGTAAAATGAATAGTTTTGGATCTGTGGATGTTATATATTTCATGATGAATTTCGATTGGCATATATATTGCTACCTTTTAATGCCTCTCTCTCTCTCTCTCTCTCTCTCTCTCTCTCTCTCTTCTATATATATATATATATATATATATATATATATATATATATATATACATACACACACACACTCTCCAGATTTTTCAGAATGTAAAATATATGTGTCTTATTATACAATCCCTAAATGCATTCATATTCATGAATGTGGATTTATAACCAAATGTTCACAAAGTTATTTTCAGAAATATTCATTCACCTTAAATACATATTGTATCCTAGTACTGAAATCAAAATTCAGTGAATGGTGCATAGAAGTCCTAATTTTTCTACAGTAACTGACCCACTTTAACATCAATGCAAGTAGATTCCTATGGGACATGATGTGTATTTTGACCTTCATTTTTATTCAACACTGTTACATGACTATTTGTTCAGTTTATGCACATCATAGGATATATATTTCATTCACAATTTTGCAAATTGATAGGCTTTTGTTTCACTTTTAATCACTTCTTGCTTCAGTACACAAGTATTCCTCTATGTTTTTTGACTGGTCTTTTCATGATACTTCATTTTATTTTAGATTTCAATAATCACTTTTAAAGCAAAACTCACACACTCTTCATGATAAACCATAAACCTAATATTACCATTAGATGTATAAATGGTTGTAATGAATGTATGTATCTCAATATAAGATTTCCTGTAAATTTGTAAATATCAATTCAATCCAATATTTAAAGTTGGAACCAGTAATATTATTTATTCACAGTATGGTCTATTCATTCATTTTATCTATATTCCTAGACACAGGGAACACCTATTTGTACACCCTATACTAATTTATACACCTTCAAAATATTGCCCACAGAAATGGTGGAAGAAATACTCATGTCACCTGATCTACATATGCACTTTATCACAGTAATATTCTGGAAACAAAATGCAAAGTTCACACTTATGACTGTGCCAAAGCCTAAATGGAAAGTGTGCATGGATTACTAACAATATCCATGTCCAGATTGCCTAATTCTCTCAAATGTCAATCCTATTGGTGACTAAATATTTGATTCTTTCTAAGATTTTATACTCAACCTCTACCCTGTTGAAAATGTCTAATCCTATCACTCAATTTATACTTTGCCTGATTTCTTAATATCTCCATTGATATCTGCTTCCCCATATATTTTCCCCAGTTCATCATTGTGTCTGACTCTTCACATGTGGTGACATTTACATTCACTCTCTACCGCAAACCCTATTGCTAAAGAACTTTTTGTCCAAATCCTATACTCACTTTTCTTCCTAAACCTACTGACTATCTTCCTAATCCTACCAACTATGCCTATATGAGTGGATGTTTTCTTCTACATTCAATCATCCAATTTTCAAGGTCCTATGCCATTGTATATCGATTTATCTGAGACATCTGTTTAGAAGATATTTAAAAGCTAAGTATCCCAATCAAGGGCCCAATGCTCTTCTGGGCTTCAAATCTTACCTAGATTTCTGTTTTTATACTTATATTTCACCTATATATTCTTGTAAATATCACAGGTTCCCAATACCATTATTCATCCAGCAGAATGATTCCTATCCCAAATAAAACCTGTTATTACCCTAACCATACACTGTTCCCTCAATGTAACTTTACAGAATAGCAGGGAAAAAGTTGGTCTTACACTACAGGAATGTAGGGGATCTTCAACCTGCTGAGATCCTCAAAGGACCATGCAGAAATGATTTCTGGAGAAGTTGTAGGCAGCTATGAAGGACCTGAGGGAGGAAAACCCAACTTCCATGGTAAACAACCTGGTCAGAATGAAGGGATGTGTCTTTATCAGCCTCTTTCATCTTAATGTAGAGAAGATTGACCAAACCAGGCCTGTGTGGAGAGCTGTTCTTGGGTGCCTATGGTTGATATACCATTCCAACGTGTGAAAATGTCACAGGAAGTAGGGGCACCCTCCATCTCATGGGACCCTTGGAAGTAACTCTTAGGACAAAGTGGTTGCCAAGGCAGTGACTTCATTCACTTCCTGATTGAGGTTACCTCACATAACGTCCTGGGTGATGGAACTCTCTAAACGTGGGATTCAGAAAGCCAGGCAAGCACAACCAGTCCCAGTCCCAGTCCCAGTGGTCTCACTTTTTTTGGATTTACCAAGGACAGAGTCTGTCTTTCTTGGTACCTACTGATGTGAGGATGGCCAAAAGACAGGAAAGCTAAGAAGAGGGGCCTTTCCTGATAAAGCAGGTAGTAGCTCACCACTGGCTTCTGACAACTTCACACAACATTCTTCCCTCAATGCAGCACAAAGGTCCCTTTCACTCATGAAGAGGAGGTCCAACCCTCAACTGTTCTGTAAAAGAACTTCAGAGAGAGAGGTTAAAGATTCCTGCAAAGCTGTTATGGAGGTTTCTAATATATTTAAGTTTTGGTCTATTTCTGCTTCTAACTGGGTCATTTGTTGTGTCCCATGGACCAGGGCAGTGGTTCCTGTGCCCACCCTTGTGGCAACTCCTATTCTTTATAGGATGGCTAAAGTGAGGGACATATGTTCCCAGTGAAACCGGGTTGTATGTCCCACCTATTCGATCTTCAAATGAACCTGCGTCATGATAGAGCATTCTGGGTAACATATGCACCATTACACAATTAATCACATCCGTTTTTCATTTCATGAAAACATCAACAATGTTTTAGTATATAGAATTATACTGTTGTAGGGACGGACAAGGCAAGGCACCTAAGATAGCACCAAAGACAGTGAAACAGTCCTATTTGGTTGCACCCAGATTCAGAGGGCATTGCTTCGGTTGTAATCAATTAATCTTCTGAATTCCAAGTTTAGGTAGTTTCAGAATTTTGTACCCAACATGTAAGAGAAGTGGCTCAGAAGATCACACTCTGCAGAAGTTCACAAAAAGCTGTTTTTGTTTCTGTTTTTTTTTTTTCTCTGTTCTGGGCAAGTTAACTTTTCAAGGACAACTGGGTGGGGGAGAGCTTTTACTTCCCTTTCTTTTTTTCCCCCTGCCAGCTGTTACCATGGAGCCCAGATGGTAACTTCTTTATCTTAGAAATGTTGCCATCTCTGTGAAGCCCCATTTCAAGGCCAGAGGAATTGTTCACATATTTTGTGAAAAACTAGTAAGGGGGTGTCTAGCTTAGGAGTGCTGATTATTTTTAGCCAGTGGCCAAGTGGAACAGGGCAACATTAAAAGAGGAAGGTTATCTATACTGAAATCGTTTATAGGGACATTTTGCTGAAAGTCCTAAAGTCAGCCATGGTGAAGACTCCTGGAGAAGGTCAGTGAAAACTTTTCTGTGGGCCTGGTACAGAGGGGGGAGACAGAGAAGTCGGGGCTTAGAGCAGCTTCATGGATCTGAGAATGAGAAAGGAGAGATGTAAAAGAATAATGGGAAAGGGGTTTGGGATATTCCTAGCAACAAAACTTGAGCAGTAGAACAGGTAGAGCAGAGGGGAAGAAGGGAGTGAGTATCCACAAAGCCTGTGAGGGACTTTAAATTTTTAGTAACCTGTTTTCAGTGATGAAAGAGCAACTTTAAAGGCCATTTTCATTACATTTGGATAAGGGTCTGAGGGCTCTCCTCAGCTGGTTTGAGCTATGGGTTAGCTGGAAAGAGGACCTGGTGGGACCCAGTGCGGGCAGTGACAAGAGAAGAGAGGAGTGAGTCGGTGGAGGGGTACCTCAGTACCTGCTTCTCAGCCAGGGGGCAATGGTCTGAGAACCGGTGTTGGTTTGGGTTTTTGATCTAGTAATTGAAGGGAAGAAATCAGGTTGCTGAGTTTGGAGTGACAGCAGATAGTCTGGAGAAGAAGGCTGAGGGTGAGGATCTATTGGAGAAGCATAGTTCAGGATGTGAGCGAAGGAGGGAAAAGGCCTCCACATAGGGGAATCTCCTTTTACCCTTTTGAGAAATTGCAGAAGTTAAAAAGGTCACACAGTATTTGAGGATCTAGAGACCCCTCTGGGGGCCATGGGTTTTGGTTATCTAATTGGTCATATGGCCAATGCTGTGTACAGAATTTGATGAGGAGTTCGGGTTCCATCAGGAAGCCCCTGTATGCTCACATCCCCATGACTTACAGAAGAAATTGGCTTTTCCTCCACACAGCTGTTGCTGTTTGTGGCTTTGATTGTCTGCCGGGCAAACATAGTAATCTAGGCTAGCCAACCTGCACCTGGCTTACCTGTCCCGACATCCATAATGTTTGTTTCCATTATTTATGGTACAAAAGGTATTTAATGGAATTTTAGTGGGATCCTCTTCATCAGGGATATCCTAATAGGAAAGACCTATAGCCAGCTAACAAATGTCTGGGTGGAGAAATGGCCACCAGGTCCCAAAGTGGGCTATATGTGAGATAGATTATACTTCTTCTCCAGTAGGATTTGTGATCAGCCATCGCTGCTGAAAGGGCTGATGAGGGTTAGAACTACTGGTGGTCAAGGAGAGACTCTATAGCTTCATCCACCTGGCGAATACACAATTTGAAAGGGTTACCAGTCTCTTCCAGTTTCCAGGCAGAGTCTGGACAGGGTGCAGGCTTGAGATGAGAGGCCAGGATCCAGGAAGTGATTCTGTCTACCTTTACCACTGTAGGTGTTATAAGTAGAACCTGGTATGGTCCTTTCCAGTGGGGTTCCAGGGATGACACCTGATGTTGTCTTACATAGACAAAGTCTCCTACTTGATATTGATGTGGAGTCCCCTCATCTCCAGGTTGGTAGGCAGTGGCCAGCTGTTTTCACAGGTATCGCTGAGTTCTTTCAACAGCTGTAAGTCTGTCAAGCATGTTGGTGTGGAAGGGATCGTTAGGTCTTAGAGTTGGGTTAGGTCCCTTACTGGAATAGGGGCCCCATAGGGAATTTCATAGTGGGTGAGGTTACACAAAGAAACAGAGAGAGAATTTCTTGCATGAAACATTGCATAAGGCAGAAGCATTGTCCAATCTTTTATGTCGGTCTCTAAGCTTAATTTCATTAAGGTCTCTTTAATGGTTCTATTCATTCATTCTACCTGTCCTTCACTCTGTGGTCTATAAGCACAATGTAATCCCCAGGGTACTGGCTAACCCCTAACGTACCTGGGTCATGAATGCAGGTCCATTATCAGACTCTGTTACCTTAGGCAGGTCGTATCTTGGAAAAAAATCTTCCAGGATCTTCTTGACCACCATTTGTGCTGTTTCTTTCTTTCTTTCTTTCTTTCTTTCTTTCTTTCTTTCTTTCTTTCTTTCTTTCTTTCTTTCTTTCTTTCTTTCTTTTTGGTGGGGAAGGCTTTAATCCATCCTGAAAATGTATCTACAAAGACTAGGAGATATTTAAGTCCATACCTTGCATGCTTAATTTCAGTAAAGTTCACTTCCCAGAATTGTCCTGGTCTTTTTCCTCCTAGGTGCTTTCCTCCAGGAAGCTTGGAAGGGTAAGCATAAACCAATTGATGGACCCGACAGGCTTTTGTTACCCATTCAGTCCTTTTGCTGTGATTTGGTTAGTGGAAAACTCTGTTCTTGATCCTTCAGGAATGCCTGCAGTTTCTTTGAACAAAGTTGAGTGAGTTGATGTACATTTTCTACTGACATAGTTAGAGCCATGACTATAGGAGTTTTTACTGAAGGATTTAGAAATCCCACTTGGTTGCCTTCAGGGTTAAAAGTTATTTTGGCGCAGAGCTTGGTGAGCAGATCTCTGCCCATCAATGGGACCAGGCATTCTGTGATTACTAGGAAGGATTGATGGATTTTCCTTTTCCCAGGTCCATGGTCCTCTTAGTTGTCCAAGCCCGATACTTACTGCCATTTGCCCCTTGAACTAGAGACCTTTTATTTGATAGATGGCCCAATGGGGCCTTAAGGGCTGAGTATATTGCCACTGTATCCACTTCAAAGTTTACTGGGGTCCCCTACACTTCAAAAGTTACCCTGAGCTCCGGGAGGGGATGTTAGCCCCGACTTTTGGAGTCATCCTCAAGAGTCAGAATGGCTGGCAGGAGTGGCTGTCCCTTTCTAGGGAACTCTTTGGCCCAGTGTCCTTTTTTTTACAGTAGGCACAGTGATCTGAGGCAAGGAGTGGCCTCTGGCGTGGGCCCAGGTATCCCTTCCTGTCTCCCTGTTTCTTAATTTCTGGCCTATTTGTTGTTGTGACCAGGACCTTAGTCAGCGCCTTAGTCTGTCTTTTGTTTCTTTTATCCTCCCTTTGTTCCCTTCTCTTCCTCAGTTTCTCTCTTAAAGTATACCTTCTCGGCTTCTCTGACTAAATCTCTCAAAGTCATATCTTGTAATCCATCTAAGCATTTTAACTTTCTTTTAATACCCGGGGCAGCTTGCCCAATAAAGGCCATTGTGACAGATGACTTTTGATCCTCTGCCTGAGGATTGAAAGGAGTATATCTTCTATATGCCTCCATAATTCTCTCTAGAAACATAGAGAGAGGTTCTTCAGGCCCTTGAATAATCTCTCTTACCTTGGCCTAATTAGTTGGTCGCCTAGCGGCCGCACGGAAACCCACTATTAGAGCCCGATGATAAGTGAACAGATGCTCCCTACCTTCAAAGATTTGGGGGCCACAGTTGGGTTGGTTCAAAGGAAAGCTGGCTTTGATTATCTTGGGAAGTTGTGTCAGTCACGCATCTGGTCAGAGGATATATTTTTCCAGCTTCCAGGAGTATTCTATTTTGATCCCCTGTCATGAAGACAGTCCCTATGAGTTGTTGGCAGTCATCTCAAGTAGGCTAGTGTGAAAACATCAATGACTCAACCAGACCTGTGTGCCAGGTGGGGTGCTCAGAAAAAGGGGGATTGTTATATTTCCAATTATGTACGTCTGAAGAGGAGAATGGCCAAAACTGGTAGGCTTGCATTTTTCCCCCCATGGCCGTCGTCAATCTTTGGCCCATAGGGATGGAGGGGGAGCATCATGGGAGTTCCAGTGTTTTCAACTATTCACTGCTGGCGAGTTCCTATAGCCGGGCCAGCTTCCTCAAGGGAAGGAAGGGCTGTGTATGCCACTGGGGAGCTATCTGGAGGGTGCTGTGCTCCTCCAATTGCAGAGAGGCTGAGTCAGCAGCAGGGGAATCACTTAGAGGGTGTTGGGGATTGGGGGAAGAGGGCAGGGGATAAGGAGGGGGAGGAGAATCCAGTAGAGTCAAATCTTTTGACTCAGGGAGAACAGAGGGTGGAGAAGGAAGAAGAGCAGAGGGTTTGAGAGATCATGGGGGAAGGAGTAGGAGCAGGGGCAGCGGTAAGGAAAGGCTTCACCCATGGAGGAGGAGATTTGCAGAGGTCCTGCAAAGTTAAGATATATGGCGGAATGATCCAGATGGCTATGTGGCCCTGGCTAAAAGACAATATCTCTAACTTTTTAAATTAGTGGGAAGTAGAAAGATCCTTCTAGAGGCCATCCGACTCGAAAGGTGGGTCATTCTGAGGCACAGAGCGTCTTCCAGGTCCAGTGTTTTACTAAATAAAAAAGATTCTGAGCCCTTATGTGGACTTTGGGCCAGTGATCAATGGTCAGGGACAGAGGCATTGAAGTGCTCTGTCCCATAATGAAAGATACACAAATAGTGAAAGCCACGACACATGGGGTCTCACATTCGCCGCTGCTGGATTTCAGTGGAACCTCCATATGAAAAGGTCGGGCAAGCCTTGGAGGAAGAGACCACAAAGAGATTGTCACATGCAACAGCAAAGGGTTTATTGGGGGTCCAGCATTCTGGGGCTCAGAGCTCAATTGAAAAGAGATGAGAGCCCTGAGAACATCTTAAGCAGAGTTTATATAATTTTCTTGGAGAGGGCAGGGAGGAAAGTTTATTGATGGGTCCGGGTGAGTGGGCAGTGTGCGTGCACACGGGTGAGGGAGTACATCCTGCAGTTTGGCAGTTGGGGAGAGCACATTCTGGGAACAAGATTAGCAAAGAGTTCTCAAGATTTCAAAAGTGTTTTGTTAAGCATACAGAGAAACAGGAAGTGACAAGTACCTATTTTATTAACCTTTCACTACCGACTATCCCTTTTTGACTGGATGTTCTCTTCTACATTCAATCATCCAAGGTACAAGGTCCTATAACATTGTATATCAATTTATCTGACACATCTGTGCAGAACATAATTCAAAGCTAAGTATCCCAATCAAGGGCCCAATGTCCTTCTGGGCTTCAAATCATACCTAGATTTCTGTTTCCATACTTATATTTTACCTATATATTCTCATACATATCACCGGTTCCCAATACCATTATTCATCCAACAGAATGACTCCTCCCCAAAATCGAACCTGTTATTAACACTAACCATACACTGTTGCCTCAATCTACCTTTACAGAAGAGCAGGGACAGAGTTTGTCTTACAATACAGGAATGTAGGGGATCTTCCACCTGCTTAGAAACTCAATGGTCCAAGCAGAAATGATCCCTGGAGAAGTATTAGGCAGCTATGTAGGACCTGGGAGAGCAAAAGTCATCTTCCATGGCAAACAACCTTGTCAGGATGAAGGGTTGTGTCTGAATCAGCCTCTCTATTCTTAATGGAGAGAATATGGACCAAACCAGGACAATGTGGAGAGCTGTTTCTGGTTCCATATGGTTGATATACCATTCTAACTAGTGAAAGTGTCAGAGGAAGTAGGGTATCCTCCATCTCATGGGACCCTTGGAAGCAACTGTTATAACAAAGTGGTTGCCAAGGCAGTGAACTCATTAAATTCTTGAAATAAGTGACCTACCTCACTTCCTTGGTGATGGAACTCTCTGAATTTGGGATCCAGGAAGCCAGGCACACAGAGCCAGTCCCAGTCTCAGTCCCAGTGGGCTCACATGTTTGGATTTACCAAGGACAGAGTCTGTCTTTTTTGGTACCTACTGATGTGAGGATGGCCAAATGCGAGGAGAGTTCTGAAGACGGGCCTTCCCTGAGAAAGCATGTAGTGGTCAGAACAGGCTCCTGACAACTTCACAGTGTTTGACAAGGAGACCAGATCTAAGACAAGACAGGCCTTTTCGGGGGAACATAAAATGGCCCACCAGTCAAAGGACACTCTGGATAGTCACAAACTTACTTGGGGGAAGGAGGTGCCTTTTTGAGTGTGTGTGTGAGTTTGTGGTTTTGTCTCATGTTCTGAGAATAGGTAGGAAAGGCGGTGTGTTTGGTTTGGAGTGGACTATTTCTAGAAAGAACTTTGACAAGGCAAGTGTTTCTGTGTCTGTGTCTCCCACTGTGTCCATGGTTGTAGACATTAGAAAAAAGAATGCATCAATGGATGTGTCCTGTCTAGTAGAAAGCTTCCCAGCATTCATCCTGTCCATTTTAGTAATGGACTGCAGGTTGCCTTATCGATGGGCAACACCTACTATCTTACTAAGTTTCTGTTTTCTTCCTGAATTTTGGCCACTCTCCAGAATAGGCTCATGGTTTTGTGTCCAAAATATTACCACCTCCAAACTCTGTGACATGGCTATGTTCTGGATAGCTGGAGGGAATTGGAGCATCTCAGAAAACTCAGATATCAGTGTGACCAGAAAAGCCTCAGTGGAGAAACCCTGTTTTGGGCCTTTTGCTATCCTATTGATCTTTTGCCCTGAATGTCAGGAAGGTCTTTGCCTCAGGCCACCCCTTTGTGAAGCCTGAAGGAAACAGTTTTCAAATGGAAATGAATGGGCATCACCTGTGGCTCTTTGCTTAATTGCTTTGGAA
Source organism: Callospermophilus lateralis (assembly GCF_048772815.1). Taxonomy (NCBI): domain Eukaryota; kingdom Metazoa; phylum Chordata; class Mammalia; order Rodentia; family Sciuridae; genus Callospermophilus; species Callospermophilus lateralis. The sequence continues at coordinate 11,215 of NW_027512818.1, forward strand.
AGCCATGTGTCTGAATCAGCCTCTTGGCCCTGTGAGAGGCTATGGCTTAGATTTTCAGCACCTGATGGATCTAAAGAAACATCCAATGTGTGCATCCAAAACCAAAATGGCAAAAACATAAGTCATTGTGGATGATGTCTCTTGCCTTCCTCTGTTAGGTTTCTGACCTTCTTCAAGGGAGTATAGGGATTTTTTGGGTCAAATGAGTTCTTCCAAGCTCTTCAGAGGTGCTTGGGTTTAATCATGAATCCAAATCACATAAGGAATTTATACCGGACAGTCAGTAGGCCTCTAATTGGAGAAGTAGAGCAGTATTAGCGGCAGACCTATGTGATCAATCCTAGTTCACAGGAAGGGTGTCCAGGCCACCCTGAGTTTAGGCAAATGAGGGGCAAGGAAGCTTATTTTGGACACTCTCTTGAGCTGCGCCATTCAAGGAATCCTCCAGCCAGAGGTTATGATGAGTGACTCTATGGAAGAAGATGAGGGCCATGTGGGATTGTTTTGGTTTTAATTGTGGTCATTTATGTGGTGGTTGGAAAAGATGACTGGGTGCACCTAGCCTTGAACACTGGTGTGATTCTCCTCAGAGACTGAGTTCTGTAACTGACCTCAGAGTAGTAATTGCTTTGAAAATGGTTGTGTCTTAATTAGCCTCTTGGCCCTGTGTGAGGCTGTGACTTAGATTATCAGCACCAGATGGATCGAAAGAAAGATCCCATGTGTGCATCCAAAACCAAAATGGCCAAAAGAGCAGTCATTGTGGATTAAGTCTCTTGCCTTTCTCTGTAAGCTTCTGAAAGAATAAAAGAAATTGAAATTGAAATTGAAATGTAAAGAACCAGGTTTGTAAACTTTCCAAGCTGCACTTTCCTGTGGCAGTTTAGACAATTCCCGGATCTGCCCATTAGATGTGTGTTGAAATCTTCCCTGACTACCTAGTTACTTAACAACCCTTTCCCAGAATCCCTGCAGCTCAGCAAGTATACATCTCAGGTATTCAACCAATCAGTTTAAATGTATACCCCTTCTTAGGGCTGACCAATCACCCGCTGCCCGAATTGTTCCCGCAAATTAAAGTGCTAATCATGCTTTAGAGTTGTTATTTGATTTTCCCATGGTATATGATGAATTGCTAAAGGAGGCTATGATGTATGTAAAGTCCCTGCCCTCTCTAAGGAATGTATATAAACTCTGCTCAAGTTGTTCTCAGGGCTCTTTGTTCTTTGCTCCTCTAAAGTGAGCTCTGAGCCCCAGCATGCTGGACCCCCAATAAAACCTTTGCTGTTGCATGAGAAAGCCTCTTGGTGGTCTTTTTCTCTGACGTTCGCCCCACCTATTCATCTGGAGGCCCCAGGTGAGATATCCGGCAGCGGCGGACAAAAGACCCCAATGGACTCCTCTCGGGGTAAGTAAGGCACCTCTTTCTGGTTTTGGGTTTCAGGTTATGGATTGGCAAAGTGGCTGTCAGTGAAGAGCATTAGCTCTCTCTGATGGTGGCTGACAGATGTGTCACAGAGCTACAGGCCACGTTCCTGGGGAACACTCCAGAGGACTAGAGAAATCAAGGAATACTAATTTCCTCAACTCGTTTATATTTTGCTTCAGGATTCGGTTCGCCAGCCCATCAGGTTTTGCCGGCTACTCAGTTTTGGTCATTGTTCTGAACTCATGTTGAGTTTACCGGCTGTCTTTATTGTCTAACCCATCAGGTTTTGGCAGTTACTCAGTTCTAATCTTTGTCTTGGACTCATGTTAAACGTTTACTGTTTGTCTTTGTCTGTGTTGCGTTTGTGTCTTCACTGTCCCTGTTTGAGTAACTCTCATTATGGGACAAAGCACTTCCACTTCTCTGTCCCTGACACTTGATCATTGGACTGATGTCCGCTCAAGGGCCCAGAATCTTTCTTTTTCAGTAAAATGCCGTACCTGGCAGATTCTCTGTGCTTCAGAATGGCCCATTCTCGGAGTCAGGTGGCCCCCCAGAAGGATCCTTCTACTTCCCTCTAATCCGAAAAGTCAGAGATATTGTCTTTCAGCCGGGGCCACGTGGCCACCCAGATCAACAGCCATATACCCCTTCCCCCAGCATCCTATCATTCAAACCTTCCACTCCTCCCCCTCTTCCTTCCATTCTCCCTGAGTCACAAGACTGGACACTCCTCCCCCTCCTTATCCTCTACCCTCGCTCTCCAACCCCCAACACGTTCCAGATGATATTCTCGCCGCTGACTCAGCCTCTCCGCCACTAGAGGCAATTGGGCCAGACACAAGCACTCCAGGGGACTTCTCTGCAGCAGCAGCAACCCCTCCTCCCCTGGAGGAAGCTGGGCCACCTAAAGGAACCCGCCGGTGACGGATAATAGAAAACTCGGAAGCCCCTATGATGCTTCCTCTCCGTCCCTACGGGCCAATGAACCGATCCAACTGGCACCCAAACACCTTTAAATGTAGGTAGCATCTGTCCACTTATCGCCAGACTCTAATAGCGGGTCTCCGAGTGGCCGCCAGAGGGCCGACTAATTTGGCCAAGGTAAGAGAGATTATCCAAGGGCCTAATGAGTCTCCCTCTATGTTTCTGGAGAGAATTATGGAAGCATATAGGAAATATACTCCTTTTGATCCTCAGGCAGAGGATGAACAAGCATCTGTTGCAATGGCCTTTATCGAGCAGGCTGCCCTAGATATTAAGAGAAAGTTACAACGTCTAGATGTATTACAAGATAAGACCTTGAGAGATTTAGTAAGAGATGCTGAGAAAGTATATTATAAGAGAGAAACTGAGGAGGAAAGGGAACAGAGGAGAGAGACGGAAAGGGAACAAAAGGAGGATGAAAGGAGCAAAAGGCAGACTAAAGCATTGACTAAGGTTCTGGTCAGAGCACCAAATATGCCAGAAGTTAAAAAGCAGGGAGACAGAAAGGGATACCTGGGCCCCCGCCAATGGCTGCCCCTGGCCTCAGATCAGTGTGCCTACTGTAAAGAAAACAGGACACTAGGCCAAAGAGTGCCCCCGAAAGAAGCAGAGATGCCAGTCCGCCGTGCTGACTCTAGAAGAGGACTAGGAAAGTCGGGGCTCAGATCCCCTCTCCGAGCTCAGGGTAACATTTAAAGTGGAGGGGACCCCAGTGAACTTTGAAGTGGATACAGGAGCAGTATAATCAACCTTTAAGACCCCACTGGGCCCCCTATCAAATAAATGGTCCCCTGTTAAAGGTACTAATGGCAGTAGATATTGGGCTGGGACAACTAAGAGGACTATGGACCTAGGAAATGGAAAAGTCCACCACGCTTTCCAAGTAATCCAAGAATGCCCAGCCCCATTGATGGGCTGGGATCTGCTTACCAAACTCTGGGCTAGAATAACCTTTAACCCTGATGGTCCCCAAGTGGAGTTTCTAAAGCCTTCAGTAAAAACTCCCATAGTCATGGCTTTGACAACATCCGTAGAAGATGAACATCAACACTTCGCGCCTCCTAGGACTGATCAAACAGGCAAACTACCCCAGAAATGGATAAAAGATTATCCTAATGCCTGGGCAGAAACTGCTGGGTTAGGTCTAGCCATATAACAACCTCCAATAGTAGTAGAATTAAAAGCCTCTATCTCTCCAATCAGTGTTAAACAATATCCTCTAATCAAAGAAGCTAAGGATGGGATAAGGGCCCATATTCAGAAATACCTGGCTCTTGGGGTCTTAAGGCCCTGTCATTTGTCCTAGAATATCCCCCTGCTACCAGTAAGAAAGCCAGGAACTGGGGACTACCGGACGCTTCAATACCTAAGAGAGATCAACAACAGAGTGCAGGACATTCACCCCACTGTACCGAATCCATATAATTTGCTTAGCGCTCTGAATCTGGAGCAGGAATGGTACACTGTGCTAGACTTAAAAGATGCTCACTTTTGCTTGCCCGTACATAAGGACACTCAGTTGCTGTTTGCTTTTGAGTGGATAGACCCCGAAAAAGGAACATCTGTCCAACTAACCTGGACTAGACTCCCACAGGGGTTCAAAAACTCTACCACTCTCTTTGATGAACCCCTCCACAAGGACTTCAATGACTTCAAAACTGCACACCCCGATGTCACCATACTCCAATATGTGGATGGTCTGCTACTGGCAGCCGACACCAAAGAGAACTATGAGTCTGGGACCCAAGCATTATTTTCCAAGCTTGCTCGGCTTGGATATAGGGCTTCTGCCAAAAAGGCCCAAATTTGTCAGCAAGAAGTAATCTTCCTGGGTTATTCTCTTAGGGGTGGCAAAGGATGGCTCACTGAGCCCACAAAACGAACCTTTGTGCAGATACTGCCCCCATCTAATAAGAGACAACTCAGGGAGTTTCTTGGGACTGCCGGCTTTTGCAGGTTATGGATTCCTGGGTTCGCGTCTCTGGCTGCCCCTTTATACCCGCTGATAAAGGGGGATGTCCACTTCCAATGGACCCCTGAGCACCAACAAGCTTTTGATAATGTCAGAAAAAAGGTGCTGCTATCTGCTCCGGCCTTAGCACTCCCAGATATAGAAAAACCCTTCAGTCTCTACATCGAGGAAAAGAAAGGAATAGCACGGGTTGTGCTCACTGAGACTTTGGGACCTTGGAAAAGGCCGGTAGAATACTTATCAAATAAACTGGACCCAGTGGCTAGTGGGTCGCCCCATTGCTTAAGAGCTATAGCCTTGGCAGCCCTTCTAATGAAAGATGCTGATAAATTAACGTTGGGACAGAAGCTAACGATTATAGTCCCCCATGCCCTGGAGTGCATCATCTGTTAGCCTCCAGAGATGTGGCTATCAAACTCTAGAATAACCCACTACCAGAACCTCTTGCTTGACAAAGACAGAATCACGCTGGGAACCGCTGCTCCACTCAACCCGGCTACACTGCTGCCAGAAGAATCATCAAGACCCGTCGCTCATGAGTGTCAACACATACTGGCAGAGGAAACCAGTATACGACGAGACTTGAAGGATCAGCCACTGCCTTGCCCTGAAGTTGTATGGTTTATGGATGGCAGCAGCTTCCTCCAAGATGGTAAGCGGTGGGCTGGAGAAGCAGTAGTTAGCAAAATTAGTGTCATCTGTTCCTCTGGTCTCCCAGAACTGACATCAGCCCAAAAAGCAGAACTGATTGCCCTTACGAAAGTATTGGAACTAGCAACAGGCAAAAGGGCCACCATATACACTGATAGCCGCTATGCATTTGCCACTGCAAATGTGCACGGGGCTATTTACCAGCAAAGGGGGTTATTAACCTCCACCTGGAAAGAAATAAAGAACAAAGATGAGATCCTCCAACTTCTCTCAGCAGTGCAGGGCCCTAAGGAACTAGCTATAGTGCACTGCCCAGGGCACCAGAAGGGAAACGAACCCGTGGCGGTTGGAAAAAGAAGGGCAGATGAGGAAGCTTAATTGGCAGCCCTAAATGGAGTGACTGTGTTAACTTTTTCCACACCAGGGGGAACAACAATCAGGAGACTTGGCCGCACCGGAACATTCAGGCAACTTATCATCTGAGGAAACAGATACAGAACTCTGGGATCCTACAGAGCCAAGTTTACAATTTCAAAAAGCCCACCTTTATGTCAAAGACGTACACCAGCTCACCCACTTAGACTCATAGAAGATATAGGCACTCTTAAAGGACCGGAGAAAGGACTTATTATTGACTGACTCACAGAGGAAAGAAATAGCTGAGCAGGTGACTAGAGCTTGTCAAGTCTGCCAAGTAGTTAATGCTTACCCATCCAAGCTTCCTGCAGGGAAGCGCTTACAAGGAACCAGACAAGGACAATTCTGGGAATTGAACTTTACTGAAATTAAGCCAGCAAGGTATGAACTTAAATATCTCCTAGTCTTTGTAGATACTTTTTCAGGATGGGTCGAAGCCTTCCCCATGAAGAAAGAAACAGCTCAGATGGTAGTCAAAAAGATCGTAGAAGACATTTTTCCAAGGTTTGGCCTGCCTAAGGTAATAGGGTCCGCTAACGGACCGGCATTCATGCCCCAGGAAAGTAAGGGATTTGCCAGGACCCTGGGGATTAATTGGAAGTTACATTGTGCTTATAGACCCTAGAGCTCAGGACAGGTAGAAAGGATGAATAGAACCATCAAAGAGTACTTAACAAAATTAAGCTTGGATACTGGCATAAAAAATTGGACTATGCTCCAACCTTATGCACTGTTTTGTGAAAGAAATACCCCCTCCGCCTCTTTGTGTAACCTCACCTCTTATGAAATTCTCAATGGTGCCCTTCCTCCAGTAGGGGACCTAATCCCAACTATGAGACTTAATGATTCCTTTCACACCCCCTTGCTTTACAGATTTAAAGCCCTTTAACAAACCCAGCACCCAGCGATACCTGTGGAAACATTTGGCCTCTGCTTATCAGACTGGAGACGAGGGAACCCCACATTGATATCAAGTGGGAGGCTTCGTCTACGTGAGATGGCGTCAGGTGTCATCCCTGGAACTCCACTGGAAAGGACCATACCAGGTGCTGCTTATAACACCCACAGTGGTGAAAGTGGATGGGATCACTTCCTGGATCAATGCCTCCCATCTCATGCCTGAGCCCTGAACAGACTCTGGCTGGAAACTTCTACAGACTGGTATCCATCTCAAGTTGCGTGTCCGTCATGTGGGTAGGGCTATGGATTCTTCCCATGACCACCAGCAGCCCTAATCCCCATCAGTGTGCTCAGCAACAGGGGCAAGTAATGAATCCTAATGGGCAAGTAGTGTGAGCTATTTCACAAACAGCCACCTTATGGACTTGGTGGCCATCTCTCCACCCGGACATTTGTCAGCTTGCCATAGGCTTCCCTGACTGGGATCTCCCTGACATAGAGGACCCCACACAGATCCCACTCAAACCCTAACCAGGGCAACATAGACCACCTTAACCCATGAATTATGGATGTCATCTCCCCCAGCTCAGGTGTAAACTAGCCAGTCTTGACTATTATGTGTGCCCACCTGATTTCCAAAGTCATAAAACAGGCCCAAACCTGTGGAGGACCCAGTGACTTTTATTGTAGATCTTGGGGTTGTGAACAAACGAAAGCTGCATGGTGGAACCCAAACTCCCCAGAAAGGTATGATTCCGGTAGGATGAAATGACACCTGGATTGATCCCAAGAAATGTGCTGCTAGCCCAGTGGTGTCAAAAACTCGCTGTGGAAAGAATACTCTATGTTACCCCCTCAATATAACTTTCACTTCCAAAGGAAGGGGCTACCTCAGAAAAACCTGGCCTATGGGAAATACATGGGGAATGCGATTCTATATTTATGGCCCAGGTGATGAATTTGGTCTCTGGTTCACCGTCTGGCTTAAAAAGAAAGAAAATCCCACAGCAATAGGACCCAATCCCCTCAAGCCAGGAATTAAGCCTCCTAAACCTTCCATGCCTAGATCTACCAGAACCCCTCTACCATCTAATACTTCCTGGATTCCGTCTTTGCCTACTTCCCCAGTCCAGAGTACATCTGACTCCTCCCCCTGGGAACTAATTAAAGGAACCTTTATGGTACTGAACTCCACACAGTCAGAACTCCTTGTATTTCAGCCCAGGTCTTTGACAGCCCTGTAAATTATTGTGTAATGGTGCAGATACTCTCCAGGGTACTCTATCATAATGCCTAATCATTTGAAGGTCTACTAGGGGGACAAACAACCCGATATCAAGGGGAACCATTGTCCCTTACTCTAGCCATCCTATTGGGGATAGGAGCTGCTGCAGGAGTGGGTATGGGAACAGCTTCTATGATGCGTGGTTAACAACAAATGGCCCAATTAGAAACAGCAATAAATCAAGACTTGAAGACGTTAGAGACCTCCATCACAGCTTTGCAGGAATCCTTAACCTCTCTCTCTGAAGTTGTTTTACAGAACAGGTGAGGATTAGACCTCCTCTTGTTGAGGGAGAGGGCCTCTGTGTTGCACTGAGAGAAGAATGTTGTTTTTATGCTGACCATATTGGAGTTGCAAAATAATTCATGAGTAAATTAAGAAAATACCTTGAAGAGCGCCAGAGAGAATGGGAGATTCAACAAGGGTGCTTTGAGTCATGGTTAACCCAGTACCCCTGGTAACTACACTAATATCAGACTTAGCTGGACCCCTGATCATCCTTATGGTGTTGCTAACTGTGGGACCTTGTTTGCTTAACCACATAGTTTCCTTTCTCCAGGCTCAGATTAGGCAGGTGAAACTCATGATAATCAGACAGAAATATGCTGCACTGGTAGGAATAGAATGTGAAACCCCACAATAATTTTGATTCATTACTTTTAAGATTAAAAGTAGTCAGAAAAAGGGGTGGGAAATGAAAGAATAAAATAAATTGAAATTGAAACGTAAAGAACCAGGTTTTGTACATTTTCCAAGCTGCACTCAGAACCTGAAATTCCTGTGGCACTTAAGACAATTCCCGGATCTTCCCATTAGATGTGTGTTGAACTCTTCCCTGACCACCTCGTTACTTAACCACCCCTCCCCAGAAACCATGCAGATCTGCACGTATACATCTCAGTGCTTCAACCAATCTGTTTAAATGTATACTCCTTCTCACGGCTGACCAATCACCCGCTGCCCAACCTGTTCCAGCCAATGAATGTGCTAATCATGTTTTAGAGTTATTATTTGATTTTCCCGCGGTATATGATGATTTTCTAAAGGAGGCTATGATGTATGTAAAGTCCCTGCCCTCTCTAAAGAATGTATATAAACTCTGCTCAAGTTGTTCTCGGGGCATTTTGTTCTTTGCTCCTCTGAAGTGAGCTCTGAGCCTCAGCATGCTGGATCCCCAATAAACCCTTTGCTGTGGCATGAGACAGTCTCTTGGTGGTCTTTTCCTCCGAAGTTCGCCCGACCTTTTCAGTTCCTGACTTCCGTCAAGTGAGAATAGGGATCATTTGGGTCAAATGAGTTCTTCAAAGCCCTACAGTGGATAGCCCATAGGTGCTTGGGTTTTATCATGACTCCAAATCACATAGAAAATCTACACCTGACAGTCATTAGGCCTCAAATTGGAGAAGCAGAGCAGTATTAAAGGCAGGCTTATTTGATCACTCCTGGTTCAAAGGAAGAGTGTTTAGGCCACCCTGACTTTTGGCAAATGAGGGGCAATGGAGCTTATTTTGGACACTGTCTTGGGCTGCACCCCTCATGGAAACTTCCAGCCAGAGGTTATGATGCGTGTCTGTGTAGAAGAAGATGAGACCCATGTGGGAGTGTTTTGATTTAAGTTGTGGTCATATGTGTGGTAGCTGGAAGAGATTACTGGGTCCTCCTGGGCCTGAACTCTGATGTGACTCCTTTTAGACACTGTGTCCTGGAACTGAGCTTAGTGAAGTATTGCCATGAGTTGTGTTGGGATTTGAGGAGGCCATGCATGAGAGTCGCCCTTGGAACCTGAGATGTAGGCCCAGGGTAGCTTTCCACAGAGCACTGGGAATCTCAGTCAGGATACCACAAGATTTTATTCTGAAAGACTTGGCAGCCATAGTTGAGATCAAAACACTCATGGATCTCAATTGTAGACCTCAATGAGCCTGGCTTCAGGTGACCTTTTGGACACTCTTTGGGAAGCCTTGCCTGTGAGAGTTCTCCAGAGTTTTCATTGAAATGATCATACTCACCATTTAATGGTTCCTGCATGAATTGAAATCCACTGTGCCTCCAACTTCATCCTTGATAAATGGCTAGATAAATAGTTTAAATTTTTGAAATTCCCATGAACAGGTGGCACACAGAACCTTTGGATGTCCTATTTCTGATCATGAGTGTACCAGACAGTGCCTTGATTGATTGGGTTTAATGAAAATGGTGTAGAACCGAGATGCCAGTAATTTGGAGCCTGATGAGTAGAGGGCCTAGAGCAGCGGTAGGCAGGTGTGTGATAAAACATCTGTGATGGGGCCATGTGGATCTGCCTTTGGATTCCAAATGTCATGAGACGGACATGGTGCAGCCAGGAGACCATTATAAGTAAACTCATCTTGTTATATGGAGAGGTTTTAGGGTAATTTACAGAATCAGGTTACTATGGTCAAGGGAGCAAGCTATGTGGTATAGAGGCCGGTTTCATGAATGCTCATGTGTGAGCCACCACATGTGATAGAACTCCCTCCAGCACTGTGTCCCAGTTGAACTCCTTGTATTTCATGAAGCAAATACAAAACTCGCAGTGCAGCAGCAAGAAACACCAGGAAAAGTGGAGGATTACTAAATGGCTTCACAGTCCACACGGGCAGACACTTAGACCACTGTGTCCCAGTTGAACTCCATGTATTTCGTGAAGCAAATACCAAAGTCGCAGTGCAGCAGCAAGAAACACAATGAAGAGTGGAAGAGGAACAAATGAATATACAGTCCACGCGGGGACACACTTAGCCCCAAGTGGCCATAGTATACCTACAAAGAGAGAATTCAGCACTGCTCCCTCATGTTCATTGGAATATTACAATTTATGTCCTCCAGGTCACATAGATGCTGACCCAGCTTTGATCGTCTCACTAGAAGGAAGCAAAAGCTCCTGAAAACAACATATATTTCAAGTGCCCAAACTCAGAGGCAGTTTCTCAAGAAGTCTTTAGGCCAGCAGAGCTCTGTGATTGTGGAGTGCTTACCCTGTCGCTTACTTTTGAAAACTCTACCACCTCCATGGTTGTGAACTCCTGATCAAATTCCATTTCAGATATGTATTCACATATTTTCTATCTCTTTTCCTCTAATTGTGTCTTACTTGGGGCGAAGGTAATGTCAAGGGATTGTTCTGGATGAGAGTGGGAAGATTTTTCTGAAGCACATATTTGCATACACATTGGATTCATTTTCCTATTTTCCATTCAAAATACTGAATCACTGACATTAACACATACCCTACTAGACTCTGACTACTAATCCTAATATGTTGGAGAAAAATACCCCCAAAAGAATAGAACTACAAGCAGTTCAGAGGAGGCATGGTGGATAGTTGGGCTTGCCTTTTGAATTATATAGTGTAGGAGTTTTAAATCTTGTCAATTTTTTTTGAAATAGTTCTCCATGTATTTTAAAAGTTAAGAAATATGTGAATTCCTGTCTCCCTTACTCTGAAGCCTATTCAGCACCTGTATTTTTATATGCACATTTAGAATCCTACCTGTTACCACACGTACATTCTTGTGTGGTGGCTGAATTGGCAGATACAAATTGTGAAAAGGGATCACTCCTCCTAAACGCTGTTGGAACTGAAAATTCAACCTGTGGGTGAGCTTCCTAGTTGAACAACATTATACATAAATCGATGTTCAGTAAAATGAATTTATTTGGATCTGTGGATGATATATATTTCATGGTGATTTTAAATTGGCATATAGTGCTACTTTTTAATGTCTGTGAATGTTTGTGTGTGTGTGTATATATATATATATATATATATATATATACACACACTCTCCAGATTTTTCAAAATATGAAATATATGTGTATTATTTTACACATCCTAAATTTTTCATATTCATGAATGTGGATTTATAATCATCTTTTCACAAGATTATTCTCAGAAATATTCACATACCCTACTAGACTCTGACTACTAATCCTAATATGATGGAGAAAAGTAACGCAAACAGAATAGAAATACAAGCATTTCAGAGGAGGCATGTTGTATATTTGGACTTGCCTTTTCCATGATAAATGGTAGGTGTTATAAATCTGGTCAATTTTCAATTGAAATAGTTCTCCATGTGTTTTTAAAATTAACAAATATATGAATTCCTGTCCCTTTCTCTGTAGCCTATTCATCACATGTATTTTTATATGCATTTATAGTATCCTACCTGGTATCACATGTACATTTTTGTGAGTTGGCTGACTTGGTAGATACAAATTGTGAGAAGAGATCACTCCTCCAAATCGTTGTTGGAACTGAAAATTCCACCTATAGGGGAGCTTCCTAGTAGAAAAACATTATACATAAACTCATGTTCAGTAAAATAAATATTTTTGCATCTCTGGATGATGTATATTTATAGATGAATTTTGAGTGGCATATATATTGCTACTTTTTAATGTCTGTGTGTGTGTTTTGTGTAAATATATATATATATATATATATATATATATATATATATATATATACACTCTCCAGATTTTTGAAAATATGAAATATATGTGTCTTATTTACACTCGCTAAATTTATTCATGTTCATGGACTTGGATTTATAATCAACTTTTCACAAGATTATTCTCAGAAATATTCATCCACCTGAAAAACAGATTTAACTAATATTTCTACAGTAACTGACCAAGTTTAACATCAATGCACCTCGATTCCGATATGACAAGGTGTGCATTTTGACGTTCATTTTTATTAAACCCTGGTACATTAATATTTATTCATATTATGGACATCATAGGATATATATTTCATCCACAAATTCACAAATTTATGGGCATTTGTTTCACTTTCAATCAATTCCTGCTTCAGAACACATGTATTCCTCCAGGTGTCTTGACTGGTCTTTTCATGTGACTTCTACCCAAACACATTATTTTTGATTTCCATAATCAATTTTGAAGCAAAACTCACACCCTTTATGATAAACCATAACCCTAATATTGCAAATAGATGTATAATTGGTTTGAATGAATGTATATTTATCAATATAAAAATTTCTTTATATTTTCAGATATCACTTCAATCCATTTTTTAAAGTTGAAACCAATTATATTCTTTATTCACACTATTGTCTATTCATACATTTTCTCTATATTCAGAGACACAGGGTGCACGTATTTGTACCCCCAACACTAATTTATATGTCTTCAACATATTGCTTCCAGAAATGGTGGAAGAAATACTCATGTCACCTGATATAAGTATACATTTTTTCAGTGTAATATTCTGGACACAAAACGCAAATATCACACTTATGATTGTACCAAATCCTAAATAGGAAGTGAGCATGGATTACTAAAACCATCCATGTCCAGGTTGCCTAATGCTCTCAAATGTCTATCCTGTCGGTGACTACATATTTGTTTCTTCCTAAGATTATATATTAAATCTCAACCTGTTGAAAATGTCTAATCCTATCACTCACTTTATACTTTGCCTGATTTCCTAATGTTTCTATTGATAAATGCTTTCCTACATATTTTTTCCAGTTCATCACTGTGACCAACTCTTCACATGTGCTGACATTTACATTCACTCTCTAACCAAAACTCTATTGCTAAAGTACTTTTGGTCCAAATCCTATTCTCACTCTTCTATCTAAACCTACACTATCTTCCTAATCCTACCGACTATCCCTTTTTGACTGGATGTTTTCTTACACATTCAATCAACCAAGGTACATGGTCCTTTGCCATTATATATCGATTTATCTGAGATATCTGTGCAGAACATTGTTCAAAGCTAAGTTTCCCACTCCAGTGCCCAGTGCACTTCTGGGCTTCAAATCTTATCTAGAATTCCATTGTCATACTTATATTTCACCTCTATATTCTTATAAATACCACAGGATCCCAATATTCTTATTCATCCAGCAGAATGATTCCTAACACAAATCGAACCTGTTATTAACCCTAACCATATACTGTTCCCTCAATCTATCTTTACAAAAGAGCAGGACTGAGTTGGTCTTACAATACAAAAATGTAGGGAGACTTTCACCTGCTGAGAAGCTCAAAGGTCTATGCAGATATAATCCCTGGAGAAGATATAGGGAACTATGAAGTACCTGAGAGAGAAAAAGTCATCTTCAATTGCAAACAACCTGGTCATGATGAAGGGATGTGTCTGAATCAGCCTCTATCTTCTTAATGTAGAGAAGATGGACCAAACCAGGCCTATGTAGAGAGCTGTTCCCAGGTGCCTATGGTTGATATAACTTTCTATCTTGTGAAATTGTAACAGGAAATAGGGGCAGCCTCCATCTCATGAGACCCTTGGAAGCAACTGTTAGGACAAAGTGGTTGCAAAGGCAGCAAATTCAATCAGTTCCAGAAAGAAGTGACCTCATCTAATTTTCTTGGTGAAGGAACACTCTAAACTTGGAATCCAGGCACCCAGAGGCAGTCCCAGTTCCAGTCCCAGTGGGCTCACTTGTTTAGATTTACAGAGGACAGAGTCCGTATTTCTTGGTAAATACTGATGTGAGTATGGCCAAATGCCAGGTGAGCTCTGAAGAGGGGCCTTTCCTGAGAAAGCAGGTAGTGTCTCACTGCTGGTCCCGGACAATTTCACAGAGTTAGCCAAAGAGACCTGATCTGAGACAGGAGAGGCCGTTTCGGGGGAACATAAAATGGTCCACCAGTCAGAGGGCTCTCCAGATAGTCACATACCTACTTGGAGGAAGGAGGTGCCTTTGTGGTTGTGGGTGTGAGTTTGTGGTTTTGTCTCACGTTCTGAGAATAGGTAGGAAAGGCAGTTTGTTTGGTTTGGAATGGACTGTGTCTACTGAGTCCTTTGACAAGGCAAGTGTTTCTATGTCTGTGTATCCCACCGTGTCTGTGGTTGTAGACATTAGAAAAGAGAATGCATCAATGGATTCGTCATGTCTAGTAGAAAGCTTCTCAGCATTCATCCTGCCTAATTTATGAATGGACTGTGGATTGCCTTATGGATGTGCAACACCTACTATCTTCCAAAGTTCCTGTTTTCTTCATAGAATTATGGCCACTCTTCAGAATAGGCTTATGATTTTATGTCCACCATATGAACCACCTCCAAGATCTGTGACATGGCTATGTACTGGATAGCTGAAGGGAATGAGAGCATGTCAGAAAACACAGATATCATTGGGACCAGGAGAGTCTCAATGGAGAAACCCTGCTTTGGGTCTTTTGCTTACCTATTTGTCTGTTGCCCTGAATGTCAGGAAGTTCTTTGACTCAGGCCACCCCTTTTTGAAGCCTGAAGAAAACAGTTTTCAAATGAAAATGAATGGGCATCACCTTGGGCTCTTTGCTTAATTGCTTTAGAATGGGATGTGTCTGAATCAGCCTCTTGGCCCTGTGTGAGGCTGTGGCTTTGATTCTCAGCACCTGATGGGTCTAAAGAAGGATCCCATGTGTGCATCCAAAACCAAAATGGCCAAAAGAGCGGTCATTGTGGATGGAGTCTCTCGTCTTCCTCTGTAATGTTCCTGCCTCCATCAAGTGAGAATAGGGATCCTTTGGGTCAAATGAGTTCTTCAAAGCCCTGCAGAGTCTAGCCCATAGGTGCTTGGGTTTTTTCATGACTCCCATTTACAAAAAGAATCTAAACCCCACAGTCACTAGGCCACAAATTGCAGAAGTGGAGCAGTATTAACGGCAGGCCTATTTGATCACTCCTGGTTCACAGGAAGGGAGTCCGGGCCTTTAGGCATATGAGGGGTAAGGAAGCTTCTTTTGGACATTGTCTTGGGCTGTGCCCCTCATAGAATCCTCCAGCCAGAGGTAATGATGAGTGTCTATATGGAAGAAGATGAGGTCCATGTGGGAGTGTTTTGGTTTTAATTGTGGTTACTTGTGTGGCGGTTGGAAGAGATGAATTGGTCCACGTGGGCTGGAACTCTGGCGTAATTACCCTTAGAGACTGCATTCTGGAACTGATCTTAGAGAAGTATTGCAATGAGTTGTGTTGGGATTTTAGGAGGCCACGCATGAGGGTAGTCCTTGGAAAATGAGTCTTGACCCAGGGTTGCTTTCCACAGAGCACTGGGAATCTCAGCCAGGATATCACATGATTTTATTCTGAAAGACTTGGCAGCAATAGTTGAGAGTCAAAACAAACATGGACCTCATATTGTAGACCTCAATGGGCCTGGCTTCATGTGAACTTTTGGCCACTCTTTTGGAAGCCTTGCCTGTGAGAGTTCTCGAGAGCTTTCATTAAAATGAGTTTCCTCAACATTTAATGGTTCCTGAATGAATTGAAACCCACAGTGCCTCCAACTTCATCCTTTAAAAATGGTTAGATAAATACCATGAAATGTTTAAAATTCCCATGAGCAGGTGGCACTGGAAAACCTTTGGATGTCCTGTTTCTGATTATGAATATAACAGAAGGTGCCTTGATTGACTGGTTTTCATGAAAATGGTATACAAAAGAGATGCAAGTAAGTTCGAGCCTGCTGAGTAGTGGACCTAGAGAAGTTGTGGGCAGGTGTGTGATAAAAAATCTGTGGTTTGGCCATGTGGATCTGCCTTTGGCTTCCAAATGGATTATGACTGATATGGTGCAGCCAGCAGACCCTTCTCTGAAAAGGCATCTTGTTATATGTAGGAGTTTCAGGGCAATGTTCAGAATCAGGTTGCTATGCTCAAGGAGGCAAGCTGGTGGGATAGAAGCATGGTTGGTGCATTTTCCTGCAGACCCTGACCCACCACACGTGACAGAACTCGCTCCAGCACTGTGTCCCAGTTGAACTCCTTGTTTCATGAAGCAAATGCCAAATTGCAAGTGCAGCAGCAAGAAACAGCACGAAAAGTGGAGGATGACCAAATGGGTTCACAGTGCACACGGGGAGACACTTAGCGCCCATTGGTCACAGTTTACCTACAAAGAGAGAATTTAGCAATGCTGCCTCATGTTCATTGGAAAACAAGAAACCATGTGCTCACAAAGGTCACAAAAATGCAGACCCAGCTTGGATGGTCTCACTACAATGGAAGCTAAAGCTCCTGACAACAACATATATTTCATGTGCCCAACCTCAGAGGCAGTTTCTTAAGAACTCTTTAGGCCAGCAGAGCTCCATGTTTGTGGAGAGTTTACATTGTCCCTTAATTTTTGAAACTCCTCTACCTTCTCCAAATTTGTGAAAATTGAGCAGTTTCCATTGCAGATATGTATTCACAGATTTTCTAACTCTTCTCCTCTAATTGTGTCATACATGGGGCGAAGGTAATGTCAAGGCATTGCTCTGGATGAGATTGGGAAGATATTTGTGTAGCACATATTTGCATACACATTGCATTCATTTTCAATTTTCTATTCGAAATACTGAATCCCTGACACTATCCCATACCCTACTATCCTCTGACTACTAATCCTAATATGATGGAGAAAAATACCCAAACAGAATAGAAATACAAGCAGTTCAGAGGAGGCATGCTGCATACTTGGACTTACCTTTTGCATGATAAATGGTAGGTGTTATAAATCTAGTCAATTTTTAATTGAAATAGTTCACCATGTGTTTTTAAATTAAACAAATATATGAATTCCTGTCTCCCTTTCTCTGTAGCCTATTCATCACATGTATTTTCATATGCACTTATAGAATCCTACCTGGTATCACATGTACATTTTTGTGAGGTGGCTGACTTGGCAGATACAAATTGTGAGAAGAGATCACTCCTCCAAATTGCTGTTGGAACTGAAAATTCCACCTATAGGGGAACTTCCTAGTAGAACATCATTATACATAAACTCATGTTCAGTAAAATAAATATTTTTGCATCTGTGGATGATATATATTTAAAGATGAATTTTGATTGGCATATATATTGCTACATTTAAATGTCTGTGTGTGGTTTTTTTTTGTGTGTGTGTGTGGGTGTGTGTATATATATATATATATATATATATATATATATATATATATACACTCTCCAGATTTTTCAAAATATGAAATATATGTGTCTTATATACACTCTCTAAATTCATTCATGTTCATGCATGTGGATTTATAATAAACTTTCCAAAATATTATTCTCAGAAATATTCATCCACCTTAAATACATATTTGTTTCCTAGTACTGAAAACTAACTTCAGTGAATGGTGCATACAAATGTTAATAATTCTACAGGAACTGATCCAGTCTATCACCAATGCAAGTAGATCCCAATGGGACATGATATATAATATGATGTTCATTTATATTCAACACTGGTACATTATTATTTCTTCAGTTTTTGCTCATCATAAGATATGTATTTCATCCACAAGTTCACAAATTTGTAGGCATTTCTTTAAACTTTAATCACTTCCTACTTCACAACACATGTATTGTCAGGGTTTCTTGACTGGTATTTTCATGAGACTTCTTTCCAAACACATTATTTTCGATTTCCATAATCACTTTTGAAGTAAAACTCACACACTCTTCATGATAAACCAAAACACTAATATTGACATTAGATGAATAACTGGTTGGAATGAATGATTGTATATGCATATAAGATTTCCAGTAATTTTTCAGATATCAGTTCATCCCATTATATTAAGTTGGAACAAGTTATATTACTTATTCACAGTATGGTCTATTTATGCTTTATCTCTATATTCATAGACATAGGGTACACCTCTTTGTACGCCCAATACTAATTTTATGTCTTCAGTATATTGCTACCAAAAATGGTGGAAGAAATACTTATGTCACCTGATCTACATATACATATTATCACAATAATATTCTGGACAAAAATGTAAATGTTACACTTATGATTGAACCAAGCAAAGCCTAAATGAAATGTGAACATAGATTACTAAAAACATCCATGTCCAGGGTGCCTAATGCTCTCAAATGTCAATATTATTGGTGACTTCATATTTGTTTCTTTCTAAGATTCAACCTCAAGCCTGTTGAAAATGTCTAATCCTCTCACTCACTTTATACTTTCCCTGATTTCGTAATATCTTTATTGATATCTTCTTTTCTACATGTTTTCCCCACTTCATCATCGTGACTGGCTCTTCATGTGTGCTGACATATACATTCACTCTCTAACTGAAATCCTATTGCTAAAGAACTTTTGTTCCAAATCATATACTCACTCTTCTTCCTAAAACGACCGACTATCTTCCTAATCCTACCGACCATCCCTTTTTGAAGGGATGTTCTCTTCTACATTCAATCTTCCAAGGTACAAGGTCCTATGCCATTGTATATCAAATTATCTGAGACATCTGTGCAGAACATAATTCAAAGCTAAGTATCCCAATCAAGGGCCCAATGCCCTTATGGGTTTAAAATCATACCTGGATTTCTGTTTTCATACTTATGTTTCACCTCTACATTCTTGTAAATATACCAGGTTCCCAATACCATTATTCATCCAGAAGAATGATTCCTAACACAAATCGAAATCAAACCTGTTATTAACCCTAAACATACACTGTTCCCTCAATCTCATTTTACAGAAGAGCAGGGACAAAGTTGTTCTTACAATACAGAAAAGTAGGGGACCTTCCACCTGCTGAGATCCTCAAAGGTCCATGCAGAAATGGTACCTGGAGAAGTTGTAGACAGGTATGAAGGACCTGAAAGAGCAAAAGTCATCTTCGATGACAAACCACCTGGTCAGGATGAAGGGATGTGTCTGAATCAGCCTCTCTCTTCTTATTGTGGAGAAGATGGACCAAACCAGGCCTGTGTGTGTGCCTATGGTTGATATACCATTGTAAATTGTGAAAGTGTCAGAGGAAGAAGGGGCAGCCTCCATCTCATGGGGCCCTTGGAAGCAACTGTTAGGACCAAGTGGTTGCCAAGGCAGTGACCTCATTCAGTTCCAAAGAAAGTGTCATACCTCATTTCCTTGGTGATGGAACTCTCTGAACTTGGTATCCAAGAAGCCAGGCACCCAGATGCAGTTCCAGTCCCAGTCCCAGTGGGCTCACTTGTTTGGATTTACCAAGGACAGAGTCAGTCTTTCTTGGTACCTACTGATGTGAGGATGGCCAAATGCCAGGAGAGCTCTGAAGAGGGACCTTTCCTGAGAAAGCAGGTAGTGGCTCACCACTTTTTCCTGACAACTTCACATAGTTGGCCAAGGAAACCAGATCTGAGAGAATACAGGCCATTTCGGGGGAACATAGTATTGCCCACCAGTCAGAGAACACTCCGGATAGTCACAGACCTACTTAGGGGAAGGAGGTGCCATTGTGAGTGTGGGTGTGTGGTTTTGTCTCTTGTTCTGAGAATAGGTAGGAAAGGCGGTTTGTTTGGTTTTCAGTGAACTATTTCTAGTAAGTCATTTGACAAGGTGAGTGTTTCTATGTCTGTGTATCCCACTGTGTCCGTGGTTGTAGACATGAGAAAAGACAATGCAACAATGGATGTGTCCTGTGTAGTAGAAAGATTCCCAGCATTCATCCTGCCCAATTTATGAATGGACTGCAGCTTGCCTTATGGATTGGCAAAACCTACTACCTTCCTAAGTCCCTGTTTTCTTCCTGAATTCTGGCAACTCTCCAGAATAGTCTCATTGTTTTGTGTCCAAGATATGTACCAACTCCAAGGTCTTTGACATGTGCATGTACTGGATACCTGAAGGGAATGGCCAGTATCTCAGAAAACTCAGATATGAGTGTGACCAGAAAAGTCTCAGTGGAGATACCATGCTTTGGGCCTTTTGCTTACCTATTGTTCTGTTGCCCTGAATGTCAGGAAAATGTTGGGCTCAGGCTACCCCTTTGTGAAGCCTGAAGAAAACAGTTTTCAAATGGAAATGAATGGGCATCACCTGTGGCTCTTGCTAAATTGCTTCGGAAAGGGATGTGTCTGAATCAGGCTCTTGGCCCTGTGTGAGGCTGTGGCTTAGATTCTCAGCACCTGATGGATCTAAAGAAAGATCCCATGTGTGAAACCAAAACCAAATTCGCAAAAAATTTCAGTCATTGTGAATGAATTCTATTGCCTTTCTCTGTTAGGTTCCTGAAATCAATCAAGTGAGAATAGCGATTCTTTTGGTCAAATGAGTTCTTCAAATCTCTGCAGAGGTGCTTGTCTTTTCTCATGACTCCAGTTCACATAAAGAATCTAAACCCCACAGTCAGAAGGCCTCAAATTGGAAAAGCGGAGCAGTATTAATGACAGGCCTATTTGATCACTCCTGGTTCACAGGAAGGGTGTCCTTCCCACCCTGACTTGAGCCAAATGAGGGGCAAGGGAGCTTATTTTGGACACTCTTTTGGAATGTGCCCCTCATTGAAAGCTCCAACCAGAGGTTATGATGAGTGTCTATAAGGAAGAAGATGGGGCCATGTGATAGTGTTTTGTTTTTAATTGTGTTCATTTGATTGGCAGTGTGAAGAGATGACTGGGTCAACCTGGGCTTGAACTCTGGTTTGATTCCCCTTAGAGACTGCGTTCTGGAATTGACCTCAGAGAAGTATTGCCATGAAAAGTGTTGGGATTTTAGGAGGCCACGCATGAAAGTCACCCTTGGAAACTGAGATCTAGGCCCAGGGTGGTTTTCCAAAGAGTACTGGGAATCTCAGCCAGTATATCACATGATTTTATTCTGAAAGACTTGGCAGGGATAGTTTTGAGTCAAAACACACATGGACCTCACATTGGAGACCTCAATGTGCCTGGCTTCATGTGACCTTTTGGCCACTCTTTTGGAAGCCTTGCCTGTGAGAGTTCTCCAGAGCTTTCTTTGAAATGAACTTCCTCAACATTTAATGGTTCCTGAATGAATTGAAACCCACAGTGCCTCCAACTTCATCCTTGAAAAATGGCCAGATAAATACCATGAAATTTTTAAAATTCCCATGACCAGGTGGCACTGGAGAACCTTTGGATGTCCTGTTGCTGATCTTGAGTGTACCAGACCCTGCCTTAATTCACTGGGTTTCATGAAAATGGTGTAGAACAGAGATGCCATTGAGTTATAGCCTGCAGAGTTGTGGGCCTAGAGAAATGGTGTGCAGTTTTGTGATAATACATCTGTGTTGTGACCATGTGGTTCTGCCATTGGCTTCCAAATTCATTGTGACTGCCATGGTGCAGCCAGGAGACCCGTATATGTAAAAGCATGTTTTTATATTGAAAGATTTCAGGGCCATCTTCAGAATCAAGTTGCTATGGACATGGGGGCAAGCAAGTTAGAGCCTGCAGAGTATTGGGCCTAGAGAAGTGGTCTGCAGTTGTGTGATAATACATCTGTGTTATGGCCATGTGGATTTCTCATTGGCTTCCAAATTTTTTGTGACTAACATGGTGCAGCCAGGAGACCCGAATATGTAAAAGCATGTTTTTATATTGAGAGGATTCAGGGCCATGTTCAGAATCAAGTTGCTATGGACAAGGGGGCAAGGTATGTGGGAAAGAAGCCTGGTTGTTGCATTCTCCTGCAGACCCTGACCCACAACACGTGACAGAACTCCCTCCAGCACTGTGTCCCTGTTGAACTTCTTGTATTTTGTGAAGCAAATACCAAACTCCCAGTGCAACAGCAGGAAACACCACGAAAAGTGTAGGATGACCAAATGGCTCCACAGTACACATGGGGAGACAATTAGAACCCAGTGGCCACTGTTTACCTACAAAGAGTGAATTCAGCACTGCTGCCTCATGTTCACTGGAAAATAAGAAACCATATCCTCCAGGTCACATAGATGCAGACCCAGATTTTATTGTCTCACTACAAAGGAAGCTAAAGCTCCTGAAAATAACGTATGTTTCAAGTGCCCAACCTCAGAGGCAGTTTCTCAAGATGTCTTTACGCCAGCAGACCTCCATGTTAGAGGAGTGTTTACCATGTCCCTTACTTTTGGAAACTCCTCTACCACCTCCAAGGTTCTGAACTCTGAGCATTTGCCACTCAAGATATGTATTCACAGATTTTCTAACTCTTCTATTCTAATTGTGACTTACTTCAGGCGAAGGTAATGTCAAGGATTTGTTCTGGATGAGAGTGGGAAGATTTTTGTGTAGCATATATTTGCATACACATTTGATTCATTATTCTATTTTCCATTTGAAATACTGATCCCTGACACTAACTCATAACCTACTGGACTCTGACTACTACTCCTAATATGATGGAGAAAAATAACCCAAACAGAATAGAAATCCAAGCAGTTCAGAGGAGGCATGGTGTATAGTTGGACTTTCCTTTTGCATAAAAAAGGGTAGGTGTTATAAATCTAGTCAATTTTCTGTTGAAATAGTTATCCATGTGTTTTTAAAGTTAACAAATATGTGAATTCCTGTCTCCCTCTCTCTGTAGCCTATTCAGCACATGTATTTTTATATGCACATATAGAATCCTACCTGGTATCACACGTACATTCTTGTGAGGTGTCTGACTTGGCAGATACAAAATGTGAGAAGAGACTACTCCTCCTAAATGCTGTTGGAACTGAAAATTCAATGTATGGGTAAACTTCCTAGTTAAACAACATTATACATAAATCTATCTTCAGTAACATGAATATTTTTGAATCTGTGGATGATGTATATTTCATGGTGAATTTCAATTGGCATATATCTTGCTATATTTATAGTCTCAGTTTGTGTGTGTGTGTGTGTGTATATATATATATATATATATATATATATATATATATACTCTCCAGATTTTTCAAAATATGAAATGTATGAGTCTTATTATACACTCCCTGAATTCATTCATGTTCATGTATGTGGATTTATAATCAACTTTTCACAAGATTATTCTCAGAAATACTCATACAAATTCTAATATTTCTACATTAACGGACGCAGTTTAACATCAATTCAAGTAGATTCCTATGGGACATGATGTGTATTTTAACGTTCATTTTTATTCAACACTGGTACATTACTATGTCTTCAATTTCTGCACATCATCGTATATATTTATCATCCACAAGTTAGCAAATATATAGGCGTTTGTTTCACTTTAAATCACTTTCTGCTTCAGAACACATGCATACCTCCAGGTTTCTGGACTTGTCTTTTCATGAGACTTCTTTCCAAACACATTATTTTCAATTTCCATAATCACTTTTGAAGCAAAACTCAAACACTCTTCATGAAAATCCATAACCCTAATATTTCATTCAGATGTATAACGGGTAGGATTAAATGTAGTATATCAATATAAGGTTTCCTGTATATTTTCAGATATCAATTCAATCCATTATTTAAAGTTGGAACCAGTAATATTATTAATTCACAGTATTGTCTATTCATGCATTATCCCTATATTCATAGACAAATGGTACACCTATTTCTACCCAAAATACTAATTCATATATCTTCAAAATATTGCTCCCAGAAATGGTGGAAGAAAAACTCCTATTACCTGATCTACATATATTATTTATTATAGTAATATTCTGGACACACATAGGAATGTTCACACTTATGATTGTACCAATGTAAAGGTCGGGCGAGCGTCGGAAAAGAGACCACGAAGAGACTGTCTCATGCAACAGCAAAGGGTTTATTGGGGGTCCAGCATGCTGGGGCTCAGAGCTCACTTGAATAGAGAAGAGAGCCCTAAGAACAGCTTAAGCAGAGCTTATGCAATTTACGTGGTGAGAGCAGGGAGGGAAATTTATTGATGGGTCAGGTCGAGTGAGTGGTTTGCATGCCAATGGGAGAGGGAGTACATTCAACAGTTTGGCAATTGGGGACAGCACATTCTGGGAACAAGATTAGCAAACAGTTTTCAAGATTTCATCAGTATTTTGTTAAGCATACAGAAAAACAAGAAGTTAAAAGTACATATTTTATTAACCTTTCATTCCCCACTTCTTATTCTGGTTAATTTTAATCATAAAAATGAGCATTGCGGGGTCTCACATTTTATGTCTTCTAGTGAGGTATATTGTTGTCTGATTACCATAAGTTTAACTTATCCAATTTAAGCTTGTAGAAAGGAAACTAGATGGTTGAGCAAACAGGGTCCTACAATTAGCAATGAAATGAGGATTATTAATGGACTGGTCAGGGCTGATAAAAGCATAGTTAACCAGGGGGACTGTGTGAACAAAGACTCAAACCACCCTTTTTGTGCATCTCTCTCTTGTTGATGCTCTTCTAGGCGTCTTCTTAATTTACTCATAGATTTTTTTACAACTCCAGTATGGTCGGCATAAAATCAACTTTTTCCCTCAATGCAGCACGAAAGCCCCCTTCTCTCACGAAGAGGAGGTCCAACCCTCGCATGTTCTGTAAAACAATTTCAGAGAGAGAGGTTAAAGATTCCTATAAAACTGTGATGGAGGTTTTTAATATCTTTAAATTTTGGTCTATTGCTGCTTCTCATCGGGTCATTTGTTGTGTCACATGGACTAGGACAGTGCTTCCTGTGCCCACACCTGCAGCAGCTCCTTTTCCTAATAGGATGGCTAAAGTGAGGGATACAGGTTCCCAGAGGAACCGGGTTGTATGCCCCCCTATTTGATATTTAAATTAACCTGCCTCATGATAGAGCACTCTGGGAAACATCTGAACATTACATAATTAATCACATCTGTTGACCATTTTATGAAAACATAAACAATGTTTAAGTATATAGAATTATACTGTTGTAAGGACGGACAATTCAAGCACCTAAGATAGCACTGAAGACAGCGAAACATACCTATTTGGTTGCAACGGATTTAGAGGGCATTGCTTCTGTTGTAATCAATTAGTCACGTGATCTCCAAATCTAGGTAGTTTCCGAATTTTGTACCCAACATGTAAGGGAAGGGGCTCAGAAGTTCACAGTCTGCATAAGTTCACAAAAAGAAGTTTTCGTTTCTATTGTTTTTTCATCTCTTCTGGGCAAGTTAACATTTTAAGGACACCTGGAGTGGGAGAGCTTTTTTCTTCTCTTTTTTTTTTTCTCACTGCCAGCTGTAACAATGGAGCTCATCTGGTAACTTATTTATCTTAGAAATGTAACCATGTCTGTGAAGCCCCAGCTCAAGGCCAGAGGCCTTGTTCACATGTTTTGTGAAAAACTAGTAAGGGGGAGTCTAGCTTAGGAGTGCTGATTTTTCCAGCCAGTGGCCAAATAGAACAGGGAAACATGAAAAGGGGAAGTTTATCTACATTGAACTCTTTTATAGGGACTCTTAGGCTGAAAGTCCTAAAGTCAGCCATAGTGAAGACTGCTGGAGAAGGTCAGTTAAGACTTTTCTGTGGGCCTGGTATAGACGGGGAAGACAGGGAAGGCGGGTCTGAGAGCAGCACCTTGGGTCTGAGCATGAGGAAGGAAAGATGTAAAAGAATAATGGGAAAGGGGTTTGGAATTTTCCAGGCAACAAAACTTGAGCAGTAGAACAGATAGAGCAGAGGGGAAGATGGGAGTTTGTATCCCAAAAAGCCTGTGAGGGACTTTAAATTCTTAGTAACCTGTTTTCAGTGATGACAGAGCAACTTTAAAGGCCATTTTCATTACATCTTGGATAGGGGTCTGAGGGCTCTCCTTAGCTGGTTTGAGCTTTGGGTTAGCTGGTAAGAGGACCTGGTGGGACCTGGTGCGGGCACTGACAGGAGAAGAGAGTAGTGAGTGGGTGGATGGGTACCTCAGTACCTGCTACCTCAGCAAGGGGGCAATAATCTGAGAACCGGCGGTTTGGGTTTTTGATCTAGTAATTGGAGGGAAGAAATCAGGTTGCTGAGCAGGGAGTGACAGCAGAGAGTCTGGAGCAGAAAGCTGAGGGTGAGGATCTATTGGATAAGCATAGTTCAGGATGTGAGCGAAGGAGGGAAAATGCCTCCACTTAGGGGAATTTCCTTCCACCCTTTGAGCACTTGCCGAAGTTAAAAAGGTCACGGAGAATTTTAGGATCTAGAGACCTCTCTGGGGGCCATCGGTATTGGTTGTGTAATTGGTAATATGGCCAATGCTGTGTATTGAATTTGATGAGGAGTTTGGGTTCCACCAGGCACCCCGTATGCTCACATTCCCATGACTTACAGAAGAAGTCGGCATTTCCCCCACACAGCCATGTCTGTTTGTGGCTTTGATAGTCCGCTGGGCAAACATAGTAATCTAGGCTAGCCAACCTGCATCTGGCTCTCGTGTCCCTACATCCATAATGTTTGTTTCTATTACCTATGATACGGAAAGGATTTATTGGAATTTTAGTTGGATCCCCTTCATCAGGGATATCCCAATAGGAAAGACCTATAGCCAGCTGACAAATGTCTGGGTGGAGAGGTGGCCACCATGTCCCTAAAGGGGCTGTATGCAAGATAGACCATACTTCTTGTACAGTAGGATTTGTGATCAGCCATTACTGCTGAACAGGCTGATGAGGGTTAGGACTACTCTTGGCCAAGGGGAGAGTCTGTAGCCTTATCCACATGGCGAATACGCAATTTGAAAGTGTTACCAGTCTTTACCAGTTTCCAGTCAGATTTTGGACAGGGCGCAGGCCAGAGATGAGAGACATGGATCCATGAAGTGATTCCGTCTACATTTACCACTGTAGGTGTTATATGTAGCACCTTATATGGTCCTTTCCAGTGGGGTTCCAGGGATGACACCTGATGTCGTCTAATGTAGACGAAGTCTCCTACTTGGTATCGATATGGAGTCCCCTCGTCCCCAGGTTGGTCGGCAGTGGCCAGATGTTTCCACAGATATTGCTGATTTCTTTCAAGAGCTTTAAGTCTGTCAAGCAAGGGGGTGTGGAAGGGATCGTTAGGTCTTAGAGTTTGGGTTAGGTCCCTTACTGGAGGAGGGACCATAGAGAATTTCATAGGGGGTGAGGTTACACAAGGAAACAGAGGAGTATGAGTATTTCTTGCATGAAACAGTGCATAAAGCAGGAGAATAGATCGATCTTTTATGCCGATCTCTAAGCTTGATTTTGTTAAGTCTCTTTAATGGTTCTATTATTTTTTTTTTACCTGTACTGAGCTCTGGGGTCTATAAGCACAATGTAATTTCCAATTAATCCCCAGGGTCCTGGCTAATCCCTGACTTACCAGGGCAATTAACGCCAGTCCATTATCAGACCCTATTGCCTTAGCCAGTCCGTATCTTAGAAAAATATCTTTCAGGATCTTCTTGACCACCATTTGTGCCATTTATTTTGTTGTTGTTGTTTTTTTTTTTTTTTGTGGGGGGGGGAAGGCTTCAATTAATTCATCCTGAAAATGTATCTACAAAGACTAGGAGATATTTAAGTCCATAACTTCCTGGCTTAATTTCAGTAATGTCCACTTCCAAGAATTGTCCTGGTCTGGTTTCTTGTAGGTGCTTTCCTGCAGGAAAGTTGGAAGGGTAAGCATTAACCAATTGACAGACCCGGCAGGCTTTTGTTACCCGTTCAGTTATTTCTTTCGCTCTGAGTCGGTTAGTGGAAAACTCTGTTCTTGATCCTTCAGGAATGCCTGCAGTTTCTTTGAACCAAGGTGAGTGAGTTGATGTACATTTTTAACTTAGTTTAGGGCTTTCTGAAAATGCAAGCTGGGCTCAGTGAAGTTGAGGGTTTCAGTGTCAGAGTCCTTAGATGTTATCAAAAGCTTGCTGGTGCTCAGGGGTCCATTAGAATTGGGCATCTCTCTTTAACAGCGGGTATAAAGGAGCAGCTAAGGACGCAAACCCAGGTATCCATAAGCTGCATAAGCCAGCAGTCCCAAGAAACTCTCTGAGTTGTCTGCTGTTAGATGGGGTTGGTATCTGCTCAATGGATTGTTTTCTGGTCTCAGTGAGCCATCGCTTACTGCCCCTAAGGGAATAGTCCAGGAAGATTACTTCTTGCTGGCAAATTTGGGCTTTTTTGGCAGAAACACTATACCAGAGTTGAGCAAGCTCGTATAATAATAATTGGGTTCCAGACTCACAGTTTTTCTTGGTGTTGGCTGCCAGTTGCAGGTCATCAACATATTGAAGCAGGGTGACCTCAGGGTGCATAGTTCTGAAGTTGTTGGGGTCTCTGTGGAGGGCTTCATCAAAGAGAGTGGGGGAGTTTTTGAACCCCTGTGGGAGTCTAGTCCATGTTAGTTGACCAGACGTCCCGGTTTCTGGGTCTACCCACTCGAAATCAAATAGCAACTGACTATCTTTATGCAGAGGCAAGCAAAAGAAAGCATCTTTTAAGTCCAGAACAGTATACCATTTCCGCTCATGGTTCAGAGTGCTAAGCAGATTGTACAGATTATGTACTGTGGGGTGAATGTCCTGCACTCTGTTGTAGATCTCTCTTTGGTCTTGAACGGTGCGATAGTCCCCGGTTCCTGGATTTTTATACTGGTAACAGGGCAGTGTTCCAGTTCAAATGACAGGGCCTTAGGACCCTTAAGGCCAGATATTTCTGAATATGGGGCCTTATCCCATCTTTAGCTTTTTTGCTCAGAGGATATTTTTTGACATTGATGGGGGGGCTGAAGTTTTTAACTCCACTGTTATTGGAGGATGTTTCACGGCTACGTGTAACCCAGCAGTTTTTTTCCTAGGCATCTGCGTAATCTGTTATCCATTTCCGGGGTAGCTTGCCTGTTTGATCAGTCTTGGGGGGTTTGACAAGTTGATGTTCATCTTCTACTGACATAGTAAAAGCCGTGACTATAGGAGTTTTTACTGAAAAATTTAGAAATTTTACTTGGGGGCCTTCAGGGTTAAAAGTTATTCTGGCCTGGAGCTTTTTGAGCAGATGTGTGCCCATCAATGGGGTCGGGCATTCTGGGATTACTAGGAACGAGTGATGGATTTTTTCTTTCCCAGGTCCATGGTCCTCTTAGTTGTCTAAGCCCCATATTTACTGCCATTAGCCCCTTGAACTAGAGTCCTTTTTGTTTGATAGATGGCCCAATGGGGCCTTAAGGGCTGAGTATACTTACCCTGTATCCACTTCAAAGTTTAACCCCCCCCGGCGAGTACTTTGTGTTCTTTTGGCCGGGCCAGCTACCTCCAAGGAAGGAGGGGCTGTGTGTGCCGTGGGGTAGTCACCTGGAGGGCGCTGGGCTGGCCTATATTCCTCCAATGGTGGAGAGTCTGAGTCAGCAGCAGGGGAATCACTTAGAGGGTGTTTGGGGTTGGAGGACAAAGGCAGGGCATAAGGAGGGGGAAGAGAGTCCAGTAGAGTCTTGAGACTCAGGGACAACAGAGGGTGGAGGAGGGGGAGCAGAGGGTTTGAGAGATAGAAAAGTGGGAGAACCAGTAGGAGCGGGGACAGGGACAAGGAAAGGCTTCAACCATGGAAGAGGAGATTTGCAGAGGTCCTGCAAACTAAAGATATATTGCTGTTGATCTGGATGGCTATGTGGCCCCGGCTGAAAGACAATATCTCTGAGTTTTTGAATTAGTGTGAAGTAGAAAGATCCTTCTGGGGGCCATCCGACTCCAAAGGTGGGTCATTCTGAGACACATAGAGTCTTCCAGATCTGACGTTTTACTGAAAAAAAGAAGATTCTGAGCCTTTAAGCAGACTTTGGTCCAGTGATCAAGGTTCAGGGACAGAGGCATTGAAGTGCTCTGTCCCATATGAAAGATACACAAATAGTGAAAGCAATGACACACGACACAGACAAGACAAGACAATAAAGACAGGCAATGGACGTCCAATACTGAGAACAGGACTGAGTAGCCAGGAAAACCTGATGGGCTGACAATACCGAATCCAAAACAAAATATCACTGAGTTTAGGAGACTATTGTTACTCGGTTTCCCAAGTTCTCTGGGGCGTCCTCCAGAGGCGTGGCCTGTGGCTCTGTGACACTTCTGTCAGCCACCGTCAGAGAGAGCTCATGCTCATCACCAATAGCCATTTTGCCCATCCCTAACCTGAAACCTGAAACAAGAAAGTGGCGCCTTACTTATCCTGAGATGAGCCTATTAGGGGTCTTTCGTCCAACGCTGCTGGAACTCGCTGGGGCCCTCAGATGTAATGGTCAGGCGACCATTGGAGGAAGAGACCACCAAGACACTGTCTCATGCAACAGCAAAGCGTCCAAAATTCTGGGGCTCAGACCTCACTTGAATAGAGCAGAGAGCACTGAGAACAGCTTAAGCAGAGCTTATATACTTTTCTTGAAGAGGGCAGGGAGGGAAGTTTATTGATGGGTCAGGGCAAGTGGGCGGTTTGCATGTAAACGGGTGAGGGTGTACATTCTGCAGTTTGGCAGTTGGGGACAGCACATTCTGGGAACAAGGTTAGCAAAAAGTTTTCAAGATTTCAAGAGTGTTTTCTTAAGCATACAGAAAAACAGGAAGAGACAAGTACCTATTTTATTTATTTTCAACAAAGCCTAAATGGAAAGTGAGCATGAATTACTAAAAACTTTCATGTCCAGGTTGCCTAATGCTCTCAAATGTCAATTCTATTGGTGACTACATATTTCTTTCTTCCTAAGCTTATATATTCAACCTCAACCCTGTTGAAAATGCCTAATCCTATGACTCACTTAATAATTTGCCTGATTTCCTAAGGTCTCTATTGATACCTCCTTTCCTACATATTTTCCCAAATTCATTATTGTGACTGACACTTAACATGGGCTGACATTAATATTCACTCTCTAACCGAAACCCTATTGGTAAAGAACTTTTTTTTCCAAATCTTATTCTCACCCTTCTTTCTAAACCTACTGACTATCTTCCTAATTCCACCGACTATCCCTTTTTGACTGGAGGTTCTCTTCGACATTCAATCATCCAAGGTACAACGTCCTATGCCATTGTGTATGGATTTATCTGAGACATTTGTGCAGAAAGTATAACATTGCTAAGTATCCCAATCAAGGTCTCAATGCCCTTCTGGGATGCAAATCTTACCTAGATTTCTGTTTCCATACTTTTAACTCACGTCTATATTCTTATAAATATCACAGATTCCCAATACCATTATTCATCCTGCAGAATGATTCCTAACCCAAATCGAAACTGTTATTAACCGTAACCACACAGTGATCTCTCAATCTAACTTTAGAGAAGAGCAGGGACAGAGTTGGCCTTAAAATATAGGGATGTAGGGGATCTTCCACTTGCTGAGAACCTCAAAGGTCCATGCAGAAATGATCCCTGAAGAAGATGTAGGCAGCTATGAACGACCTGAGAGAGCAAAAGTCATCTTCCATTGCCAAAAAACCTGGTCAGGATGAAGGGATGTGGCTGAATCAGCCTCTCTCTTAATGTACAGGAGACGGACCAAACCAGGCCTTTGTGGAGCGCTGTTTCTTGGTGCCTTTGATTTATATATCATTCTAACTTGTGAAAATGTCACAGGAAGTAGGGGCAGCCTCCATCTCATGGAACCCTTGGAAGCAACTGTTAGGACAATGTGTTTGCCAAGGCAGTGACCTCATTAAATTCCTGAAGGAAGTAACCTACCTCACTTCCTTGGTGATGGAACACTTTAAACTTGGTATCCAGGAAGCCAGGCACTGAGAGCCAATCCAAGTCCCAGTCCCAGTGGGCTCACTTGTTTGGTGTTACTAAGGACAGAGTCAGTCTTTCTTGGTACCTACTGATGTGAGGATGGCCACATGCCAGGGACCTTTCCTGAGAAAGTAGGTAGTGGCTCTCCACATGCTCCTGACAACGTCACAGAGTTGGCCAAGGAGACCAGATCTGAGAATGGATAGGCCATATCAGGGGAACATAGTATGACCCACCAGTCAAAGGACATTCTGGATAGTTACAAACCTACTTGGGGGAAGGAGGTGCCATTGTGGGTGTGGGTGTGAGTGTGTGGTTTTGTCTCATGTTCTGAGAATAGGTAGGAAAGGTGGTTTGTTTGGATTGGAATGGACTTTTTCTAGTAAATTGTTTGACAAGGCGAGTGTTTCTATGTCTGTTTCTCCCACTGTGTCCGTGGTTGTAGACATTAGAAAAGAAAATGCATCAATGGATGTTTCCTGTCTTGTAGAAAGTTTCCCAGCATTCATCCTGCCCAATTAACGCATGGACTGTGACTTGCCTTATGGATGGGCAACACCTACTATCTTACTACGTTTCTGTTTTCTTCCTGAATTCTGGCCACTCTCAAGAATTGGCTCATGGTTTTGTGTCCAAGATATGTACCACCTCCAAGCACTGTGACATGGCCATGTACATGATAACTGAAGGGAATGGGAGGATCTCAGAAAACTCAGATATCAATGTGACCAGTAAAGTCTCAGTGGAGAATCCTTGCTTTGGGCCATTTGCTTACCTATTGCTTCATTGCCCTGAATGTCAGGAAGGTCTTTGCCTCAGGCCACCCCTTTGTGAAGCCTTAAGAAAACAGTTTTCAAATGGAAATGAATGGGCATCACCTGTGGCTCTTTGCTTAATTGCTTCCAAAAGGGATGTGTCTGAATCAGCCTTGTGAACCTGTGTGAGGCTGCTGCTTAGATTCTTAACACCTGATGGATCTAAGGTAAGATTCCATGTGTGCTACAAATACAAAATGGTCAAAATAGCAGTCATTGTGTATGAAGTCTCTCGCCATCTTCTGTAAGGTTCCTGACCTCCATCCTGGCCTGCAAAGGCTAGACCATAGATGCTTGGGTTTTTTCATGACTCCCATTCATATAAAAAATTTATACCTGGCAGTCAGTAGGCCTCAAATTGGAGAAGTGGAGCAGTAATAAGGTCAGGCCTATTTGATCACTCCTGGTTCACAGGAAAGGTGTTTAGGCCACACTGACCTTAGGCAAAATAGGGGCGAGGGAGCATATTTTGGACAGGGTCTTTGACTTCACCCCTTTTGGAAACGTCCAGCCAGAGGATTTGATGAGTGTCTACATGGAAGAAGACGAGGGCTATGTGAAAGTGTTTTGGTTTTAATTGTGGTCATTTGTGTGGCAGTTAGAAGACATAACTGTGTCCACCATGGCTTGAACTTTGGTGTGATTCCCCTTAGAGACTGCGTTCTGGACCTGACCTCAGAGAAGAATTGCCATGAATTGTGTTGGGATTTCAGGAGGCCACGCATGAGAGTCCCCATTGGAAACTGAGATATAGGCCCAGGTGGCTCTCCACAGAACACTGGGAATCTCAGCTACGATATCACATGATTTTATTCTGAAAGACTTGGCAACCATAGTTGAGATTCAAAACACACATGGACCTAGCATTGTAGACCTCAATGGGCCTGGCTTCATGTGATCTTTTGGCCACTCCATGGGAAGCCTTGCCTGTGAGAGTCCTCCAGAGCTTTCATTGAAATGAAATTCCTCACCATTTAATGGTTCCTGAAAGAATTGAAACTCACAGTGCCTCCAACTTCATCCTTGAAAAATGGCTAGATAAATACCATGAAATTTTTGAAATTCTTATGACCAAGTGGCACTGAAGAACATTTGGATGTCCAGTTGCTGATCATGAGTGTACCAGAGAGTGCCTTGATTGACTGGGTTTCATGAAAATGGTGTAGAAGAAAGAATCCTGTATGTTGGCGCCTGCTGAGTAGTGACCCAGAGCTGTGGTGTGCAGTTGTGTCATAAAATATCTCTGGTGGGGCCATTTGGATCTACCATTGACTTCCAAATGTCTTGTGGCAGACATGATGCAGCCAGTAATCCCTATATGTCTGATCTCTTCATATAAAGGCATCTTGTTATATGGAGAGGTTTCAGGGCCGTGTTCAGAATCAGGTTGCAATGGTTGAGGGGGCAAGCTATGTGGGATATAAGCCTCATTGGTGGATTCTCCTGGAGACCCTGACCCACCACACGTGTGAGAAATCCCTCCAGCACTGAGTCCCTGTTGATGTCCTTGTATTTCATGAAGCAAATACTAAACCCCCAGTGCAGCAGCAAGAAACACCATGAAATGTGGAAGATGCGCAAATGGCTTCACATACCACATGGGGAGACACTTAGCCTTCAGTGACAACAGTTTCCCTACAAAGAGAGAATTCTGCACTCCTGCCTCATGTTC
This sequence comes from Callospermophilus lateralis, assembly GCF_048772815.1. Taxonomy (NCBI): domain Eukaryota; kingdom Metazoa; phylum Chordata; class Mammalia; order Rodentia; family Sciuridae; genus Callospermophilus; species Callospermophilus lateralis. The sequence continues at coordinate 45,734 of NW_027512818.1, forward strand.
ATTGGAAAATAAGAAACCATGTCCTCCAGGTCACATAGATGCAGACCCAGCTCTGATGGTCTCACTACAAAGAAGCTAAAGCTCCTGACAACAACATATATTTCAAGTGCCCAAGGTCAGGGAGAGTTTCTCAATAAGTTTTAGGCCGGCAGAGCTCCATGTTTGTGGAGTGTTTACCTGTTTGTCCAGGACAGGAGAAAAGACCACTGACTCCAATTAAAATCAAATTAAAGCAAGCTTATTATTTTTCCACTGGCTGAGCTGCCTATCCCTCTCAAAATGGCAGAAACAAGACAGCAACCCCACCTTTCCTACAGCCCAGCTTTATAGTCCAGTAAGTTACACAAAAGGGGGGTTACAGATAACAGAACTCGGAGAAGCATCACGCTATTGCTAGTTTACAATTTTTTTTTTTGCTGGCCCCATCATCAGAATTTATGAGGACCATTAGAGACTCTCGAGAGTCGTTGTCTGGCCAGAGAAGGCCAATATTTATGAGGTGTCACTAAATTTTCAGAGAGGGCTGCTATCTGGTCAGAGAGCCAGGCATGGGTGAGTTCAAGGCACGGACAGGCATTCCAAGCAGATTCAGAATTTGCAGTAATTTATAGGAAAGCAAAATTATCTTTTCATGACTTTGTGGCAAGATGGCTCCCAATTTTAATAAATGATCAGGTTGGGTTTATAATTCCCCCCCATTTTTTTTTTGCTTTTTAATGTTTTTTAAATTAATTTTTATTGTAGGTTGTTCAAAACATTACATAGTTCTTGATATATCATATTTCACACTTTGATTCAAGTGGGATATGAGCTCCCATTTTTACCCCATATACAGATTGCAAAATCACATCAGTTGCAGAACCATTGATTTACATATTGCCATTATGGTGTCTGTTGTATTCTGCTGCCTTTCCTATCCTCTACTATCCCCCCTCCCCCCTCCCCTCCCCTCTTCTCTCTCTACCCCCTCTACTGTAGTTCATTTCTCCCCCTTATATTTTTCTCCTTTCCCCTCACTTCCTCTTTTATGTAATTTTGTATACCCCTGAGGGTCTCCTTCCATTTACATGCAATTTCCCTTCTCTCTCCCTTTCCCTTTCACCTCTCATCCCTGTTTAATGTTAATCTTCTTCTCATGCTCTTCGTCCCTACTCTGTTCTTAGTTACTCTCCTTATATCAAAGAAGACATTTGGCATTTGTTTTTAAGGGATTGGCTAGCTTCACTTAGCATAATCTGCTCTAATGCCATCCATTTCCCTCCAAATTCTATGATTTTGTCATTTCTTAATGCAAAGTAATACTCCATTGTGTATAAATGCCACATTTTTTTTATCCATTCGTCTATTGAAGGGCATCTAGGTTGGTTCCACAGTCTTGCTAGTGTGAATTGTGCTGCTATGAACATGGATGTGGCAGTGTCCCTATTGTGTGCTCTTTTTAGGTCTTTAGGGAATAGACCGAGTAGGGGAATAGCTGGATCAAATGGTGGTTCCATTCCGAGCTTTCCAAGAAATCTCCATACTGCTTTCCAAATTGGCCGCACCAATTTTCAGTCCCACCAGCAATGTACAAGAGTACCCTTTTCCCCACATCCTCGCCAGCACTTGTTGCTGTTTGACTTCCTAATGGCTGCCAATCTTACTGGATTGAGATTTGCAACAAAATGAAACTGAATCCCTTACTCTCGCCATGCACAAAAGTTAACTCAAAGTGGATCAAGGAACTTGATATCAAATCAGAGACATGGCGTTTGATAGAAGAAAAAGTTGGCTATGATCTACATACTGTGGGGTCGGGCTCCAAACTCCTCAATAGGACACCCATAGCACAACAGTTAATAACTAGAATCAACAAATGGGACTTACTCAAACTAAAAAGTTTTTTCTCAGCAAAAGAAACAATAAGAGAGGTAAATAGGGAGCCTACGTCCTGGGAACAAATCTTTACTCCTCACACCTCAGACAGAGCGCTAATATTCAGAATATACAAAGAACTAAAAAAATTAGACAATGAGATAACGAATAACCCAATCAACAAATGGGCCAAGGACCTGAACAGAAATTTCTCAGAGGAGGACATACAATCAATCAACAAGTATATGAAAAAATGCTCACCATCTCTAGCAGTCAGAGAAATGCAAATCATTCCCCCTTTTTTAATGTGTCCCTTCCAAATTTTTGATAGGGTAGGGAAAGAGCAATGAGGGAATTTTAATCCCTCAGGTAACAGTCTCCAAATTTTTAGAACTCACCCAAAATTGGATTCCTGGTTTTACCTGACTTAATTAATTACTTATATTGATATTCTATTTATTTTTGGCTCCATAGTTGTAAGACGAGAGGCGTCACTCATTTTGGCTTCTTCTGAGCTGAGAGAGAGTGACGTGAGTGGGCACAGTATAAGGGACATGAGTTGCCTTTTAGAAGTCAGTTGAGGGACATGAGTTGCCTTTTAGAAATCAGTTCGTTTTGAAGTCTGGTTGGGGAAGAACAGGTTGTAAATTCATCTGGGGATGGGTTCTTCTGTGTGAGAAACAAGAACCATGAGTACTGAAAAAATGTTGCAGCAGCTGGAACATGTCACTGTATAGAAGTTCCCTCAGCAGGCTTTAATATTCCCAGTTATCAGGACTGTCAACTTAATATTTAACATTTAGTGTTACAGTTATCCCTCTCCATAAGATACAGTTTAATGATTTAATATCATCTGATCTTGCAAAATCATTTTACTAGTATGACCTCTGTGTGTAATAGAGAAACCTTTAATTCTGTTACTCAGGGCTGGATAATCGTACTAGCAAACACCAACCCTACCTGTAGGTTAGGAATATCTGTAGGCCTTAAACTAAAAATTTCTGCCTCTGGCAGCTCCTCTTGATAGTCTCATTTTATAGTTATCAGGCATTCCTTTCTGGGAATCCTTCTTTGTAGCCTCCAGTCTTACTTATTTTGGGAGGCTAACATAATGTGTATAAAAAATTATTATTATTATTATTATTAATATTACTATTTAAAATGCCCAGGAATGGCTGTATTTTGGTTTTAACTGTCTTTCCTAAGTGTTTATCAAGAAACAGTCAAACTGACTTTTGTTTCTATCTATTGTTAACAGTCAGCTGAGCTTTTATGGGAGTCATTCCTGGGGAAACTTGAGAGCAGCTTCTCAGTTCTGCTAGTGCCATTTGCGCTAGGTGGGTCCAGGTCTTGCTTGACCATGTGGCTACCCTTGGAAGCATCAGGGATGTCTCCCTTCTCTGATGACTCTCCTCTTCTTAGCAAATGCACTGATTAGCTTTCTGTTCTCCAGGGGTCTCATTAATCTCCCTAATTGGGAAGATATGAGGCCCAGAGTTGCAAAGCTCTTTGAGAAGTCCCTTGTTCCCTGGATTCAGACTGACTCAGAGGGCAAGAGCCAAATATTGGTTTTCTTGTCCCTTTTCATGTAACTTTAATATAAATCCTAATCTTAATCATCCAGCAAATAAATTTTAACAGCCTTATATTAAGAGTACTGGGCTTTAATGTCTATAACTTTATAATTATTTATCTTTTTTATTAACTGGGATCTGTATTATTCTGTCTGTCTTGTAGGTGATGACTTATTATCTTAAATTAACCCATGTTGTGTTCTTAAAGCAACACTTCTGTAAAACACTAACAAGGAATCTTTAGATCACTTATAAGGAAATTACAAAATAAAATTTTTTAACAAGAGTAAAAATACTTAGTTCGTGTAATAGCTACCCTGAAGTTTTAAGCTGAGTTATACATTATATCCCCTGTTTGAGATCCTAGAAATCTTGACAGAAAAAAAAAACAACTTTTGAACATAACTTTAAATGAAATAATATCTGACCTACTGCTTTCGTAGTCATTCTCACATATAGTAAGATGGGACACAGAGCCTTATCTCAGGTAAGGCAGGGCTCTTAATAAAACTTAAGTGTTTTACTTCTAAAGATGATCTTTGTTTTTTTTAAATATCATTTTACAAAGATTTCATATATTATTTGAGGTCACATGAACATTAGTTAACACCATATGATATCACATTTAAAACATGAATTTAAGAAAGGCTGAAAGTTTTTAACCTTTATATAGATTAGACTCTCATTAACATAAAAATACATTTAAATTGTTCCCCAATGTAAAAAGTAACATACAACTTTACATATCTTATTGATAAGAAGTAAATGAATGCCCAATATATTTTTTTACCATACAACTTCAGAACACCAGCTTGAAATAATGCTCTTTTAAAGTTTCTACCTTACAGATTCGTATACTTGAAAGATATGAGCACATTAATAGCATCACAATTACATTGAAGTTTCTACATTAACCAAGTTTAGCTTTTAAATAAATGGCAGTACAGTGCTCTAAAATAACAGTTCTTATTTAATCAGTTGTTTAATTTTTATGGTTGCTTGCTCTAGAAAAAATAAAACTTAATAAACACAATGTTATGGGTAAACTTATGTTTTAAGAAATTTTTGTCTCTTTAACACATGACTGATTATTACAATCTCATACAGACATTAGTACAAACTTATACAGACCTTAGTAAATCAATCAGATATCTAACAAAAGTACTCATGAATGAGTAATCCCATATCAAATTTACTTTACTTATTTATCAATATATTAGACAAATATATTGAACAGTGTAAACCATTTTTTTGTTGAAGGAAAAGTCTTAGAACCAAGGCATATTAGAACATTTGTAGACATTAATATTTTATTAGATTTTTGAACACCTAGAAAAACTTGTAAGCTTAAATTTAAAGACATTTATTTTTATCTCTTTATCCAATTTAAATTCAACTATTTAAATCACTTGAATTAAAGATCTTTGGATCCACTTTTTAAAATTTGTTTTTATGAGCGTTTTTGTTTTAATGAGTGCTCTTTATAAATGTTAATTTGTGTATCATATATATGATATACGGACATATGAATATATAGACATACAACACATAACAAAATTGTGCACACATAATAATAGTAAAGGCCTTGTAGCTTTTCCAGGTGAAATATCCATTGCAATGTTTCAAAAACTACACAGTTAGTCAAAGATAGAACTGGTCAGAAAAACATCATCCTAGGTCTTTAGGATCAAAATCATGAGCTCAAAAAAAAAAAAAGAAAGAATCTAAGGAAAAAATAAGAGTCCTAGAAAAATTGACTGGACATTAATTAGTAAATACCATACAATTTAATTTTTTTTAGGCCTCAGATCACTCTCCTACTGAGCTTGCAGGCCTCTTTCGTTTGCCATTCAACATAAGTCCTGGCTGAGGTCTGGAAGGAGCAGGAAAAAGCTGCTATTCTGAGCAGACACCTCAGGCCTAAGGCATTTCAACCATAATTTTCAGGTTCAGATGTTGAAAATTATAATACAATTTTAAGACAAAATTCACAAAATTTTATGATACAAGTTTAAGACACAGTTTACAAAATTTTACATCTTTATATCTTGTTTTGTCAACAGATACCATACTATGATTTACTATCCTTGTCCAAATTAATGCACTGGTAGACACAGTGACATTTTCCCAGGCTTCCCAATTAAAAATTGGTGAAAAAAAAGCCTGAATGATTGGGAAGTTACTTGCCAACTTGGAAGTAGAGTTCTCTAGTTTTCCATCCTAAGTATTTAAGTTCTCTGGCATGAATTATCTGAAATCATAAACTAAACAATTTCCTAAACCCGACTTTTAACTGCAAGATTGTGCAATGCTTCAAAAACCCATTCAGATGCCAGATTGTTACAATACAACATCATCATTTAGATACACATTCAGCTAAGATCATTCCCAAGAAATGATTTATAATATCAACACATTATTGCACATGTCTTAAAGGGCCAGAAACAAAGACACAAGACAGACTGAAAGGAGCTCCAGACTATGGCTTACAGACAGAAGCCTTTAAACCAGAGCAGATAAGAGAAAAATCTCCTACACCAGTGGCACCATAGATTTTCTCACAAGGGAACCAGATGTTTTCACAGAGGGACAACCTGAAATGTAAAATCAAGGGTCTCCATGGTGACTTTACTGTATTTAGTGTCCCCTTTTTCTTTTTCTCTTTTTTAAGAAAACAGAGATGGCAAAATCCTTACAGTGCAGGGAAGAAAGTAGGTAATTCTCTGAAGCAACAGGGCTTGGGCAGCTGCTGGAAGTCCCTCAGTCCCTCCTTTCACTTACAGGATTAGCTCCTATTGTTCGGTTCCACCCCAAGCACGCTCCGTCTCCTAACATTTCAGTAGTCAGCTCTCAAAGAGTTCCGGGGTGTGGGGGGTACCAAAAATTGTAACTTAAAGTTTGGTTCCTGATTTTGAAGCCAATTAATACCAATTTAATAATGAGAACAGGGTTTGAGAAAAAGAAAAAGGGAGATTTACTGCTTTGCTAACAAAGGAGAAAAACAGGGGTCTCTGCCCGATGGTTGTGATTCTATCGATCTGAAGGGACAAGGGGTTTTAAGGAGTTTCACGTGTTAACCTGGGAGATACTCAGTTCTTAGGTCCCCAGCAGGCATTGCCCTCTGCAGTGGGTGTGCTCCAGGCAGCCAGCTAGGGGCTTCTCTCATCCTGCTTAACAAAGGGTATTAAAGTTCATCACAGTTCTTTAAAACACAGTCCAAATGGGTGTCAGTTTACTTGCTTTATTACCCATTTTCAGTTAAGTTTTACCACAGAAATCACACAACAAAACACACTAAAACAAACCAAAAAAAAAAAAAAAAACATATGAAACACAGAACAAAACACACAAAAAACAGAAAACCAGCGCAGAAACAGAAAAACAGAGGAACTATGCAACGTCTTGCTAAAGCTCTGGGATAGGAGCTCCTGCGTGCCCATTGGCACCTCTCTATGCTTTCAGAGGAATTCCCTACAGAACATAACAGAGGACAGAATGATTCTCGTTACTGTACCAGACAGGAGTATATGTGTGTCTCCCCAGGACACCACTCTGTCATCAGAAGAGATCTCCCTTAACCGGATATCAGATGTTATATAGGCGCCACTTACCTATGGAGGCCTCCTCCACCATGTGCTTGCTAATAGTTTTAGGGCGGTGGTTCACTGCAGTGCTCCCTGGACCAAAATCTCACACCAAGGCCTTGGAAATTGCCTCTCCATGCCGGAGCCCTGGAGGGAAGGCCAGCTTCAGAATTTCCAGTAGTCTGGTCTTGTGATCTATTGGGGCAGGGTCATCTCGATGGGAAACTACAAAATATTAGACCAGGATGCAAGAAAAGACCACTGACTCCAATTAAAATCAAATTAAGGCAAGCTTACTATTTCAAAGTGGATCCAAAGATCTTTAATTCACGTGATTTAAATGGTTCAATTTAAATTGGATAAACAGATAAATATAAATGTCTTTAAATTTAAACTTACAAATTTTTCTAGGTGTTTAAAAATCTTATAAAATATTAATGTCTACAAAAGGTCTAATATAGCTTTGTTCTAGGACTTTTTCTTCAACAACAACAAAAAAAATGGTTTAAACAGTCTCCTACTCTAAGCCATTTTCTACCATCAATGGACCCTTCAGGGGGAAACCATGGACACAATTCTCCTATGTATGAAAAGAATAATTTTAAGTCCTTTTTCTTAACATGTGCCCCCTATGTCTTGAGGGCCTCCTTGAGGCCTGACAAAAACAAATCATGTGACGAAACTGCTTGTCCCATGGTGGGTCACTCACCATGTGTCATCCCCACTCTCCTCCTGGATCTGTCTTTCGGTGGTGTCTGCTGAGGCAATCGCAAGCTCCGCTTTTTTAAGTCTTCCCTGAGGACAGGTTTCCCCCTCAGTCAAAGGCTCGAGCCCCTATTGATCCTCAGGCAGAGGATCAAAAGGCATCTGTCATGATGGCCTTCATTGGGCAAGCTGCCCTGGATATTAAAAGAAAGTTACAACTCTTAGAGGGATCACAAGATATGACTTTGGGAGATTTAGTCAGAGAAGCCGAGAAAGTATACTATATGAGAGAAACAAAGAGAAAGAAAGGGAGCAAAGGGAAGATGAGAGATGCAAAAGACAGACTAAGGCATTGACTAAGGTCCTGGTCACAACAATAAATAGGCCAGAAATTAACAAACAGGAAGACAGGAACGGAAACCTGGGCGCACGCCAGATGCCACAATGGAGTTTAACTCAGCATTAAAAAATGACAAAATCATAGAATTTGCAGGGAAATGAATGGCATTAGAGCAGATTATGCTAAGTGAAGGAAGCCAATCCCTAAAAATCAAATGCCAAATGTCTTCTTTGATATAAGGAGAGTAACTAAGAACAGAGTAGGGATAAAGAGCATGAGAAGAAGATTAACATTAAACTGGGATGAGAGGTAGGAGGGAAAGGGAGAGAGAAGGGAAATTACATGGAAATGGAAGAAAACCCTCAGGGTTATACAAAATTACGGACAAGAGGAAGTGAGGGGAAAGGGAAAAATACAAGGGGGAAAAATAAATTACAGTATAGGGCGTAGAGAGAGAAGATGGGAGGGGAGGGGAGGGGAGGGGGGATAGTAGAGGATAGGAAAGGCAGCAAAATACAACAGACACTAGTATGGCAATATGTAAATCAATGGATGCGTAACTGATATGATTTTGCAAACTATATACTGGAAAAAATGGGAGTTCATAACTCACTTGAATCAAAGTGTGAAATATGATATATCAAGAACTATATAATGTTTTGAACAACAAACAACAAAAGTTAAAAAAACACATGGAGAACTATTTCAACAAATTTGACTAGATTAATAACTCCAATTCTACATAATGGAAAAGGCAAGTCCAATTATACACCATGCCTCCTCTGAAATGCTTGTATGTCTATTCATTTTGGGTTATTTTTCTCCATTATATTAGGATTAGGAGTCAGAATATAGAGTCTAGTAGGGTATGGGTTAGTGTGAGTGATTCAGTATTTCGAATGAAAATTAGGAAAATGAATCCAATGTTTATGCAAATATGTGCTAAAAATAATCATCCCACTCTCATCAAGAACAATGCCTTGACATTACCTTCGCCCCAAGTTAGACACAATTAGAGGAGAAGAGTTAGAAAATCTATGAATACTTATCTGGAATGGAATATGCTCAGGAGTTCACAACTTTGGGGGTGGTAGAAGAGTTTCCAAAAGTAAGGGACAGGGTAAACACTTCACAAACATGGTGCTCTGCTGACCGGAAGACTTATGAGAAACTGCCTCTGAGTTTGGGCACTGGAAATATATGTTGTAGTCAGGAGCTTTAGCTTCCTTTGCAGTGAGACCATCAAAGCTGGGTCTGCATCTATGTAACCTGGAGCACATGTTTTCTTATTCTTTAATGAACATGAGGCAGTAGTGCAGAATTCTCTCTTTGTATGTAAACTGTGGCCAATGTGGGCTAAGTGTCTTCCTGTGTGGACTCTGAAGCCATGTGGTCATACTCCATTTTTCATGGTCTTTCTAGCTGCTGCAATGGGAGTTTGGTGTTTGCTTCATGAAATACAAGTAGTTCAACTGGGACACAGTGCTGGAGGGAGTTCTGTCATGTGTGGTGGGTCAGGGTCTGCCAGGAGAATGCACCAACCAGTCTTATATCCAACATAGACTTCCCCCTTGTCCCTAGCAACTTGATTCTGAACATTGCCCTGAAACCTCTCCATATAACAAGATGCCTTTACATGCAAGGGTCTGCTGGCTGCACCATGTCAGTCAAAAGCCATTTGGAAGCCAATGGCCAATCCACATGACACCAACACAGATGTTTAATCACACACCTGCCCAACACTGTTCTAGGCCCACTACTCAGCAAATTCCAACTTACTGGCATCTCTGTTCTACACCATTTTCATGAAACCCAGTGATTCAAGGCACTGTCTGGTACATTCATGATCAGCAACAGGACATCCAAAGGTTCTCCAGTGCCACCTGGTCATGGGAATTTCAAAAATTTCATGGTATTTATCTAGCCATTTTTCAAGTATCAAGTTGGATGCACTGGTTTTTCAATTCATTCAGGAACCATTAAATGGTGAGGATGAAAGCTCTGGAGAACTCTAAAAGGCAACGCTTCCCAACGAGTGGCCAAAATGTCACATGAAGCCTGACCCATTGATGTCTACTCAATGTGAGTTCAATATGTGTTTTGACTCTTTACTATGGTTGCCAAGTCTTTCAGAATAAAATCGTCTTATATCCTGGTGGAGATTCCCAGTGCACTGTGGAAAGACACCCTGAGACTAGATCTCAGTTTCCAAGGGCGACTCTCATGTGTGGCCTCCTAAAATCCCACCAAAATTAATGGCAATACTTCCCTGAAGTCAGTTCCAGAACTCAGTCTCTAAGGGGAATCACACCAGAGTTCAGGTCCAGGTGTACCCAGTCATCTCTTCCAACCAGCACACAAATGACCACAATTAAAACCAAAACACTGCCACATGGCCCTCATCATCTTCCATATAGACACTCATCGTAACCTCTGGATGGAATTTTCCATGAGGGGCGAAGCCCAAGACAGTTTCCAAAATAAACTCCCTTGCCCCTCATTTGCCTAAAGTCAGGGTGACCTAGACACCCTTCCTGTGAACCAGGAGTGATCAAATAGGCCTGCCGTTAATACTGTTCTGATTCTCCAATTTAATCCTACTGATTGTCAGGTATAAATCCTTTATGTGAGTTGGAGGCAATAGAACACCCAAGCACACATGGGATCTTTCTTTAGATCTATCACCTTCTGAGAATCAAAGCCCCAACCTCACACAGGGCCAAGAGGCTGATTCAGACACATCTCTTTCCAAAGCAATTAAGCAAAGATCCACAGGTGATGCCCATTCATTTCCATTTGAAAAATGTTTTCTTCAGGCTTCAGAAAGGGGTGGCCTGAGGCAAATACCTTCCTGACATTCAGGGCAACATAACCATAGGTAAGCAAATGGGCCAAAGCAAGGTTTTTAAACTGAGACTTTACTGGTTACACTGATATCTGAGTTTTCTGAATTGTTCCCATTCCCTTCAGCTATCCATTACATGGCCATGTAACAGATTTTGGAGGTGGTACATATCTTGGCCACAAAACCATGAGCCTATTCTGGAGAGAGGCCAGAAATCAAGATGTGTAGAGGACCTTAGGAAGATAGTAGGTGTTGCCCATCCATAAGGCAAGCCACAGTCCATTTATAAAGTGGGCAGGATGAATGCTGGGAAGCTTCCAACTAGACAGGAAACCTCCATTGATGCATTCTCTTTTCTAAAGACTACAACCACGAACACAGTGGATACACAGACATAGAAACACTCGCCTTGCCAAACGACTTCCTAGAAACAGTCAACTCCAAACCATACAAACCACCATTCCTACCTATTTTCAGAACATGAGACAAAACCACAAACTCACATCCACATCCACAAAAGCACCTCCTTCCCCCAAGTAGGTCTGTGACTATCTGGAGTGTCCTCTGACTGGTGGGCCATACTATGTTGCCCCAAAATGGCCTGGGCTGTCTCAGATCTGTTCTTCTTGGCCCACTCTACGAAGTTGTCAGCAGGCAGCATTGAGCCAATACCTGCTATCTAGGGAAAGGCCCCTTTTCTGAGCTCTACTGGCATTTGGCCATCCTCATATCATTAGGTACCAAGAAAGACTGACTCTGTCCTTGGTAAATCCAAACAAGTTCGACCACTGGGACTGGGACTGGGACTGGCTCTGGGTGCCTGGCTTCTTGGATCCCAATTTCAGAGAGTTACATCACCAACGAAGTTAGGTAGGTCACCTCCTTCAGGAACTGAATGAGATCACTGCCTTGGCAACCACTTTGTCCTAACAGTTGCTTTCATGGGTCTCATGAGATGGAGGCTGCCCCTACTTCCTGTGACACTTTGACAAGTTTGAATGGTATATCAACAATGGCCACCCGGGAACACATCTCCACGCAGGTCTGGTTTGGTCCATCTTCTCTACATTAAGAAAAGAGAGGCTGATTCATACACATCCCTTCGTTATCACAAGGTGTTTGCCATGGAAGATGGCTTTTGCTCTCTCAGGTCCTTCATAGCTGCCTACATCTTCTCCAGGGATCATTTCTGCATAGAAATTTGAGGTTCTCAGCAGGTGTAAGATCCCCTACATTCCTGTATTGTAAGATGAACTCTGTCCCTGCTCTTTTGTAATGTTAGATTGAGGCAACAGTGTATGGTTAGGGATAATAACAGGATCGATTTGGTTTAGGAATCATTCTGTGGGATGAATAATGGTATTGGGAACCTGCAATATTTATAGGAATACAGAGGTGAAATATAAGTATGTAAACAGAAATCTAGGTGAGATTTGAAGCTCAGAAGTGCATTGGGCAATTGATTGCGATACATAGCTTTAAATTACCTTCTGCACACATGTCTCAGATAAGTCGATATACAATGCCATAGGACTTGTACCTTGGATGATTGAATGTAGAGGAGAACATCCACTCAAACAGGGATAATCAATAGGATCAGGAAGATAGTCGGTAGATTTTGGAACAAGGGTGAATTTAGTATTTGTACCAAAAGTTCTTTAGCAATTGGGTTTTGGTTAGAGAGTGAATATCAATGTCAGCACATGTGAAGGGTCAGTCACAATGATGAACTGGGGAAAATATGTAGGAAAGCCGATATCAATAGAGACATTAGGAAAACAGGCAAAGTACAGGGTGAGTGATAGTATTAGACATTTTCAACAGTTTTGAGGTTGAATATATTAGGAAGAAACAAATATGTAGTCACCGATAGGATTGACATTTGAGAGCGTTATGCAAGCTGGACATGGATGTTTTTAGTAATCCATGTTCAGTGTCCATTTAGGCTTTGGTACAATCACACGTGTGAATTTTGCATTTTGCGTCCAGAATATTACTGTGATAACATGCATATTTAGATCAGGTGACATGAGTATTTCTTCCTCTATTACTGGGAGCAATATTTTGAAAACGTATAAATTAGTATTGGGGGTACAAAGAGGTGTACCCTGTGCCTATGAATATAGATAATGCATGAATAGACCATACTGTGAATAAATAATATAACTGGTTCCACTTTAAATCATGGATTGAATTGATATCAGAAAATATATAAGAAATCTTATATTGATATACAATCATTCATTCCAAACAGTTATGCATCTAATTGTGAAATGATAGTTATGGTTTATCATGAAGGGTGTGTGAGTTTTGCTTAAACAATTATAAAGAAAATCGGAAATAATGTTTGGAAAGAAGTCTCACGAATAGACCAGTTAAGAAACCTGGAGTAATGCATGTGTTCTGAAGCAGGAAGTGATTGAAAGTGAAACAAATGCCTATAAATTTGCCAACTTGTGCAAGAAATATATACCCTCTGATGTGCATAAACTGAAGAAATAGTAATGTACCAGTGTTGAATAAAAATGAACATCAAAATACAAATCATGTCCCATAAGAGTCTACTTGCATTGCTGTTAAACTGGGGCAGTTACTGTAGAAATATTAGGATAATGCCGCAGTCTTGCTGGGCACAATCAGGAGCCACTTGTCAAAAGAAACTAACTTTATTTTTAAAACCACACACGCCAAACAAAACAGCCTCTCAGGAAAAACCCTCAGAGCCCCAACTGCCACCACTGGCTTCCCAAAAGCCTCTTCCTCCCACACAAGCCTCTCTCCTCCCACAATCCTCCTGCTCTTGAGGCCGATTGGCTAGGTCATGTGGGCAAAGCCAAATAAGTCCCCTAATGAGCAACTCCGTGGTCTGAAAGGGCAGGGAAACAGCCCAATGAGCATCACCGCAGAGGAGCCAATCAGCTAGATGTTGCTGTGAGCCAATCATCAGCCAGCAGCTGGAAGTTTGCTGGCTTCTGGAATTTTGCTGGGGCCCCTTCGGATGTGGCTCTCAACATCTCCCCCTCTCTGTTTAAACAACACACATGTGGCTTAGGGACGGTGCCTGCCTTAGGTTGTCCAATAGTACATATGGTCCTTACCCGTTAAGTTGGTACCATTGCAATTGGATCTTACCCATCACTGACTACCGGTCCAGTTTACAGCAACACCTGTGGAGAGGTCTTTGTACCACCGGGGGGTGGTGAGGTTCTTTGCCTCACCTCTAATGGCCCCCAAACATTAGCTGGACGATAATGACACACAGAAGAGAGGAAGATACACCAAGCCAATTGACGGCTCCTTTTGGAAAAATTGTACCACCGATGACATCATCAGCAAATATACCCGAACACTACCACAAGTCGCTGCACAAACAGGTAGTTTACAATGCATACAGGAGAGTTCTCAATGTGTCTAGGCAAGTTCTGCAAGCATTTCAGTGATGGCTATTGCAGAAGCTGTAGATTGGTTTTATCTTTGATTTCACCAGCACTGGGATGAAGATAGGAATTCTGGCAATAATGGCTAAAGAAAAATTATGTAACATTCCAGAAGGCACTGAAAGAAAACAATTTTCTTAACTATTTACATTGTCTTGAAGATAATTATTAAATATAATGAAAAGGAAAGGTGAAAGAAAGGAAACAGATCTGTTAACCTCCTTTTTTTCAAATTTTAAAACAAACCTCAACAGCTCTTTACCCAATTTAAATTAAACCATTTAAATAATGTGAATAAAAAAATATTTGGATCCATTTTTTTTATGAGCGCTCATCATATATCATATATGGACATACGAACATTCAAACATATAACACAAAACACAAGTGTGCACACATAATATAATACCTACAACACATAACCTAATAGTAAAGGCCTTATAACTTTTTACACGTGAAATCTCCATTGCAATGTTCAAAAACTCTTTTGTCAAAAAATAGAACTGATCAGCAAAACATTAAACTAGGTCTGTATGAGCTCAAAAAACAAAATAGAATGTGGGAAAGGGCAATAATAAAATAGATAATGAAAAAAGCATCCTGGTTCTATCTCAGATGTAAGGATAGTCAAACTGGAATTTTGGATATCAGCTGATAAGGCCTTGAGTCAAATCATCTTCTTTTTGGATGTGCCCTGATATGTCTTATAAAGAATAGATCTTTTCTGTCCCAGATTAGACTTTTTATATTGGAAAGTAAAGAGAAAACAGTAGAGAAAGGAGAAATCTTACCAGCAACTTCAAGGGATACTATAGCATTAACTATATACTGACTATCAGAAAATAAATTAAATACAGAATATTTAAATATCTCAAAAGCTTGTAATACTGCATTAAGCTCTACCTTTTGAGCTGATTGTTTGGGTACTAAAAATTTATAAGTTTTATCAGGTATAACTATTGCTGCTGTACCATTATTTGATACATCGGTGAATATATTTGAAGCATTCATGATAAGTGTTTTTCTTCTCAATTTTGGAAAAATTACAGGATGCGATGACCAAAAAGACAATAAAGGGTTAGATGGTAAGTGGTTATCAAATGAAACATTAGATTGGACCATGATTATTGCCCAAGTATTTAACTCATTAGCTAACTCATCAATTTGATTCAGAGTATATGGAGTAAAAATTTTATTGGAAGAAATTCCAAACACTCCCATTGCTGCTTTAATTCCTTTGAGTATTAATTATCCTAAAGCCTCAGGATACCTAGTAAGAATAGTGTAAGGAGAATAAGATAAATGTATCCATAATAATGGACCTTCTTGCCAAAATACTCCTGTAGGAATATTTTTTGTTGGTAGTACAATAAATAATAAAGGCAAACTTATATCAATTCTATCCAAATGCATATTTTCCATATATGTTTCATTGATTTTTAATGCCTTTCTTGCTTCAGGTGTTAACATGCGGGGTGAATTTTTATCTGATAGACCTTTTAGGATATCAAATAAAGGTCCCAACTCTCCTGTTGGTATACCTAGATAAGGCCTCATCCAATTTATGTCTCCTAATAACTTTTGAAAGTCGTTACGTGATTTGAGTTGATCTACTCGTATTTGAATTTTTGGTGGACTGACCATGGTTGAGGATAACAGAACTCCTAGATAATTAATTGGAAAATTTAATTGTACTTTATCTATTGCTATCTCTACATTATAATTTTTAATAAGTTTGTAAGTGTGGCATAACTTTCTAGCAATGTGTTTTTAGCTTTGTGTGCTAATAATACATCATCCATATAGTGAAATATTTGTGTTCAGAATTTTGATTTCTAAGTGGCTGGATTACTTTGTTAACATAAATATGACACATAGTTGGGCTGTTAGCCATCCCTTGAGGGAGTACTTTCCATTCATATCTCTGATCAGGACCTTCATGATTCAGTGCAGGGATAGTAAAAGCAAAACCTGGACTATCCTTAGGATGAATTATAATTGAAAAAAAAAACAATATTTAATATCTATAACTAAAACATACCAGGTTATTGGCAAAGCAGACAATTGAGGAATCCTTGATTGAGCAGGTCCCATAATAACCATCTCATTATTAATGGCTCTAAAATCTTGCAATAGTCTCCATTTACCAGATTTCTTTTTGATGACATAAATGGGAGTATTTTGGGGATATACAGTCGGTTGTATATGTCCTTCTGCTAATTGTTGTTTTACCAGGTCATGGACTGCTTGTATCTTTTCTTCAGTCAGGGGCCACTGAGGAACCCATACTGTCTTTCTGATTTTCAGGTAATTTTTATTGTCTCAGTGGCCCTTTCTGAAAATCCAACCCATGTCTCTCTGTTCCTTGATCTATTTGTATTGGTGCTGCTATGACTTATTCTTGTTTTTCTAATCTTTTTTCTTTCCTAAAACCTTGTCTAGTCATAATAGTGGCTGCATTTTGGTTGATGTTATTTGTTAATGTCAAACCTAATTGATCTAGGACATCTCGTCCCCATAAATTTATGGGAAGATGATCCAATACATATGGCTGTATAGTTCCTTCACATCCTTTAGGATCCTTCCTATCTAATACCATTTTACTTCTATGGGGATTAGTCGCCACTTATAGGCCTCGAAGCGTTTGAGTGGCTTGTTGTAATGGCCAATGTTTTTGCCATTCTTGACGAGAGATGATGCTAATGTCTGCACCTGTATCCAGTAGCCCATTCAATTCATGCCCTTGAATATTTAGTTTTAGCATGGGGCGAGAATCTAAATTTAAAGAAAGCATAGCCAAATCTACACCTGTAAAGCCTAATCCCTTGGAACATCTTTCTACAGTACGACTGGAAAATTTATCATATAGGCTGGGTATTATTAGTAACTGTGCTATTCTATCTCCTTGTGAAATTACTGATATGTCCTTTGGAGAACTGGCTATAATTTTTATTTCACCTTCATAATCGGGATCAATCACCCCAGGACTTATCATAAGTTCTTTTAGAGTAGAAGAGCTGCATCCCAACAATAAGCCCATGGTTCCTTTGGGAAGAGGTCCTTTTACCCCTGTGGGAATGATTTGAACTCCCATCTCTGGAGTTAGTACTGATCTGGCAGAGGCGCAGATGTCCAACACTGTGCTCCCTCTGGTTTGTCTGATGAGGGATCTGATGGACAATGTGTCCTGGGCACTACCCTGATGGGGTTGCTGGGTTCCTCCAGTGCTCTGTATATTTGTGGTTAGGGCCCCGGAGCACTGGAACCCCCTGTCCATTTATTTGGCAATTGAGCCCAATGCCTTTCTCCATGATATCGTGGATAAACACCTGGTCCTTGTTCATTTTTTGATAATTGAGTACCCTCTATGGTGGTTTGAGAACAGCACTCATTAGCCCAATGTCTCCCTCTATGGCATTGTGGCCAAATACCTGGTATTCTACTCCTTTGATACCTAATATTGTTAAACCCTCCTTCTATGGGCCAATTCCCTTTAAAATGTCCTGTTTCTTTACATTGGTAGCATGTTCTTGGTCTGGCATCTAAAGCCTGTTTTACTGTAGCTGCCACAATTTGCCCTTGTTCATTAATGTATCTGGCAACTAAAGCCTGTTTTACTGCAGCTGCCATGACTTGCTCTTGTTCATTAATGTCTCTACATAATTAAATCAATGTGTTTAAATCTTCATTTTTCCATGGTCTAATGATATCTCTGCAACAACGATTCGCTTGCTCATAAGCCAGTTGTTTTAGTAATGGCATTGCTTGTTCTGTATTCCCAAAAACTCTGGTAGCTCTTTGAATAAGCCTATCTACAAATTCAGCATAAGGTTCATTAGCTCCTTGTATTACCTTAGATAATTGACCTTGTAAACCTCCATGTTCTTGTAAAGTCTTCCATGCCTTAATTGCATCTACACCAATTTGTGCACATACACCATGATCATATGCAATTTGCTGCTGCTGATCTTCATAAGGTCCCTTTCCTAACAACATATCTAGATTTCTCTGAGGATAACCAGCTCCTGCATTTCGCCTAGCTGTCTCCTTTCAACATTCCTCATTGGCAACCTTCCATAACATGCATTGTCCTCCATTTAGCACAACATTACACATATTAGCCCAATCCACTGGCTTCATGTTCAAGTTGTTAATGGATTCGACCATGATTAGATTGAAGGGTGCTTGAGGACGATAGGTTGTTACAGCCTCTTTTAGCTGCTTCACTGTTTTGAAATCTAAAGCATGGTAAACACGCTGCCCTCCTCCCTCAAATACAGGGCATGTTAATATTTGAGATCTTGTCTCAGGATCCTAACTATCAACTGCGGGAGTTGGGGGCCTCCCAGCATAAGAAAGTGGCCTTGTTAGTTGGACACTTATGTCATCTGGTGATAGAAAGGTGTTAGTAGCAGTCTCCTGTTGTAAATTTCCCCTGATGTTTTTTACTGTTTTACACTTTCTTTCTCTGTCTAACTAGCTTTAGAGGCCTTCTCTTTTACTTGAATTTTTTCCTCTGTCTGACTAGTTCGAGAGACGTTCTCTTTTACTTGAATAGTTTCCTCTATCTGACTAGCTCGAGAGACCTTCTCTTTTACTTGAATTTTTTCTTCTGTCTGACTAACTTGAGACACCTTCTGTTTTACTTGAATCAATATGTCTTCTTCTTCCTCTACCATTGACTGAACTGAAGGCTTTGAACTAAGCAAACAAGATATGAATGTCCACAATGGCAATGTGCCAACTGGCAGAATCCCTGGGCTTTTCTTTTCTATTCTTTTTAAATCTGCACCTTGATGGTTCCATTGTGATATATTTAACAACTCCTCCTTAAAAAGCCATGGTCTACATTTTTGTATTGTATCAACAATTGCCATGACTGCTCTTGATTTTACTCTGATGCCTCCTTCCTCTAACAATTTACTTAACACTTTTTTGGTTTGTTTTTTACTAATTTTTGATCCCATATTTCTACTATAATACAAACCAACAAGATAACACCAAACAAAAAAAGAGATAGAACGAAATAAAAATGGAACAACAAAAAATTATTATAGCCTTTCTCCCTATCTGTTCCTCAGACACAAATAGTTTTTCCTCAGATGTGAGCAGTTTTTCTTCCATCTCACTCATCTCCAGGGACAGGCAACTTAAAACAAAAGAGGAATCATAAAATGGCTACCCACCCTCTCGCCCTGCCCTCAAGAGCGAGCAGTTTACCTTATCAGTTACCCTCAGTCGCTCCCCATATGAGCCACCAAATGCCGCTGTCTGGCTGGGCACAATCAGAATCCACTTGTCAAAAGAAACTAACTTTATTTTTAGAACCACACACGCCAAGCAAAACAGCCTCTCAGGAAAAATCCTCAGAACCCCAACTCCCAACACCAGCTTCCCAAAAGCCTCTCCCTCCCACACAAGCCTCTATCCACTTCTCACAATCCTCCTGCTCTTGAGGCAGATTGGCTGGGTCACGTGGGCAGAGCCAAAAAAGTCCCCCAATGAGCAGCTCCATGGTCTGAATGGGCAGGGAAACAGCCCAATAAGCATCACTGCAGAGGAGCCAATCAGCTAGATGTTGCTGGGGCTGCTGTGAGCCAATCATAAGCTGGAAGTCTGAAAGGTGGGGAAACATCTCAATGAGCATCTCCAATGAGCATCACCACAGAGGAGACAATGAGCTAGAAGTTGCTAAGGCCGCTGTGAGGCAATCATCAGCCTGCAGCTGAAAGTTTGCTGGCACCTGCAAGTTTGCTGTGGCCCCTTCGGCTGTGACTATCAACAGGATACGTATGCACCATTCACTTAAGTTAGTTTTCAGTAATAGAAAACAAATATGAATTTCAGGTGGATGAATATTTCTGAAAATAATCTTGTGAAAAGTTGATTATAAATCCACATACTTGAACATGAATGAATTTAGGGAGTGTAAATAAGACACATATATTTCATATTTTGAAAAATCTGGAGAGTGTGTATGTGTGTATACACACACACACACACACACAAATTTTAAAATGTAGCAACATATATGCCAATCGAAATTCACCATGAAATATACATCATTCACAGATCTAAAAATATTCAATTTACTTAACAGGGATTTATGTATAATGTTGTTCTCCTAGGAAGCTCACCCATAGGTTCAATTTTCAGTTCCAGCAGCATCTAGGAGGAGTGATCTCTTCTCAAAATTTGTATCTGCCAAATCAGCTACCGCACAAAAATATACACGTGATAAAAGGTAGGATTCTTTATGTGCATATAAAATAGATGTGCTGAATAGGATACAGAGAAAGGGAGACAGGAATTCACATATTTGTTAACTTTAAAAACACATGGAGGACTATTTCAATTAAAAATTGACTAGAATTATAACACGTACTTGCAAAAGGCAAGTCCAAATATATACCATGCCTTCTCTGAACAGCTTCTATTTCTTTTCTGTTAGGATTCTTTTTCTCCATCATATTAGGATTAGTAGTCAGATTCTAGTACAGTATGGGTTAGTGTCAGGGATTCAGTATTTCAAATGGAAAATAGGAAAATGAATCCAATGTGTATGCAAACATATGCTAAACAAAAATCTTTCCACTCTCATCCAGAAAAATGCCTTGACATTACCTTCGCCCCAAGTAAGACACAATTAGAGGAGAAGAATTAGAAAATCTGTTAATACATATCTGGAATGGAAAATGCTCAGGAGTTCACAACCTTGAAGGTGGTAGAGGAGTTTCCAAAAGTAAGGGAAAGGGTAAACACTCCAGAAACATGGAGCTCTGCTTGCCTAAAGACTTCTTGAGAAACTGCCTCTGAGGTTGGGCACTTGAAATATACGTTGTTGTCAGAAGCTTTAGCTTTCTTTGTAGTGAGACCATCAAAGCTGGGTCTTCATCTATGTGACCTGGAGGATGTTGTTTCTTATTTTCCTAATGAACATGTGGCAGCAGTTTTGAATTCTCTCTTTGTAGGTAAACTGTGGCAACTTGGGGCTAAGTGTCTCCCTGTTTGGACTGTGAACCCAGTTGGTAATCCTCCAGTTTTCGTGGTGTTTCTTGCTGGTGCACTTGGAGTTTGGTATTTGCTTCTTGAAATACAAGGATTTCAACTGGGGCACAGTGCTGGAGGGATTTCTGTCACATGTGGTGTGTCAGGGTCTGCATATAAATGCACCAACCAGGCTTCTATCGCACATGCTTGCCCCCTTGACCATAGCAACTTGATTCTGAACATTGCCCTGAAAAATCTCCATATAACAAGATGCCTTTACATATAAGGGTCTGCTGGCTGCAGCATGTCAGTCACAAGCCATTTGGAAGCCAATGGCAGATCCACATGGCCCCAACACAGATGTTTTATCACACACCTGCACATCACTGCTCTAGGCCCCAACTCAGCAGTCTCCAAATTACTGGCATCTCTGTTCTACACCATTCTCATGAAACCAAGTCAATCAAGGCACTGTCTTGTACACTCATGATCAACAGCATAAGATCCAAAGTTACTCCAGTGCCATCTGGTCATGGGAATTTAAAAAATGTCATGGTACTTATCTAGCCATTTTTAAAGGATGAAGTTGGAGGCACTGTGGGTTTAAATTTATTCAGGAACCATTAAATGTTGAGGAAGTTTATTTCAATGAAAGTTCTGGAGAACTCTCAGAGGAAAGTCTTCCCAAAGAGTGACCAAAAAGTCACATGAAGCCAGGCCCATTGAGGTCTACAATATGAGGTCCATGTGAGTTTTGACTCTCAACTATTGCTGCCAAGTCTTTCAGAATGAAATCATGTGATATCCTGGCTGAGATTCCCAGTGTTCTGTGGAAAGCTACCCTGGTCCAAGATCTCAGTTTCCAAGAGCGACTCTCATGCATGGCCTCCTAAAACCCCAACACAATTCATGGCAATACTTCTCTGACGTCAGTTCTAGACCTCAGTCTCTAAGGGTATCACACCAGAGTTCAAGCCCAGGTGGACCCAGTCATCACTTCCAACCACCACACAAATAAACACAATTAAAACCAAAACACTCCCACAAGGCCCTCATCCTCTTCCATATAGACACTAATCATAACCTCTTGCTGGAGTTTTCCATGAGGGGCGCAGCCCAAGACAGTGTTCAAAAGAGCTCCCTTGCCACTTATTTTCCTAAAGTCAGCGTGGTTTTTTACCATTTTTGTTTTGGATACACACATGGAATCTTTCTTTAGATCCATGAGGTGCTGAGAATCTAAGCCACATCATCACACAGGGCCAAGAGGCTGAATCAGACACATCCTTATCCTAAGCAATTAAACAAAGAGCGACAGGTGATGCGCATGCATTTCCATTTGAAAACAGTTTTCATCAGTCTTCCCAAATGGGTGGACTGAGGCAAAGACCTCCTGACATTCAGGTCAACAGAACAATAGGTAAGCAAAAGGCCAAAAGAAGGGTTTTTCCACTGAGACATTACTGGTCACACTGATATCTGTGTTTTCTGAGATGCTCCCATTTCCTTCAGCTATCCAGTACATGGCCATGTCACAGAGCTTGGAGGGATACATATCTTGGACACAAATCCATAAGACTATTTTGGAGAGTGGCCAGAATTTAGGAAGAAAACATGAACTTAGGAATTTAGTAGGTGTTGCACATCTATAAGACAAGCCACAGTCCATTAATAAATCGGGCAGGATGAATGCTGGGAAGCTTCCTAATAGACAGGACACATCCTTGATGCAATCTCTTTTCTAATGTCTTCAACCATGGACACAGTGGAATACATAGATAAAGAAACACTCACCTTGTCAAACGACCTACTATAAAGAGTCCACACCAAACCAAAAAAAACCCGCCTTTTCCACCTATTCTCAGAAGATGAGACAGAACCAAAAACTCACACCCACACCCACAAAGGCACCTCCTTTCCCCAAGTAGGTCTGTGACTATACAGTGTGTCCTCTGAATGGTGGGCCATACTATGTTACCCCAAAATGCCTGTCTTGTCTCAGATCTGTTTTCTTTGGCCAACTCTGTGAAGTTGTGAGGATCCATTGGTGAGCCACTTTCTGCTTTCTCAGGAAGGGCCCCTCTTCAGAGCTTTTCTGGCATTTGGCCATCCTCACATCAGTAGGTACCAAGAAAGACTGACTCTGTCCTTGGTAAATCCAAACAAGTGAGACCACTGGGACTGGTACTGGGACTGGCTCTGTGTGCCTGGTTTCCTGGATCCCAAGTTCAGAGATTCCATCACCAAGAAAGTGAGGTAGGTCACTTCCTTCAGGAACTGAATGAGGTCACAGCCTTGGCAACCACTTTGTCCTAACAGATGCTTCCAAGGGTCCCATGAGATGGAGGCTGCACCTACTTCCTCTGACATTTTCATAAGTTAGAATGGTATATCAACCATAGGT
The DNA here is from genome assembly GCF_048772815.1 of Callospermophilus lateralis. NCBI lineage: Eukaryota > Metazoa > Chordata > Mammalia > Rodentia > Sciuridae > Callospermophilus > Callospermophilus lateralis. The sequence continues at coordinate 69,467 of NW_027512818.1, forward strand.
ACTGGGGAACAGCTCTCCACAGAGGCTTGGTTTGGTCCATCTTCTCTACATTAAGAAGAGAGATTCTGATTAAGACACAACCCTTTATCCTGACCATGTTTTTTTGCCATGGAAGATGACTTTTGCCTTCTCAGGTCGTTCATAGCATCCTACACATTCTCCAGGGATTATTTCTACATGGACCTTTGAGGTTCTCAGCAGGTGGAAGATCCATACATTCCTGTATTGTAATACCAACTCTGTCTCTGCTCTTCTGTAAAGTTAGATTGAGGAACAGTGTATGGTTAGGATTAATAACATGTTCAATATGGGTTAGGAATCATTCTGCTTGATGAACAATGTTATTGGAAACCTGCGATATTTACATGAAAATATAGGTGAAATATAAGTATTGAAATATAAATCTAGGTAAGATTTGAATCCTAGAAGGGAATTTGGCCTTTGAGTGGGATACTTAGCTTTGAATTATGTTCTGCACATATATCTCAGATAAATTGATATGCAATGGCATAGATCCTTGTACCTTCGATGATTGAATGTAGAAGAGAGCATCCAGTTAAAAAAGGGATTTTTGCTAGGATTAGGAATATAGTCGGTAGGATTACGAAGAAGATTGAGTATAGAATTTGGACCAAAAGTTCTTTAGCAATAGGGTTTCTGGTAGAGATTGAATATAAATGTCAGCACATGTGAAGAGTCAGTCACAATGATGAACTGGGGAAAAAAGTAGGAAAGCAGATGTGAATAGAGAGTAGGAAATCAGGCAAATTATAAAATGAGTGAGAGGTTTAGACAGTTTCAACAGGGTGAGATTGAAAATGTAGTCTTAGGAAGAAACACATATGTAATCACCAATAGGATTGACATTTGAGAGCATTAGGCAACCTGGACATGGATGTTTTTAGTAATCCATGTTCACTTTCCATTTAGGCTTTGGGACAGTCATAAGTGTGACCTTTGCATTTTGTGTCCAGAATATTACTGTGATAAAATGTATATGTAGATCAGTTGACATGGATATTTTTTCCACCATTTCTGGGAGCAATATTTTGAAGATATAGAAATTATTGTTGGGAGTACACAGAGGTGTACCATGTGTCTATCAATATATAGACAATGCATGAATAGACCATACTGTGAATAAATGATATAACTGGTTTCACTTTGAATAATGGATTGAATTGATATCTGAAAGTATACAAGAAATCTTATATTGATGTACAATCATTCATTGAAACCAGTTTTACATCTAATGGTAATATTAGTGTTATGTTTTATCATGACGGGTGTGTCAGTTTTGCTTCAAAAGTGATAATGGAAATCGAAAATAATGTGTTTGGAAAGAAGTGTCACAAAAAGAGAAGTCAAGAAACATGGAGGAATACATGTGTTCTGAAGCAAAAGTGATTGAAAGCAAAACAAATGTGTATATATTTGCTAAATTGTGGATGAAATATACATCCTATGATGTGCATTAACTGGAGAAATAGTAATGTACCAGTGTTGAATAAAAATGAACGTCAAAATACACATTATATCACATAGGAATCTTCTTGCATTGATGTTAAACTGGGTCAGTTACTGTATAAATATTAGAATTTTATTTTGGTGTTATAATACAATTTATTTTAGCACTAGCATGCCACAGAATGTAGAAGAAAGAGCAATGGATTTTTAGTTATAACACTAATAATCTAGCATTTAATGATTATTTTGGGGAGTCTAGAATTTACATAAGGCTATGCAACATAATTTTTTGTATTTAACATTCATAAAATCTTGGAATTTTGGTAATATTTCTCCTTTTTTAATTTTTTCAGTTGTTGATAGACCTTCATTTTATTTATTCTTATGTGGTGCTGAGAATATAACCCACTGCCTCACACATGCTAGACAAGCATGTTAACACTGAGTCACAAACCCAGCCCCTCCACTTTTATCTTTTCATCAAACACTCCTCTCCCTCTTCTTTACTCACTTTCTTCCTCATTTTCCCCCTTCTCTCTCTTCCTTTTTCATTTTCCCTCCATAAGTATTTTTCTCTCATAGCATTACAAACAGTACTATGCTATGAAATTTACATTTAAAACTGTTTTTTATAGTCATTCTTTTTTCTTGAGAAAATTTAAAAATTATAACCACCTGATAAATATATTACAATACATTTATTATGCATATGTATCTATATTCATGCATATTTGTTACATATATATATATATATATATATATATATATATATATATATATATATACATATATATTTAAAAGTACTTTGATTAGCCTGTTAGAAATAATATAGACCAAGTCTTTCTTAATTCTCAAGTTTTCCAGAATTAACATCTTACAGTGAAAATCAAATAAACATATTTAAGTAAACAGGTATCATTCTTATTTATCAATACTGATAATTTAAGGTTTTTATATCACATTTAGCTGTAATATGGCATATTAACTCTTTTGAATTAGAGAATTTTTTTTGAACAACCTATTATTTAAGGACCATATGCACTGACATTTTAATTGGCTTTCTTGTGATTTCACTTTCTATCAATTGCCTATTAATTGCCAAATACTTATTTTAGTAATTTTCATATTCATAATTGATATAAAGTCAATTGATTAATTCTTTTTGTAAGGAGTTACTAATTACAGTAGGGACAGTATTAATAATTCTAAATCTTTATAAAAATGGTACAAAAATATTTTCATGCAAAATTATGTATAATTGCATGCTCTAAATGTTTGATTGTTGATACATATAATAAAGAGCTTTTGATGAGTCTCTTCCCCAGTAAAACAGAAAATGCAAAGATATAGTTGGGTATGTATGTCCAAACAAACATATGGAAAAATACACATTATCATCTAGAAACTATTAAATAAAAGATGAAAAGAACAATCCAACACATTGTACCAACTTGTCAGATGAGGTAGTATTCTGGAAGAATAGCCTAAGTCTAGACCTGGTCCATGTCAAAATATTCACAAAAAAATAAAATATGAAAAATATAGGAAATGCTATGAGTTTTTCTTGAAGGTAAGTGGATTATCCTTTAATCTCAATTATGTGCATTTTTAAAAGCCAGTTTTCTGGTAAAATAAATTTGTGATAGTTACAAGTACACAAAACAAAGTTTCTGCTTAGCAAAATGAATGCATCTCAACTCTTTTTTAGCTGATTTCTTCCCACTCAACTTTAAACCTTTATTTATTTATTTTTTATTGGTTGTTCAAAACATTACAAAGCTCATCCTATATCATCTTTCATACATTTGACTCAATTGGGTTATGAACTCCCAATTTTCCCCAAATACGAGTTGCAGAATCACATCGGTTACACATTCACATTTTTACATAATGTCATATTAGTGACTGTTGTATTCTGCTACATTTCCTATCCCCTACTATCCCCTACTATACCCCCTCCCATCCCCTCCCATCTTCTTTCTCTACCTCATCTGCTGTTGTTCACTTCTCTCCCTTGCCCCACCTTTCCCCAATTTTCCCTACCCCATTGTTTGAAGATGCTATCCTACTTCCATTGCATGCTTTTAGCCCCTTTTTCAAATATAAGAAAGTTGTAATTTTGAGGATTGGTTTCTGTGTCCTCTATTCTGTACCATTGTTCCACCTGCCTATTTTGTTACCAGTACCACGCTGTTTTTGTTACTATTGCTTTTAGTACAGTTTGAACTCTGGTATCACTATACCTCCAGATTCATATTTTCTGTTTAGAGTTGCTTTTGCTATTCTGGGTCTTTTGTTTTTCCATCTTCTAAGATCTTCTTCTCTCTCTCTCTTTAGGGTTCTGTAGTTTTCAGTATATAAAACTTTCACGTCTTTTGTTAGGTTGATTCCCAAGTATCTTATTTTATTTGAGGATATGGTGAATGGAGTGGTTTTCCTCATTTCCATTTCAGAAGTTGTGTTGCTGACATACAGGAATGCCTTTCATTTATGCGTGTTAATTTTATATTCTGCCACTTTGCTGAATTCATTTATTAACTCTAGCTGTTTCATTGTAGACCCTTTGGGGTCTGTTAAATATATTTTCATGACATCTGCAAATAGCGATAATTTAAATACTTCTTTTCCTATTTTTATGCCTTTAATTTTTTTTGTCTGTCTAATTGTTCTGGCTAGTATTTCAAGAACTAAATTGAATAGAAGTGGTGATAGAGGGCATCCCTGTTTTGTTCCAGATTTTAGAGGGAATGCCTTCAGTTTTTCCACATTTAGGATGATGCTAGCCTGAGGTTTAGCATATATAGCTTTTACAATGTTGAGGTAAGTTCCTGTTATCCCTAGTTTTTCTAGTGTTTTGAACATAAAGTGATGCTGAACTTTGTCAAATGTTTTTTCTGCATCTATTGAGATGATCATATGGTTCTTGTCTTTATGTCTATTGATGTGGTGAATGGCATTTATTGATTTCCGTATATTGAACAAGCCTTGCATCCCAGGGATGAATCTTACTTGATCATGGTGCACAATTTTTTTGATATGCTTTTGTATTCGATTCGCCAGGATTTTATTGACAAGTTTTGCATCGAAGTTCATTAGAGATATTGGTCTGTAGTTTTCTTTCTTTGAAGTTTCTTTGTCTGGTTTCGGGATCAGGGTGATTTATCCTCATAGAATAAATTTGGAAAAGCTCCTTCTTTTTGTTTTTCTTGAAATAGCTTGAAAAATATTGGTATTAATTCTTCTTTAAAGGTTTTGTAGAACTCCGCTGTATACCCATCCGGTCCATGGCTTCTTTTGGTTGGTAGTTTTTGATGGCTTCTTTCATTTCTTCCTTTGTTATTGGTCTGTTTAAATTGCGTGTGTCTTCCTGACTCAATCTGGGCAAATCTTATGACTTAAAAAATTCATCGATATCTTCACTATCTTCTATTTTATTGGAATATAGTGTTTCAAAATACTTTCTAATTATCTTCTGTATTTCTGTAGTGTCTGTTGTGATATTGCCTGTTTCATCCCGTATGTTAGTAATTTGAGTTCTCTCTCTTCTTCTCTTCATTAGCATGGCTGTGGGCCTGTCAATCTTCTTTATTTTTTCAAAGAACCAACTTTTAGTTTTATCAAATTTTTAAATTTTTTTTTGTTTCAATTTTGTTGATTTCTGCTCTAAATTTAATTATTTCTTGTCTTCTACTACATTTGCTGTTGTTTTGCTCATCCTTTTCTAGGTTTTTGAGGTGTAGTGTGAGTTCATTTATTTGTTGATTTTTTTCTTTTTTTGAGGAAAGAACTCCAAGAAATGAACTTCCCTCTTAAACTGCTTTCATTGTGTCCCATCGATTCCGGTATGTTGTGTCTGTATTGTCATTTGTCTCTAAGAATTTTTTTTAACTCCTCCATTATGTCTTCTGTAACCCATTGATCATTCAGTAGCATGTTGTTCATTTTCCATGTGATGTAGGATTTTTCCTTCCTTCTTTCATCATTGATTTCCAGTTTCATTCCATTATTATCAGATATAGTGCATGGTATAATCTCCATGCTTTTATATTTACTAAGAATTGCCCTATGGCATAATATATGGTCTATCTTTGAGTAGGATCCATGTGAAACTGAGAAGAACGTGTATCCACTTGATGATGGCTGATATATTCTATATATGTCGTTTAAGTCTAGGTTACAAATTGTGCTGTTGAGTTTGATAGTTTCTTTATTCAGTTCTTGTCTAGAGAATCTGTCTAATGCCGAGAGTGGTGTCTTGAAGTCACCCATAATTATTGTGTTGTAGTCTATTTGGCTATTGAACTTGAGGAGAGTTTGTTTTATGAACATTGCAGCTCCATTGCTTGGTGCATACAAATTCAAAATTGTTATGTCTTGTTGGTGGATGGTTTCTTTTAACAGAATATAGTGTCCTTCTTTATCCCTTTTGATTAACTTAGGTTTGAAGTTGATTTTATTCCACATGAGTATGGCCACTCCTTCTTGCTTCTGAGGGCCATGTGAGTGGTATGATTTTTCCCAACCTTTTACCTTCACCCTGTGTATGTCTTTTTCTATCATATGAGTCTCCTTAAGGCAGCATATTGTTGGATTTATTTTTTTTGATCCAGGTTACTAGCCCATTCTCTTGATTGGTGAATTTAGGCCATTAACATTTAAGGTTACAATTGAAATATGATTTGTTCTTCCAATCATGTTTATTTATTTATTATGTTTTAGTTTGGCTAGTTTTTACTTTTTTGGTTATTTTCCTCCCCCTTTACTGAGATACCTCCTGCTGTTAGTTTTCAACACTATTTATCAATTCCTCTTCTTGTAGTATTTTGCTCAAAATGCTTTGCAGTGCTGGTTTTCTGGCTGCGAATTCTTTTAGCTTTTGTTTATTGTGAAAGACTTTAATTTTGTTTTCAAATCTGAACCTTAATTTTGCTGGATACAGTATTCTTGGTTGGAATCCATTATTTTTCAGCATTTGAAATACATTGTTCAAGGATCTTCTCGCTTTCAAAGTCTGTGATGAAAAATCAGTCATTAACCTAATTGGTTTTCCCCTGAATGTAATCTGCCTCCTTTCTCTTATAGTGTTTAATATTCTCTCCTTGTTCTGTATGTTGGCTATCTTCATAATTATATGTCTTGGAGTTTGTCTATTATGATTTTGAATGTTTGGGGTCCTGTAGGCTTCCAGGATTTGACAAACCGATCCATCTTTCATCTCTGGGATGTTTTCTAGAATTATTTTATTTAATATGTTCTCCATTCCTTTGGTTTGAATCTCTATGCCTTCTTCTATCCCAATGACTCTCATTATTTATGACATCCAATATCTCTTGAATAGATTGCTAGTGGGATTTAAGCCTCTTTTCTGTGTTGATTATATTCTTTTCAAGTTGATAAACTTTGTCTTCATTATCTGATATTCTGACTTCTGCTTGATCTAGTCTATTTGTAATATTCTCGTTTGAGTTTTTAATTTGGTTAATACTTTCCTGCATTTCTAGTATTACTGTTTGATTTCTTTTAAGATCTCTATCTCCTGGTAAAGCTCATTGTTTGCCATTTGAGTTTGTTTGTTTAATTCATTTTCAAAATATACTTTTATTGCTTGGACTTGCTGCCTCATGTCTTCTCTAATATTCCTTTCCATCTGAGTTAGGTATGCCTTAAGTTCTTTCCCTATCCCTGTTTCTGATGCTTCTAGGTCCTCCTGTAGAATTAAGTTGTCCTGCATTGTTTGTACTCCTTTCTTTCCCTTGTTTTTTCATGATGCTCATGTTACTTTCCAGCTCTATTTGATTGCTGTGTTTCTGTTTTATTCTATAGATTTGTTTCGGTGTTGTGTATCTCTGTTGTCTCTCCTTTGTGTTTGTAGACTATGCCTGCTAAAGTGGATTCCACTTGTAGGGAATTCCGAAGGCCGAGCTCCAGTGACGTCACCCCTCTGCTTTGGCGGGCCCAGGCTCCTTGCCGAAATGTTCGAATACGGGGATGGAACTGGACTGTCTCCAGTTGGTTTCAGCTCTAGGTCACTGGCGGGTGGGCAATCACTAGCCACCCAGTGGCGCAGTCGGTCTCCTGCGCGCCGGTGTTCTCCAGACGCCCAGTCACGCAGACAGCAGGTGGACTGTCACCTGCGCTTCTGTGTTCTCCAGCTTCCCAGTCACAAGAGCCTGGCCTCTAGTCCCCTGGTTTCTCCTGCTAGTCCTGGTTTCTTCTGCTAGACTAGATTTCCCCTGAGTGATGCTTCTCTGCAGTTCAATCTGTATTCTGGGCCTGTCATTTGTTGGGTGTGGAGGGTGTCTATTGGAACCCAGACACTCTATTGTTTTGAGGATCAGTCAGACCGGATCTCCAGTTGCACATTTGGCTCGTTTTTCAGACCCAATTACCAGATCTCAGTGCTAAAAATCTTTCTTATAGGTTTTGGTGCACCCCCATTTTGCTGTAAGTTCTTAACAAGATAGTTTTTTGTGGTTCTATCTCGTTATTCACCTGTGCAGTGGCGCGTTACACTGGGTGTGATGCACTCTATTCGTGGCCATCAGGCAATGATGAAATATTATGCTTTGTATGCAGCATTTACTGAAGTTAGTTTTCAGTATTAGGAAACAAATATGTATTTCAGGTGAATGAATAATCTGAATTTCTGAGAATAATCTTGTGAAAAGTTGATTATAAATCCACATACGTGAATATGAATGATTTTAGGGAGTGTATAATAAGACACATATATTTCATATTTTGAAAAATCTGGAGAGTGATATATATATATATATATATATATATATATATATATATATATACACACACAGAAACACACTCACAGACATTAAAAAGTAGCAATATATATGCCAATCGAAATTCAAAATGAAATATATATCCTTCACATATCCAAAAAAATACATTTTACTGAAAATGGATTTATGTATAATGTTGTTCAACTAGGAGGCTCACCCATAGGTTGAAATTTCAGTTCCAAAAGGGTTTAGGAGGAGTGATCTCTTCTCACAATTTGTATCTGCCAAGTCAGCCAACTCAGAAGAAAGTCTGTGTGATACCAGGTAGTATTCTATATGAGCATATAAAAATACATGTGCTGAATAGGTGACAGAGAAAGGGGAGAGGAATTCACATATTTGTTAACGTTAAAAACACATGGAGAAATATTTCAATAAACATTGACTATATTTATAACTCCAACCCCATATAATGCAAAAGGGAAGTCCAAGTATACACCATGCCTTCTCTGAACTGTTTGTATTTCCATTCTGTTAGGGTTACTATTCTCCATCATATTAGGATTAGTAGTCAGAGTCTAGTAGGTTATGGATTAGTGTCAGAGATTCAGTATTTCGAATAGAAAATAGGAAAATAAACCCATTGTGTTTGCAAATATGTGTGATACAAAAATCTTCCCACTCTCATTCAGAACAATGCCTTGACATTACCTTCTCCCCTAATAAGACACAATTAGAGGAGAAGAGTTAGAAAATCTGTGAATACATATCTGGAATGGAATATTCTCGGTGTTCACAAGCTTGGAGGTGGTAGAGGAGTTTCCAAAAGTAAGGGACAGGGTAAACACTCCACAAACATGGAGCTCTGCAGGCCTAAAGACATATTGAGAAACTGCCTCTGAGTTTGGGCACTTAAAATGTATGTTGTGGTCCGAAGCTTTAGCTTCCTCTATAGTGAGAGCATCAAAACTGGTCTGCATCTATGTGACCTGGGGGACATGGTATCTTATTTTCCAATGAACATGAGGCAGCAGTGCTGAATTCTCACTTTGTAGGTAAACTGTGGCAACTGGAGTCTAAGGGTCTCTCTGTGTGGACTGTGAAGCTAATTGATCATGCTCTACTTTTCTTAGTAGAGCACTGGGAGTTTGTTATTTGCTTCACAAATACAAGGAGTTCAACTTGGTCAGAGTGCTGGAGGGAGTTCTGTCACATGTGGTGCCTCAGGGTCTGCAGGAGAATGCACCAGTCAGGCTTCTATTTCACATAGTTTGCCCCCTTGACCATAGCATCCTGATTCTGAACATTGCCCTGAAACCTCTCCATATAACAAGATGCCTTTACATATAAGGGTCTGCTTGCTGCACCATGTCAGTTACAAGGCATTTGGAAGCCAATGGCAGATCTACATGGCCCCAACACAGATGTTTTATCACACACCTGCCCACCACTGTTCTAGGCCCACTACTCAGCAGGCTCCAACTTACTGGCATCTCTGTCCTACACCATTTTTAAGAAACGCAGTCAATCAAGGCACTGTCTGGTATACTCATGATCAGCAACTGGACATCAAAAAGTTCTCCAGTGCCACCTGGTCATGAAAATTTCAAAAATTCCATGGTATTTCTCTAGCCATTTTTCAAGGATGAAGTTGGAGGCACTATGATTTTCAATTCACTCAGGAACCATTAAATGTTGAGGAAGCTCATTTCAATGAAAGCTCTGGAGAACACTCACAGGCAAGGCTTCCCAAAGGGTCGCCAAAAGGTCTCATGAAGCCAGGCCCATTGAGGTCTGCAATGTGAGATCATGTGTGTTTTGCCTCTCAACTATGGCTGCCAAGTCTTTCAGAATAAAATCATGTGATATTCTGGCTGAGATTCCTCGTGCCTTGTGGAAAGCCTTTCTGGGCACAGATCTCAGTTTCAAAGGGCGACTGTCATTCATGGCCTCCTAAAATCCCAACACAACTCATGGCAATAATTCTCTGAGGTCAGTTCCAGAACTCAGTCTCTAAGGGGAATCACACCAGAGTTCAAGACCAGGTGGAGCCAGTCATCTTTTTCAACCGCCACACAAACTTCCAAAATTAAAACCCAAACACTCCCACAAGGCCCTCATCTTCTTCCATATAGATACTCATTATAAACTCTGGCTGGAGGTTTCCATGAGGGATGCAGAACAAGATAGTGTCCAAAGTTAGCTCCCTTGCACCTCATTTGCCTAAAGTCGGGGTGGCCTGAACACCTTCCTGTGAACCTGGAGTGATCAAATAGTGTGCCGTTAATACTGCTCTGCTTCTCCAATTTGAGGACGACTGACTGTGGGGTTTAGATTCTTTATGTGAATTGGAAGCATGAGAAAATGCAAGCACCTTTGGGCTTGCCTCTCCTTGGCTTTGAAGAATGCATTTGACCCAAAGAATCCCTCTTCTCACTTGATGGAGGTCAGGAACCTTACAGAGGAAGGCAAGAGACTTCATCCGCAATGACTGCTCTTTTGATCATTTTGGTTTTGGATGAACACATGGGATCCATCAGGTGCTGAGAATCTAACCACAGCCTCACACAGGGCCAAGAGGCTGTTTCAGACAAATCCATTTCCAAAGCAATTAAGCAAAGAGCTACAGGTGATGTCCATTCATTTCCATTTGAAAACTTTTTTCTTCAGGCTTCACAAAGAATTGGCCTGTGGTAAATACCTTCCTGATATTCAGGGCAACAGAACAATAGGTAAGCAAAAAGCCCAAATCAGGGTTTCTCCACTGAGACTTTCCTGGTCACACTAGCTACCCACTACATGGCCATATAACAGAGCTTTTAGGTGGTAAATATCTTGGACACAAAACCATGAAGCTATTCTGCAGAGTGTCCAGAATTCAGAAAGAAAACAGAAACTTATGAAGATATCAGGTGTTGCCCTTTGATAACAAAAGCCACAGTCCATTTATAAATTGGGCAAGATGAATGCTGGGAAGCTTTCTACTAGACAGGACACATCCTTTGATGCATTCTTATTTCTAATGTCTACAACCACGGACACAGTGGGATACACAGACATAGAAGCACTCGCATTGCAAAACGACTAACTAGAAACAGTCCACGCCAATCCAAACAAACAGTCTTTCCTACCTATTCTCAGAACATGAGACAAGACCATGAACATACACCCACACCCACAAAGGCACCACCTTTGCTCCAAGTAGTTCTGTGATTACCCAGAGTGTCCACTGAATGGTGGGCCATACTATATTCCCACCAAATGGCCTCTCCTGTCTCAAATCTGGTCTCCTTGGCCAATTCTGTGAAGTTGTCATTAGCCATGGGTGAGCCACTACCTGCTTTCTCAGGAAAGGCCCCTCTTCAGAGCTTTTCTGGCATTTGAACATCCTCACATCTGTAGGCACTAAGAAAGACTGACTCTGTCCTTGGTAAATTGAAGCAAGTGAGACCACTGGGCCTGGGATTGCGACTGGCTCTGGGTGCCATTCTTCCTGGATCCCAAGTTCAGAGAGTTCCATCACAAAGGAAGTGAGGTGAGGTCACTTCCTTCAGAAACTGAATGAGGTCACTGCTTTGGCAACAACTTTGTCCAAATAGTTACTTCTAAGGGCCCATGAGATGGAGGCTGTTCCTACTTCCTGTAACACTTTCAAAAGTTAGAATGGTATATCAACCATAGGCACCTGGGAACACCTCTTCACACAGGCCTGGTTTGGTCTATCTTCTCTACATTAAGTTGATAGAGGCTGATACAGACACATCCCTTCATCCTCACCAGGTTGTTTGCCATGGAAGATGACTTTTGCTCTCTCGGGAACTTCACAGCTGCCTACATCTTCTCCAGGGATTATTTCTACATGGACCTTTGATGTTCTCAGCAGGTGGAAGATTCCCTACATTCCGGTATTTAAAGAGAAACTCTGTCCCTCCTCTTCTGTAAAGTTAGATTGAGGTAACAGTGTATATTTAGGGTTAATAACATGTTCGATTTGGGTTAGGAATCTCTCTGCCGGATGAATAATGGTATTGGGAACCTGTGATATTTACAAGAATATATAGGTGAAATATAAGTATGAAAACAGAAATGTAGGTAAGATATGAAGCCAGAAGGGCATTGGGCCCTTGAGTGGGATACTTAGGTTTGAATTATGTTCTGCACATGTGTCTCAGATGAATTGATATAAAATGGCATAGGACCTTTTACCTTGAATGATTGATTGTTGAAGAGAACATCGAGTTAAAAAGTGATAGTCAGTAGGATTAGTAAGATAGTCAGTAGGTTTATAAAGAAGAGTGAGTATAGGATTTGGACCAAAAGTTCTTTAGTAATAGAGTTTCGGGTAGAGAGTGAATGTAAATGTCAGCATATGTGAAGTATGAGTCACAATGATGAACTAGGGAAAATATGTAGGAAAGCAGATATCAATAGAGATATTAGGAAATTAGGCAAAGTGTAAAGTGAGTGATAGAATTAGACATTTCCAACAGGCTTGAGGTTGAATATATAATCTTAGGAAGAAACAAATATGTAGTCATCAATAGGATTGACATTTGAGAGCATTAGGTAACCAGGACATGGTTGTTTTTGGTAATCCATGCTCACTTTCCATTTAGGCTTTGATACAATCATGAGTTTGACCTTTGCTTTTTGTGTCCAGAATATTACTGTGATAAAATGTATATATAGATAAGGTGACATCAGTATTTCTTCCACCATTTCTGGGAGCAATATTTTGAAGAGGTACAAATTAGTAATGGGGGGACAAATACGTGTACACTGTGTTTATGAATATAGAGATAATGCATTAATAGACCATACAGTGAATAAATAACATAACTGGTTCCAACTTTCAATAATGGATTGAATTGAAATGTGAAAATATACAGGAAATTTTATATTGATATGCATACATTCATTCCAACCAGTTTTACATCTAATGGTAATATTAATGTTATAGTTTATCATGAAGAGTGTGTGAGTTTAGCTTCAAAATTGATTATGGAAATAGAAAATAATGTGTTTGGAAAGAAGTCTCATGAAAAGACCAGTCAAGTAACATGGAAGAATTCATGTGTTCTGAAGCAGGAAGTGAAACAAATTCTTATTAATTTGCTAACTTGTGGATGAAATATATGTCCTATGATGTGCAAAAACTGAAGAAATACTAATGTACCAGTGTTGAATTAAAATAAAGGTCAAAATAGACATTAAGTCCCATAGGAATCTACTTGCATTGATGTTAAACTGGGTCTGTTACTGTAGAAATATTAGGATTTGTAAGCACCATTGATTGAAGTTAGTTCTCATACTGGGAAACAAATATGTATTTCAGGTAGATGAATATTTCTGAGAATAATCTTTTGAAAAGTTGATTATAAATCCACATACATGAGCATTGATGGAGTGTATATAAGAGACATATATTTCATATTTTATAAAATCTGGAGAGTGTGTGTGTGTGTGTGTATATATATATATATATATATATATATATATATATATATATATATATATATACAGAAAACACAAAAATACATTAAAAAGTATCAATATATATGCCAAACGTAATTTATCAGTAATATATATCATCCACAGATGAAAATATATTTATTTTACTGAACATGGATTTATGTATAAATTGTTCTACTGGGAAGCTCACCCATAGTTTTAATTTTCAGTTCCACCAGCGTTTACGAGATCTCTTCTCACAACTTGTTTCTGCCCAGTCAGCCAACTCAAAAAAATGTACGTGAGAGACCACGTAGGATTCTATATTTGCATATAAAAATACATGTGCTGAGTAGGCTACATAGAAAGGAAGACAGGAATTTACATATGTGTTAACATTAAAAACACATGGAGGACTATTTCAATTAAAAATTGAGTAGATTTAGAATACCTACCCTCTATCATGCAAAAAGGAAGTCCAACTATACACCATGCCTGCTGTAAACTGCTTGTATTTTCATTCTGTTTGGGTATTTTTCTCCATCATATTAGGATTAGTAGTCAGAGTCTAGTAGGGTATGAGTTAGTGTCAAGAATTCAGTATTTCAAATGGAAAATTGTAAAATGAATCAATGTGTATGCAAATGTGTGCTACACAAAAATTTTCCCACTCTCATTCAGAACAATGCCTTGACATTACCTTCACCCCAAGTAAGACACATTTAGAGGAGAAGAGTTAGACAATCTTTGAATACATATCTGAAATGAAAAATGTTCAGGAGTTCACAACCTTGGAGTTGGTAGAGGAGTTTCCAAAAGTAAGGGACAGTGTAAAATCTCCTCTCCACAAACATGGAGATTTACCAGCCTAAAGACTTCTGGAGAAACTGCCTCTAGGTTGGGCACTTGAAATATATGTTGTTGTCAGGAGCTTTAGCTTCCTTTCTAGTGAGACAATGAAAGCTTGGTCTGCACATCTGTGACCTGGAGGACATGGTTTATAATTCTCCAATGAACATGAAGCAGCAGTGTTGATTTCTCTCTTTGTAGGTAAACTATGGCCACTGGGTCTAAGTGTCTCCCCATGTAGACTGCTAAGCCATTAGGTCATCCTCCACTTTTCAAAACGTTTCTTGATACTGCACTCGGAGTTTGGTATTTGCTTCATGAAATACAAGGAGTTCAACTGGGACAAAGGGCTGGAGGAAGTTCTTTCACGTGTGGTGGGTCAGGGTCTGCAGGAGAATGCACCAACAGGGCTTGTATACCACATAGGTTGCTCCCTTGACCATAGAAACCTGATTTTGAACATTGCCCTGAAACCTCTCTATATAACCAGATGTCTTTACATACAGGATCTGCTGGCTGCACCATGTCAGTCTCAAGCCATTTGGAAGCCAATGGCAGATCCACATGACCCCACCACAGATGTTTTATCACACACTTGCTCACCACCGCTCTGGGCCCATTACTCAACAGGCTTCAAATGACTGGCATCTCTTTTCTACACCATTTTCATGAAAACCAGTCAATCAACACACTGTCTGGTACACTCATGATCAGCAACTGGACATCCAAATGTTCTCCAGTGCCACCTGGTCAAGGAAATTTCAAAAATTTCATGGTATTTATCTAGCCAATTTTCAAGGATGAAGTTGGAGACACTGTGAGTTTCAATTCATTCAGAAATTATTTAATGGTGAGGAAGCTCATTTCAATGAAAGCTCTGGAGAACTCTCACAGGCAAGGCTTCCCAAAGAGTGGCCAAAAGGTCACATGAAGCAAGGCCCATTGAGGTCTACAATTGAGGTCCATGTGTGTTTTGACTATCAAATATGTCTGACAAGTTTTTCAGAATAAAATTGTGTGATATCCTCCTGAGATTCCCAGTGCTCTGTGGAAAGCGACACTGGGCCTAGATCTCAGTTTCCAAGGGTGACTCTCATGCGTGGCCTCCTAAATCCCAACACAATTCATGGCAATATTTCTCTGAGGTAAGTTCCAGAACTCAGTCTCTAAGGGGAATGACACCATAGTTCAAGCCCAGTTGGATCCAGTCATCTCTTCCAACCGCCACCTGAATGACCACAATTAAAACCACAACACTCCCACATGGCCCTCATCTTGTTAAATATAGACACTCATCATAAACTCTGGCTGGAGGTTTCCATGCGGGACGCATCCCAAGACAGTGTCCAAAATATTCTCCCTTGCCCCTCATTTGCCTAAAGTCAGGGTGGCCTGGACAACCTTCCTGTGAACCAGAAGTGATCAAATAGGCCTGCCGTTAATACTGCTCTGCTTCTCCAATTTGAGCCCTATTGACTCTCAGGTATAGATTTTTTTATGTGATTTGGAGTCACGAGAAAACACAAGCACCTCTGCAGGACTTTGAAAAACTCATTTGACCAAAAGGATCCCTGTCTCACTTGATAGAGGTCAGGTACCTAACAGAGGAAGGCAAGAGACTCATCCACAATTACTGAATTTTTGCCATTATGGTTTTGATTGCACACATGGTATCTATCTTTAGATCCATCATGTGCTGAAAATTTAAGCCACAACCTCATACAGGGCTAGGAGGCTGATTCAAACACATCCCTTTCCAAAGCAAAGAACCACAAGTTATTCCCATTTATTTCCATTTTAAAACTGTTTTATTCAGGCTTCACAAAGGGGTGGCCTGAGGCAAAGACCTTCCTGACATTCAGGGCAACAGAAGAATAGGTAAGCAAATGAACCAAAATATGGTTTCTTCACTGAGCGTTTACTGGTCACAATGATGTCTGAGTTTTCTAAGATGTTCCCATTTCCTATAGCTATCAAGTACATGGCCATGTCACAGAGCTTGGGGGTGGTATGTATCTTGGACACAAAACTATGAGGCTATTCTGGAGAGTGGCCAGAATTCAGGAAGAAAACAGGAACTTAGGAAGTTAGTAGGTGTTGCCCATCCATAAGGAAAGCCACAGTCCATTCATCAACTAGGCCTGATGAATGCTGGAAAGTTTTCCACTAGACAGGACACATACATTGATACATTCTCTTTTCGAATGTCTACAACCATGGACAGAGTGGGATACACAGACATAGAAGCACTCGCCTAGTCAAACGACTTTCTAGAAACAGTCCACTCCAATCAAAACAACAGCCTTTCCTACCTATTCTCAGAACATGAGACAAAACCACAAACTCACACCCACACCCACAAATGCACCTCCTTAACTCAAGTAGGTCTGTGACTATCCGGAGTGTCCTCTGAATAGTGGGCCATACTATGTTCCCCTAAAATGGCCTGTACTGTCTCAGATCTGGTCTCCTTGGCCAACTCTGTGAAGTTGTCAACAGCCAGTGGTGAACCACTACCTGCTTTCTCAGTAAAGGTCCCTCTTCAGAGCTCTTCAGGCATTTGGCAATCCTCATATCAGTAGGTACCAAGGAAGACTGACTCTGTCCTTGGTAAATCCAAACAAGTGAGACCACTGGGATTGGGACTTGGACTGGCTCTCGGTGCCTGGCTTCCTGGATCCCAAATTCAGAGATTTCCATCACCAGGAAAGTGAGGTGAGGTCACTTCCTTCAGGAACTGAATGAGGTCACTGCCTTGGCAACCACTTTGTCCTACCAGATTCATCCAAGGTTCCCATGAGATGGAGGCTGCCACTACTTCCTGTGACACTTTCACAAGTTAGAATGGTATATCAACCATAGGCACCTGGGAACAGCTCTCCACACAGGCATGGTTTGATCAATCTTCTCTACATTAAGAAAGGAGAGGCTGATTCAGACACATCCCTTAATACTGACCAGGTTGTTTGTCATGGAAGATGACTTTTGCTCTATTAGGTCCTTCATAGCTGCCTGCAACTTCTCCAGGGTATCATTTCTGCTTGTACCTTTGATGTTCTCAGCAGGTGGAAGAGCCCCTACATTACTGTATTGTAAGACAAACTCTCTCCCGGCTCTTCTGTATAGTTAGTTTGAGGGTACAGTGTATGGTTAGAGTAATAACAGGTTTGATTTAGGTTAGAAATCATACTGAGGAATGAACAATGGTATTGGGAACTCGCGATATTTACGAGAATATATAGGTGAAATATAAGTATGAAAACAGAAATCTAGATAAGATTTGAATCCAAGAAGGGCATTGGGCTGTTGATTGGGATACTTAGCTTTGAATTATATTCTGCACAGATGTCTCAGATAAATTGATATACAATTTCATAGGACCTTGTACCTTGGATGATTGATTGTCAAAGAGAATTTCCAGTCAAAAAGGGATAGTCGGTAGGATTAGGAAGATAGTTGGTAGGTATAGAAAAAAGAGTGAGTATAGGATTTCGAACAAAAGTTCTGTAGCAATAGGGTTTCGGATAGAGAGTGAATGTAAATTTCAGCACATGTAAAGAGTCAGTCACAATGATGAACTCAGGAAAATATGTATGAAAGCAGATATCAATGGAGACATTAGGAAATCAGGAAAAGCATAAAGTGAGGGTTAGTATTAGTCATTTTCAACAGGGTTGAGGTTGAATATATAATCTTAGAAAGCAACAAATATGTAGTCACCAATAGGATTGATTTGCGAGCATTAAGCAACCTGGACATGGATGTTTTTAGAAATCCATGCTCACTTTCCATTTAGGATTTGGTGAAAGGTTAATAAGATAGGTACTTGTCACTTCCTGTTTTTCTGTATGCTTAACAAAACACTGTTGAAACCTTGAGGACTGTTTGCTAATTTTTTTCCCAGAATGTGCTGTCCCCGACTGCCAAATAGAGAATGTACACCCTCACCTGTTTGCACGCAAACCGCCCACTCGCCCTGACCCATCAATAAGCTTCCCTCCCTGCCCTCTTCAAGGAAAGTATATAAGCTCTGCTTAAGCTGTTCTCATTGCTCTCTGCTCTATTCAAGTGAGCACTGAGCCCCAGATTGCTAGACTCCCAATAAACCCAGGGTAACTTTTGATGTGGAGGGGACCCCAGTAAACTTTGAAGTGGATACAGGGGCAGTATACTTAGTCCTTAAGGCCCCACTGGGCCCTCTATCAAATAAAAGCTCTCTAGTTCAAAGTGCTAACACCAGTAAATATGGGAATTAGACAACTAAGAAAACCATGGACATGAGGAAAGGAAAAATCCATCACTCCTTCCTAATAATCCCAGAATGCCTGGCCCCATTGATGGGCAGAGATCTGCTCACCAAGCTCCGGGCCAAAATGACTTTTAACCATGAAGGCCCCAAAATGATATTTCTAAATCCTTTAGTATAAACTCCTATATTCACGGCTTTAAATATGTCAGTAGAAGATGAACAGCAACTCTTCACACCCCCCAAGACTGATCAAACAGGCAAGCTACCCCAGAAATGGATAACAGATTACCCAGATGCCTGGAAAAAAACTGCTGGGTTAGGACTAGCCATGAAACAACCTCCAAAAACAGTGGAGTTCAAAACCTCAGCCTCCCCAATCAATGTCAAAAAATATCCTCTGAGCAAAAAAGCTAAAGATGGGATAAGGCCCCATATTCAGAAATATCTGGCCTTAGGGTCCTAAGGCCTTGTCAATCATCCTAAAACACTCCCCCGCTACCAGTATAAAAAGCCAGGAGCCGGGGACTATCCCCCATTAAAGACATAAGAGAGACCTACAACAGAGTGTAGGACATTCACCCCAGTGTACCTAATCCGTACAATCTGCTTATCACTCTGAACCCTGAGAGGAAATGGTATACTGTTCTGGACTTAAAAGATGCTTTCTTTTGCTTGCCTCTGCATAAATATAGTCAGTTGCTGTTTGCTTGCTAGTGGGTAGACCCAGAAACTGGAACGTGTGGTCAACTAACTTGGACTAGACTCCCCAAAATGGTTGAAAAACTCCCCCACTCTCTTTGATGAAGCCCTCCAAAGAGATCTCAACAGCTTCAGAACTACGCACCCCGAAGTCACCCAGCTTCAATACGTGGATGACCTGCTACTGGCACCCAACACCAAGGATATCTGTGAATCTGGGACCCAAGCAGTATTATGTGAGCTTCCTCAACTCGGGTATAGAGCTTCTTTCTAAAAGGCCCAAATTTGCCAGCAAGAAGTAATCTTCCTGGGCTATTCCTTTAGGGGCAGTAAACGATGGCTCACTGAGCCCAGAAATCAAACGGTTGTGCAGAAACCACCCCCATCTAACAGCAGACAACACAGAGAGTTTCTTGGGACTGCTGGGTTTTGCAGGTTAAGGATTCCTGTGTTTGGGTCCTTAACTTCTCATTTACACCCGCTGTTAAAGGGAGATGCCCAATTCTAATGGACCCCTGAGATCCAGCAAGCTTTTGATAACATCTAAGGACACTGACACTGTACTCCTCAACTTCACTGAGCAAAGCCTGAAATTTCAGAAAGCCCTACACTACGTTAAAAATGTACATCAGTTCACTCACCTTGGTTCAAAGAAATTGCAGGCATTCCTGAAGGATCAAGAACAGAGTTTTCCACTAACCAACTCACAGTGAAAGGAAATAACTGAACAGGTAAAAAAAAGCCTGTCGGGTCTGTCAATAGGTTAATGCTTACACTTCCAAGCTTCCTGCAGGAAAGCACCTACGAGGAACCAGACCAGGACAATTCTGGGAAGTGGACTTTACTGAAATTAAGCAAGCATGGTATGGACTTAAATATCTCCTACTCTTTGTAGATATATTTCAGGATGGATTGAAGCCTCCCCCCCCCAAAAAAAAAGGCGCAAATGGTGGTCAAGAAGATCCTGAAAGATATTTTTCCAAGGTACAGCCTGCCTAAGGTAATAGGGTCTGATAATGGACCAGCGTTCATGGCCCAGGTAACTCAGGGGTTAGCCAGGACCCTGGGGATTAATTGGAAGTTACATTGTGCTTATAGACCCCAGAGTTCAGGACAGGTAAAAAAATTAAATAGAACCATTAAAGAGACCTAAACGAAATTAAGCTTAAAGAGTAGCATAAAAGATTGGACTATGCTCCTGCCTTATGCACTATTTCATGCAAGAAATACTCCCTCTGTTTCTTTGTGTAACCTCACCCCCTATGAAATTCTCTATGGGGCCCCATCTCCAGTAAGGGACCTAACCCTAACTCAAAGATCTAACGATCCCTTCCACACCACCTTGCTTGACAGACTTAAAGTTCTGGAAGGAACTCAGCAATACCTGTGGAAACAGCTGGCCACTGCCTACCAACCTGATGAAGAGGGTACTCCACATCTATATCAAGTAAGAGACTTTGTCTACATAAGACAACATCAGGTGTCATCCCTGGAACCCGGCTGGACAGGACCATACCAGGTGCTACTTATAACACCTACAGTGCTAAAGTTAGACGGAATCACTTCCTGGTTCCTAATTCTCATCTCAAGCCTGTGCCCTGTCCAGAATCTGGCTGAAAAATGGAAAAGACTGGTAACATTTTCAAATTGTATATTCGCCATGTGAATAAGACTATAGACTCTCCAATTGGTCACCAGTAGTCCTAACCCTCATCAACCCGTTCAGCAGCGATGGCTGATCACAAATCCTACTAGACAAGAAGTATGGTCTATCGCACATACAGCCCACTTAGGGACCTGGTGGCCATCTCTCCACCAAGAAATTTGTCAGCTGGCTATACGTCTTTCCTATTGGGAAATCCCTGATGAAGAGGATCCCCAAAAATTCCATTAAATACTTTCCATACAATAGATAATGGAAACAAACATTATGGATGTAGGGACACGCGAGCCAGATGCAGGTTGGCTAGCCTAGATTACTATGTTTGCCTGGCGGACTACCAAAGCCAAAAACAGCCACGACTGTGTGGGGGAAAAGCCAACTTCTTCTGTAAATAATGGGGATGTGAGGATACAGGGGCTACCTGGTGGAAGCAAAACTCCTCATCAAATTCAGTACACAGCATTGGCCATATTACCAGTTAGATAACAAAAACCGATGGCCACCAGAGGGGTCTCTAGATCCTCAAATTTTGCGTGACCTTTTCAACTTCGACAAGTGCTCAAAAGTGTGGAAGGAAATTCCTCTACGTGTAGGCCTTTTCCCTCCTATGCTCAAATCCTGAACTATGTTTCTCCAATAGATACTCACCCGCAGCCTTCTGCCCCAGACTCTCTGCTGTCACTCCCACATCAGCAACCTGATTTCTCAGCTCCAGTTACTAGATCAAAAACCCAAATTTCCGTCGGTTCTCAGACCATTGCCCCTTGCTGAGCTTGCAGGTACTGAGGTACCCTTCCACCCACTCACTCCTCTCTCCTCCTGTCAGTGCCCACACCGGGTCCCACCAGGTCCTCTTACCAGCTAACCCAAAGCTCATACCAGCTAAGGAGTGCCCTCAGACGCCTATCAAAGATGTAATTAAAATGGCCTTTAAAGTTGCTTTGTCATCACTGAAAACAGGTTACTAAGAATTTAAAGTCCCTCACAGGCTTTTTGGGATACTCACTCCCGTCTTCCCCTCTGCTCTACCTGTTCTACTGCTCAAGTTTTGTTGCCAGGAAAATCCCAAACCCCTTTCCCATAATTCTTTTATATCTCTTTTTCCTCATCCTCAGATCCACGGAGCTGCTCTCATCCCCTGCCTTCCCTGTCTTCCCCTCTGTACCAGGCCCACAGAAAAGTCTTAAATGACCTTCTCCAGAAGTCTTCACCATGGCTGACTTTAAGCCTTTCAGCAACACAGTTCCTATAAAAGAGTTCAATGTAGATAAACTTCCTCTATTCGTGTTGCTCTGTTCTACTTGGCCACTGGCTGGAAAAATCAGCACTCCTAAGCTAGACATCCCCTTAGTAGTTTTTAACAAAATATATGAAGAAGGCCTCTGGCCTAGAGCTGGGGCTTCATAGAGATGGCTACATTTCTAAGATATAGAAGTTACCAACTGGGCTCCATGGTAACAGCTGGCAGGGAGGAAAAGAAAAAAAAGAAGAAAAAAGCTCTCCCCCTCCCAGGTGTCCTTAAGAAGTTAACTTTCCCAGAACAGAGGAAAAAAAAACAGAAACAAAAACTGCTTTTTGTGAACTTCTGCAGACTGTGAACTTCTGAGCCCCTTCCCTTACATGCTGGGTACAAAATTCTGAAACAACCTAAACTTTGGGTTCAGGGATTAATTGATTACAACAGAAGCAATGCCCTCTAAATCAGGATGCAACCAAATAAGACTGTTTCCCTGTCTTCTGTGCTATCTTAGGTACCTTGCCTTGTCCATCTCTACAGCAGTACAATTCTATACACTTAAACATTGTTTATGTTTTCATAAAATGGTCAACAGATGTGATTAATTATGTAATGGTGCAGATGTTTTCCAGAGTGCTCTATCATGACGCAGGTACATTTAAATATCAAATAGGGGGGCAAACAACCCGGTTCTGCCAGGAACCTGTATCCCTCACTTTAGTCATCCTATTATGAATAGGAGTTGCTGCAGGGGTGGGCACAGGAACCACTGCCCTGGTCCATGGGACACAACAAATGACCCAATTAGAAGCAGTAATAGACCAAAACTTAAAGATATTAAAAACCTCCTTCACAGCTTTACACGAATCTTTAACCTCTCTCTCTGAAGTTATTTTACAGAACAGTAAAGGGTTGGACCTCCTCTTCATGAGAGAAGGGGCCTTCGTCCTGCATTGAGGGAAGAATGTTGTTTTTATGCCGACCATACTGGAGTTGTAAAAGAATCTATGATTAAATTAAGAAGATGCCTTGAAGAGCATCAACAAGAGAGAGAGGCCCAAAAAAGGTGGTTTGAGTCTTGGTTCACAAAGCCCCCTCATTAACTACGTTTTCATCAGCCCTGGCCGGTCCATTAATAATCCTCATATTATTGGTAATTGTAGGACCCTGTTTGATCAACCGTGTAGTTTCCTTTCTCCATGCTCAAATTGGACAAGTTAAACTTATGGTAATCAGAAAACAATATACCACACTAGTAAACATAAAATGTGACACCCCCAATGATCATTTTTATGATTAAAAGTAACCAAAAGAAGAAGTGGGGAATGAAAGGTTAATAAAATAGGTACTTGTCACTTCCAGTTTTTCGGTATGCTTAACAAAACACTGTTGATGTCTTGAGAACTGTTTGCTAATCTAGTTCCCTGAAAGTGCTGTACCCAACTGCAAAACTGCAGAATGTACTTCCTCACCCATTTGGACGCAAACCGCCCACTCGCCCTGACCCATCAATAAACTTTCCTATCTGCCCTCTCCAAGGAAAGTATATAAGCTCTGCTTAAGCTGTTCTCAGGGCTCTGTGCTCTATTCAAGGGAGCTCTGACTCCAGCATGCTGGACCCCCATAAATCCTTGGCTGTTGCATGAGACAGTCTCTGGTAGTCTCTTCCTCCAACACTCGCCTGACCTTTACATTGGTAAAATAATAAGTGTCATCTTTGCTTTTTGTGTCCAGAATATTACTGTGATAAAATGTATATGTAGATAAGGTGACGTGAGTATTTCTTCCACCATTTCTGGGAGCAATATTTTGAAGATGTATAAATTAGTATTGGGGGTACAAATAGGTATATCCTGTGACTCTGAATATAGAGATAATGCATGAATAGACCATAATGTGAATAAATAATATAATGGGTTCCAAATTTAAATAATGGATTCCATTGATATCTGAAAATATACAGGAAATCTTATATTGATATACATACATTCATTTCAACCACTAATACATCTAATGGTAATATTAGGATTATGGTTTATCATGAAGAGTGTGTGAGTTTTGCTTCAAAAGTGATCATGGAAATTAAAAATAATGTGTTTGGAAAGAAGTCTCATGAAAAGCCCAGTCAAGAAACCTAGAGGAATTTATGTGTTCTGAAGCAGGAAGTGATGAAAGTGAAACAACTGCCTATAAGTTTGCTAACTTGTGGATGGAATATATATCCTCTCATGTGCATAAATTGAAGAAATAGTATTGTACCAGTGCTGAATAAAAATGACCTTCAAAATACACATCATGTCCCACTGGAATCTACTTGCATTGATGTTAAACTGGGTCAGTTACTGTAGAAATAATAGTATTTGTATGCAAAATAAACTGAAGTTAGTTTTAAGTACTGGACACAAATATGTATTTCAGGTGGATGAATATTTCTGTGAAAAATCTTGTGAAAAGTTGATTATAAATCCATATACATGAACATGAATGAATTTAGAGAGTGTATATAAGACACATATATTTCTGGAGAGTATATATACATATATATATATATATATATATATATATATATATATATATATATACACACACACACACACACAAAATACACACACACACACACAGACATTAAATTAGCAATATATATGCCAATCGAAATTTATCAAGATATATATATCATCCACAGATGCAAAAATATTTCTTTAATTGAACATGGATTTATTTATAATGTTGTTCAACTAGGAAGCTCACCTATAGGTTGAATTTTCAGTTCCAACCGCGTTTAAGAGGAGTGATCACTTCTCACAAATTGTATTTGCCAAATCAGCCACCTCACAAAAATGTACATGTGATACCAGGTATGATTCTATATGTGCATTTAAAAGTACATGTGCTAAATAGGATACAGAGAAAGGGAGACAGGAATTCACATATTTGTTAACCTTAAAAACACATGGAGAACTATTTAAATTAAATATTGACTAGATTTAAAACACCTACCATTAATCATGCAAAATACAAGTACAACTATACACTATGATTTCTCCTAACTGCTTGTATTCCTATTCTGTTTGTGTTATTTTTCTCCATCATATTTGGAGTAGTAGTCAGAGTCTAGTAGGGTATGGGTTCATGTCAGAGATTCAGTATTTTGAATGGAAAATTGTAAAATGAATGCAATGTGTATGTAAATATGTGCTACAAAAAAATGTTCACACTCTCATCCAGAACATTGCCTTGACATTGCCTTTGTTCCGAGTAAGACACAATTAGAGGAGAAAAGTTAGAAAATCTGTGAATATATATCAGGAATGAAAAATGCTCAGGAGTTCACAACCTCCGAGTTGGTAGAGGAGTTTTCAAAAGTAAGGGACAGGGTAAACATTTCTCAAACATGGAGCTCTGCTGGTGTAAAGACTTCTTGAGAAACTTCCTCTGAGGTTGGGCACTTAAAAATATATGTTGTTGTTAGGAGCTTTAGCTTCCTTTGTTGGGAGACCATCAAATCTGGGTGTGCAACAATGTGACCTGGAGGATATTGTTTCTAATTTTCCAATGAACATGAGGCAGCCATGCTGAATACTCTCTTTGTAGTTTAACTATGGTCACTGGGTTGTAAGTGTCTCCACGTGTGGACTGTGAAGCCATTTGGTCATTCTCCAATTTTCGTGGTGTTTCTCACAGGTGCACTGGGAGTTTGGTATTTGCTTCATGAAATACAAGGAGCTAAACTGGGACACAGTGCTGGAGAGAGTTCTGTCCCGTGTGGAGGGTCACGGTCTGCATGAGAATGCACCAACCAGGATTCAATTCCACATAAGTTGCCCCCATTTCCATAGCAACCTGATTCTGAACATTGCCCTGAAACCTCTCTATATAAAAAACACCTTTGCATAGAAGGGTCTGCTGGCTGTACCATGTCAGTCACAAGCCTTTGGGAAGCCAATGGCAGATCCACATGTCACCACCACACTTGTTTTATCACACACCTTCACACCACTGCTCTAGGCCCACTAATGAGCAGGATCCAACTTACTGGCATCACTGTTCTACACAAATTTCATGAAACCCAGTAAATCAAGGCACTGTCTGGTACACTCATCATCAGCAACAGGACATCCAAAAGTTCTCCAGTGCCACCTGGTCATGGGAATTTCAAAAATTTCATGGTATTTATCAAGCCATTTGTCAAGGATGAAGTTGGAGGCTCTGGGGGTTTCAATTCATTCAGGAACCATTAAATGTTGAGGAAGCTCATTTCAATGAAAGCTCTAGAGAACACTCACAGGCAAGGCTTCCCAAAGAGTAGCCAAAAGGTCACATGAAGCCAGGCCCATTGAGGTCTACAATGTGAGGTCCATGCGTGTTTTGACTCAACTGTGGCTGCAAAGTCTTTCAGAATAAAACCATGTGATATCCTGGCTGAGATTCCCAGTGCTCTGTGGAAAGCCAATCTGGGCCTAGATCTCAGGTTCCAAGGGCAACTCTCATGCATGGCCTAGTAAAATTCAAACACAATTGATGACAATGCTTCTCTGAGGTCAGTTCCAGAACTCAGACTCTAAGGGGAATCACACCAGAGTTAAAGCCCAGGTAAACCCAGGCATCTCTTCCAACTGCCACACAACTTACCACAATTCAAAACAAAATTCTCCCACATGGCCCTTATCTTCTTCCATGTAGACCCTCATCATAACCTCTGGATGGAGTTTTCCATGAGGGGCACAGACCAAGAAAATGTCCAAAATAACCTACCTTTCCCCCGATTTGCCTAAAATCAGTGTGGCCTGGAAACCCTGACTGTGAACGAGGAGTGATCAAATATGTCTGCCATTAATACTGCTTGGCTTCTCCAATTTGAGGCCTACTGACTGTGGGGTTTAGATTCTTTATGTGAATTGGAGTAATGAGAACACCCAAGCACGTATGGGCTAGCCTCTGCAGGGCTTTGAATAACTCACTTGACCCAAAGGATCCCTATTCTCACTTGATAGATGTCAGGAACCTTTGAAAGGAAGGCGAGAGTATTCATCCACAATGACAGCTCTTTTGGCTATTTTGGTTCTGTATGCATCCATGGGATCTTTCTTTAGATCCATCAGGTGCTGAGAATCTAAGCCACAGCCTCACACAGGGCCAAGAGGCTGGTTCAGACACATCCCTTTCCAAAGCAATTAAGCAAAGAGCCCTAGGTGATGCCCATTCATTTCCATTTGAAAACTGTTTTCTTCAGGCTTCACAAATTGGTGGCCTGAGGCAAAGAACTTCGTGACATTCATAGCAACAGAATAATAGGTAAGCAAAAGGCCCAAAGCAGGGTTTCTCCACTGAGATTTAGTGGTCACACATATATCTGATTTTTCTGAGATGCTCACAATTCACTTGAGATATCCAGTACATGGCCATGTCACAGAGCTTGGAGGTGGTACATACCTTAGAGACAAAACCATGAGACTATTCTGGAGAGGGGCCAGAATTCTGGAAGAAAACTGTAACTTAGGAAGATTGCAGGTGTTACCCATTGATAAGGCAATCTGAACTCCATTCATAAATTGGGCAGGATGAATTCTGGGAAGCTTTCTACTAGACAGGACACATCCATTGATGCATTCTTTTTTTCTAATGAGTACAACCACGGACACAGTGAGGTAAACAGACATAGAAACACTCGCCTTGTCAAATGACTTACAATAAACAGTTCATTCCACAGCACATAAAGCGCCTTGCCTACCTATTCTCAGAAAATGAGACAAAACCACAAACCAACACCCACAAAGGCAGCTCCTTCCCCCAAGAAGGTCTGTTACTATCCGGAGTGTCCTCTGACTGGTGGGCCATATTATTTTCCCCCTAAATGGCCTGAAATGTCTCAGATCTGGTCTCCTTGGCCAACTCTGTGAAGGTGTCAGGACCCAGAGGTGAGCCACTACCTGCTTTCTCAGGAAAGGCCCCTCTTCAGAGCTTTACTGGCATTTTGCAATCCTCACATCAATAGGTACCAAGAAAGACTTACTCTGTCCTTGGTAAATCCAAACAAGTGAGACCACTGGGACTGGGACTGGGACTGACTCTGGGTGCCTGGCTTCATGAATCTCAAGTTCTGAGATTTCCTTCACTAAGGAAGTGATGTGAGGTCACTTCCTTCAGGAACTGAATGAGGTCACTGCCTTGGCAACCACTTTGTCCAACCAGTGGCTTCCAAGTCTCACATGAAAAGGAGGCTGTCCCTAATTCCTGTGACACTTTCACAAGTTAGAATCTTATATCAACCATAGGCACCCGGGAACAGCTACCCACACAGGCCTGGTTTGGTCCATCTTCTCTACATTAAGAATAGATAGGCTGATTCAGACAGAAACCTTCATCCTGACCAGGTTGTTTGCCATTGAACATGACTTTTGCTCTCTCAGGTCCTTCATAGCTGCGTATATATTCTCCAGTGATCATTTCAGCATGGAACTTTGAGGGTCTCAGTAGGTGGAAGACCCCCTACATTTCTTTACTGTAAGACCAACTATGTCCCTTCCCTCTGTAAATTTAGATTGAGGGAACAGTGTATGGTTAGGGTTAACAACATGTTTTATTTGTTAGGAATCATTCTGCTGGATGAATAATGGTATTGGGAACCTGAAATATTTATAAGAATATGTATTTGAAATATAAGTATGAAAAGAGAAATCTAGGTAAGATTTGAAGCCAGGAAGGGCATTGGGCCCTTGATTATGATATTTAGCTTTGAATTACATTCTGCAATGTGGTCGCAGGTAAATCTACATACAATGGAATAAAACCTAGTACCTCAGATGCCTGAATGTCGAAGAGAACATCCAGTCAAAAAGGGATAGTCAGTAGGATTAGGAAAATAGTAGGTTTAGGTTGAAGAGTGAGTCTTTGAGTTGGAAATATAGTTCTTTAGCAATAGGGTTTCGTTTAGAGAGCGAATGAAAATATCAGCACATATGAAGAGTCAGTCACAATGATGAACTGGGGAAAATATGTAGGAAAGCAGATATAAAATAGAGACATTAGGAAATCAGGCAAAGTATAAAGTGAGTAACAGGATTAGACATTTTCAACAGGGTTG
This sequence comes from Callospermophilus lateralis, assembly GCF_048772815.1. NCBI lineage: Eukaryota > Metazoa > Chordata > Mammalia > Rodentia > Sciuridae > Callospermophilus > Callospermophilus lateralis. The sequence goes on from NW_027512818.1 coordinate 98,900, forward strand.
AGGTTGAATATATGATATTAGAAGAAACAAATATGTAGTCACCAATAGGATTGAAATTTGAGAGCATTAGGCGACCTGGACATGGATGGTTTTAGTAATATATATTCACGTTCAATTTAGGTTTTGGTACAATCATAAGTGTTACCTTTACATTTGTGTCCAGAATATTACTGTGATAAAAATGTATATGTAGATCAGGTGATATGAGTATTTCTTCCACCATTATGGGGAGCAATATTTTTAAAACCTATAAATTAGTATTGGGGAAAAAAATAGGTGTACCCTGTTTTGATGAATATAGAGATGATGAATGAATAGACCAAACTGTGAATAAATAATATAACTGGACCCAACATTAGAAATTGGAATTGGAATAAATTGATATCTGAAAATATACAGGAAATCTTATATTGATATTGGCATACATACATTCATTACAACCAGTTGTACATCTAATGGTAATATTAGTGTTACGGTTGATCATGAAGAGTGTGTGAGTTTTGCTTCAAAATTGATTATGCAAATCGAAAATAATGTGTTTGCAAAGAAGTCTCATGAAAGACCAGTCAAGAAACATGGAGGAATACATGTGTTCTGAAGCAGGAAGTGATTGAAAGTGAATCAAAAGTTTTAAATTTTGAAATTTTGGATGAAACATTTATCCTATGATGTGCATAAACTGAAGAAATAGTACTGTACCAGTGTTGAATAAAAATGAATGTCAAAATACACATCATGTCCCATAGGAATCTACTTGCATTGATATTAACCTGGGTAAGTTACTGCAGAAATATTAGGATTTGTATGCACCTTTCATTGAAGTTAGTTTTCAGTACTAGTAAACAAATATGTGTTTCAGGGGGATGAATATTTCTGAGAATAATCTTGTAAAATTTGATTATAAATCCACATACATGAATATGAATGTATTTAGGGAGTGTATAATAAGACACATATATTTTATATTTTAAAAAATCTGGAGATTGTATATATATATATATATATATATATATATATATATATATATATATATATACACACACACAAACACAAAACACACACAGACATTAAAGAGTAGCAGTATATATGCCAATCGAAATTCATGGTGAAATATATATCGTCCACTGATCCAAAAATATTAATTTTACTGAACATGGATTTATGAATAATGTTGTTCAACTAGGAAGATCACCCATAGGTTGAATTTTAAGATCCAACAGCATTTACGAGGAGTTATCTCTTCTCATAATTTTTATCTGCCACGTCAGCCTCCAAACAAGTATGTACATGTGATACCAGCTAGGATTCTATATGTGCATATAAAAATACATTTGCTGAATAGGCTACAGAGAAAGGGAGATAGAAATTCACATATTTGTTAACTTTAAAAACTCATGGAGAACGATTTCAATTAAAAATTATCTAGATTTATAACACCTACCCTACATAATGCAAAAGGCAAGTCCAACTATACACCATGCCTTCTCTGTACTGCTTGTATTTCTATTCTGTTTGGGTTATTTTTCTCCATCATATTAGGATTAGTAGTCAGAGTCTAGTAGGGTATGGGTTCGTGTCAGGGATTCAGTATTTTTAATGGGAAATTGGAAAATGAATCCAATGTGTATGCAAATATGTGCTACACAAAAATCTTCCCACTCTCATCCACAACAATGCCTTGACATTACCTTCACCCCAGGTAAGACACAATTAGAGGAGAAGAGTTAGAAAATCTGTGAATGCAAATCTGGAATGGAATATGCTCAGGAGTTCACAACCTTGGAGGTGGTAGAGCAGTTTCCAAAAGTAAGGGACATGGTAAACACTCCACAAACATTGAGCTCTGCTGGCCTAAAGACTTCTTGAGAAACTGCCTCTGAAGCTGGGCACTTGAAATATATGTTGTATTAAGGAGTTTTAGCTTCTTTTGTAGTGAGACCATCAAAGCTGGGTCTGCATCTATATGACCTGGAGAACATGGATTCTTATTTTCAAATGAACCTGAGGCAGCAGTGCTGAATTCTCTCTTTGTAGGTAAACTGTGGCCACTGGAGGCTAAGTTTCACCCCGTGTGGACTGTGAAGCCATTTGGTCCTCCTCAAATTTTTGTGGTGGTTCTTGCTGCTGCACTGGGGCTTTTGGTTCTTGCTGCTGCACTGGGCTTTTTGAACAACAAGTTCAACTGGGACACAGTGCTAGAGGGAGTTCTGTCACGTGTGGTGGGTTAGGGTCTGCAGGAGAATGAAACAACCAGGCTTCTTTCTCACATAGCTTGCACCCTTGACCATATCAACCTGATTCTGATCATTACCTTGAAAGCTCTCCAAATAAAAAGATGCCTTTACAAATAAGGGTCTGCTGGCTGCACCCATGTCAGTCACAAGCCATTTGGAAGCAAATGGGCTAATCACATGGACCCACCACAGATGTTTTATCACACACGTGGCTACCACTGCTCTAGGCCCACTACTCAGCAGGCTCCAACTTACTACCATCTCTGTTCTACATTATTTTTATAAATTCCAGTCAATCAAGGCACTCTCTGGTACACTCATGATCAGCAGCAGGACATCCAAAGATACTCCAGTGCCACCTGGTCATGGGAATTTCAAAAATTTCAAAGTATTTATCTAGCCATTTTTCAAGGATGTAGTTGGGAGGCACTGTGGCTTTCAAGAACCATTAAATGTTGAGGAAGCTCATTTCAGTGAAACTCTGGAGAACTTTCATAGGCAACGCTTCCCATAGAGTGGCCAAAAGGTTACATGAAGCCAGGCCTATTGAGGTCTACAATGTGAGTTCCATGTGTGTTTTGACTCTCAAGTATGGCTGCCAAGTCTTTAAGAATAAAATCATGGGATAATTTGGCTGAGATTCCCAGTGCTCTGTGGAAAGCCACCCTGGACCTTGATCTAAGTTTATAAGGGCGACTCTCATGCATGGCTTCCTAAAATCCCAACTCGATTCATGGCAATACTTCTCTGAGGTCACTTCCAGAACTCAGTCTCTAAGGGGATTCACACCAGAGTTCAAACCCAGGTGGACCCAGTCATCTCTTCCAACTGCCACACAAATGACCACAATTAAAACCAAAATAGTCCCACATGGCTCTCATCTTCTTCCATATAGACACTCATCATAACCTCTAGCTGGAGGTTTCTATGAGGAGCGCAGGACAAGACAGTGTCCAATATACGCACTCTTGCTCGTCATTTCCATAAAGTCAGAGTGGCCTGGACACCCCTTCTGTGAACCAGAAGTGATCAAAAAGGCCTACCATTAATACTGCTCAGCTTCTCCAATTTGAGGCCTACTGACTGTGGGGTTTAGATTCTTTATGTGCATTGGGGTCATGAGAAAACCCAAGCATCTATTGGCTAGCCTCCGCAGGGCTTTGAAGAAGTCATTTGACCCAAAGGATTCCTATTCTCACTTGATAGAGGTCAGGAACCTTACAGAGGAAGGCAAGAGATTTTATCCACAATGACTGCTCTTTTGGCCATTTTGGTTTTGGATGCACACATGGCATCTTTCTTTAGATCCATCAGGTGCTGAGAATGCAAGCCACAGCCTCACACACAGCCAACAGACTGGCTCAGACACATCCCTTTCAAAAGCAATTACTCAAAGAGAGACAGGTGATGCTCATTCATTTCCATTAGAAAACTGTTTTATTCAGGTTTCACAAAGTGGTGCCTTAGGCAAAGACCTTCCTGACATTCAGTGCTACAGAACAATAGGTAAGCAAAGGCCCAAAGCAGGGATTCTCCACTGAGACTTTCATGATCACACAGATATCTGAGTTTCCTGAGATTCTCGCCATTCCCTTCAGCTATCCAGTACACGGCCATGTCACAGAGCTTTGAGGTGCTACATATCTTGGTCACAAAACCATGAGTCTATTCTGGAGAGTGGCCAGAATTCAAGAAGAAAACAGAAACTTAGGAAGACAGCAGGTCTTGCCCATCAATAAGGCAAGCCTCCGTCCTTTCATAAATTGGGCAGGATGAATGTGGGGAAGCTTTCTCCTAGACAGGACACATCCATTGATGCATTTTCTTTTGTAATGTCTACAACCATGGACACAGTTGGATACACAGACATAGAAACACTTGCTTTGTCAAATGACTTACTAGAAACAGTCCATTCTAAACCAAAGAAACCGCCTTTCCTACCTATTCTCAGAGCATGAGACAAAACCACATACACACACTCATTCCCACAAAGGCACCTTTTTCCCCCAAGAGGGTCTGTGACTATCAAGAGTGTCCTCTGCCTCGTGGGCCATACTATGTTCCCCCGAAATGGCTTCTCTATTCTCAAATCTGGACTCCTTGGCCCACTCTGTGAAGTTGTCAGGAGCCAGCGGTGAGCCAATACCTGCTTTCTCAGGAAAGACCCCAATTCAGATCTTTCCTGGCATTTGGCCATCCTCACAACTGTAGATACCAAGAAAGATTGACTCTCTCCTTGGTAAATCCAAAAAGTGAGACTTCTGTGACTGTTATTGGGCCTGACTCTGGCTGCCTGTTTTCAGGGATCCCAAGTTCAGAGAGTTCCATCACCAAGAAAGTGAGGTAGGTCACTTCCTTCATGAAGTGAATGAGCTCACAGCCTTGGCAACCACTTTGTCATAACAGTTGCTTCCAAGGGTCCCATGAGATGGAGGCTGCCCCTACTTCCTGTGACACTTTCACAAGTTAGAATGGTATATCAACCATTGGTACCGGGGAAAAGATCTCCACACAGGCCTGGTTTGGTCCATTTGCTCTATATTAAAAAGAGAGAGGCTTATTCAGACACATCCCTTCATAGTGACCAGGTTGTTTGCCATGGAAGCTAACTTTTGCTCTCTCAGGTCCTTCATAGCAGTCTACATCTTCTTCGGTGATCATTTCTGCATGGATCTTTGATATTCTCAGCAGGTGGAAGATCCCCAACATTCCTCTTTTGTAAGACCAACTCTGTCCCTGCACTGCTCTAAAGTTAGATTGAGGGAACAGTGTATGGTTAGGGTTAATAATATGTTCAATTTTGGTTAGCAATCATTCTGCTGGATGAATAATGGTATTGGAAACCTGTGATATTCACAAGAATATATAGGTAAAATATAACAGAAATCTAGGGAAGATTTGAAGCCAAGTAGGGCATTGGGCCCTTGAGTGGGATACTTAGCTTTGAATTATATTCTGCACAGATGTCTCAGATAAGTCAATATACAATGAAATTGGATCTTGTACCTCGGATGATTGAATAACAAACAGAACATCTAGTCATAAAGGAATAGTCCGTAGGATTACCAAGGTAGTCAGCAGGTTTATAAAGAAGAGTGAGTATAGGATTTGGACCAAAAGTTCTTTACAAATAGGATTTCGGGTACAGAGTGAATGTAAATGTCAGCACATGTGAAGAGTCAGTCACAATGATGAACAGGGGAAAATATGTAGGAAAGCAGACATAAATAGAGACATTAGGAAATCAGCAAAAGTATAAAGTGTGTAATTGGTTTAGACATTTTCAACAGGGTTGAGTTTGAATATATAATCTTAGGAAGAAACAAATATGTTGTCACAAATAGGATTGAATTCGAGAGCATTAGGTAACCAGGACTTGGATGTTTTTTTGTAATCCATGTTCACTTTCCATTTAGGCTTTTTTAAAATCATAAGTGTGACCATTGCATTTTGTGTCCAGAATATTATTGTGATAAAATGTATGTGTAGATCAGGTGACATGAATATTTCTTCCACCGTTTCTGGAGCAATGTTTTGTAGACGTATAATTTAGTATTTGGGGTACAAATAGGTGTACCCTGTGTCTATGAATATGCAGATTATGCATGAATAGACCATACTGTGTATAAATAATATAACTGGTTCCACTTTAAATAATGGATTGAATTGATATCTGAAAATATAAAAGAAATCTCATATTGATATGCAATCATTCATTCCAACCACTTATACATCTAATGGTAATATTAGGGTTATATTTTATCCTGAAAAGTGTGTGAGTTTTGCTTCAAACGTGATTATGGAAATCAAAAATAATGTGTTTGGAAAGAAGTATCATGAAAAGAATAGTCAAGAAACCTGGAGGAATTCATGTGTTCTGAAGCAGGAAGTGATTGAACGTGAAACACATGCATATAAATTTGCGAACTTTTGAATGAAATATATACAGTATGATGTGCATAAGCTGCAGAAATAGTAATGTAGCAGTGTTGAATAAAAATGAACATCAAAATACACATCATGTCCCCTAGGAATCTATTTGCATTTATATTAATCTGGGTCAGTTACTGTAGAAATATTAGGATTTTTATGCACCATTTACTGAAGTTAGTTTTCAGTACTAGGAAACAAATATGTATTTCAGGTGGATGAATATTCTGAGAATAATCTTGTGGAAACTTGATTTTAAATCCATATAAATCGCAAAACATTATAAACAAAACACACACACAGACATTAAAATGTAGCATAGTATATGCCAATTGAAATTCATCTTGAAATATATATCATCCACTGATCCAAAACTATTTGTTTAATGAACTTGGATTCATGAATAATGTTGTTCAACTAAGAAGCTCCCCCATAGTTTGAATTTTCTGTTCCAACAGTGTTTAGGAGGAGTGATCTCCTAAATGTGTATGCAAATATGTGCTACACAAAAATATTTCCACTCTCATCCAGAACAATGACTTGATATTACCTTCACCCCAAGAAAGACACAATTGGAATAGAAGAGTTAGAAATTCTGTGAATACATATCTGGAATTAAAATGCTCGGGAGTTCACAACATTGGAGTTTGCAGAGGAGTTTCCAAAAGTAAGGGAGAGGCTTGCTAGACCCAACCTGATTTTTTATTAAAATTGGGAACCATCTTGCCACAAAGCCGTGAAAAGATAATTTTGGCTTTACTCTAAATTACTGCAAATTCTGAACCTGCTTGGAACGCCTGCCCGTGCCTTGAACTCATCCACACCTGGCTCTCTGACCAGATAACAGTACTTTCTGAAACTTTAGTGACACCTCATAAATATTGGCCTTCCCTGGCCAGACAACAACCCTCTCTGAGGCTCTAATGGTCCTCATTATTTCTGATATTGGGGCCAGCAAAAAAAAAAAATGTAAACTACCATTAGTGTGATGCTTTCAAAGTTTTGTTATCTGTAACCACCCGTTTGTGAAACTTTCTGGGCTATATAGCTGGGCTGTAGGAAAGGTGGGGTTGCTGTCTTGTTCCCGCCATTTTGGGAAGGAGAGGCAGCCCAGCCTGTTGAAATAATAAGCTTGCCTTAATTTGATTTTAATTGGAGTCAGTGGTCTTTTCTTGCATCCTAGTCCAAAATTTTGGAGTTCCCCAGTGAGATGACCCTGCCCGAGCAGATCACAAAACCAGACTGCTGAAAATTCTGAAGCTGGCCTTCCCTCCAGGGCACTGGGCTGGAGAACCACTCTAGGGGGTGCACAACTTGAGATGTTCCAAGGCCTTGGAGTGAGCCGTCAGTCTGGGGAGCACTGCAGTGAACCACCACACTAAAACTATTATCAAGCCCCTGGTGGAGGAGGCCTCCATAGGTAAGTGGCGCCTTTATAACATCTGATATCTGGTTAAGGGAGATCTCTTCTGATGACAGAGAGGTGGCCTGGGGAGGCTCACATACACTCCTGTCCAGGACAGTAATGAGAATCATGCTGTCCTCTGTTCTGTTCTGTAGGGAATTCCTCTGGAAGGGTAGAGAGGTGCCGATGGGCACACACACGCTCCTACCCTGGAGCTTTAGCAAGATGTTGCATTGCTCCTCTGTTTTTCTGTTTCGGCACCAGGATTCTGTTTTTCTGTGTTTTGTTCTGTGGTCTATATGTTTTTTGTTGTTTGTTTTTGTGCGTTTTTTTGTTTGATTTCTGTGGTAAAATTTTAAGGATATTGGACGTGAAAAAGGGTAACAAAGCAAGTAAGCCTGACACCCTTTCGACTGTGTTTTAAGGAACTGTGATGAACTTTACCCACCTTTGTTAAGCAGGAAGAAAGAAGCCCCTAGCTGGCTGCCTGGAGCACACCCACTGCACAGGGAAATGCCTACTGGGGAACGAAGAACTGAGTATATCCCAGGTTAACAAGTGAAACTCTTTAAAATCCCTTGTCCCTCCAGATCATGAGAGTCACAACCTTTTGGCAGAGTCCCCTTGTTTTTCCTTTGTTAGCAAAGCAATAAACCTCCATTTTCTTTTTCTCAAAACCCTGTCCTCATTATTAAATTAGCATTAATTTGCTTCAGGGTCAGAAAACGAACTTTAAGTTAAAAATTTTGATACCCGGCCCCGTCCCAGAACTTTTTGAGAGCTGACGACTGAAATGTTAGGAGATGGAGCATGCTTGGAGTGGACCCGAAACAGAAGAGCTAATCCTGTAAGTAAAAGGAGGGACTGAGGGACCCCAGCAACTGCCAAAGCCCTGTTGCTTCAGGGAATTCCCTCCTTCCTTCCCTGCACTGTAAGCATTATGACACCTCTGTCTTCTTTTAAAAGAGAAAAATAAAAAGGGGACACTAAATGCAGTAAAGTCACCATGGAGACCCTTGATTTTACGTTTCAGGTAGCTTCTCTGTGAAAACATCTGGTCCCCTTGTGGGGACATCTGTGGTGCCACTGGTGCAGGAGATTTTTCTCTTATCTGCTCTGTTTTAAAGGCTTCTGTCTGTCAGCCATATTCTGGAGTTCCTTTCTGTCTGTCTTGTGCCTTTGTTTTTGGCCCTTTAAGACATGTGCAATAATGTGTTTATATTATAAATTGTTTCTTGAGAATGATCTTAGCTGAATGTGTGTCTAAATGATGATGTTTTATTGTAAAAATCTGGTATCTGAATGCGTTTTTTGAAGCATTGCACAATATTGCAGTTAAAAGTCGGGTTTAGGTAATTGTTTAGTTTTTGATTTCAGATAATTCATGCCAGAGAACTTAAATACTTAGGATGGAAAACTAAAGAACTCTACTTCCAAGTTGGCAAGTAACTTCCCAATCATGCAGTCTTTTTTTCTCCAATTTTGAATTGGGTAGCCTGGGAAAATGTCACTATGTTTACCAGTGCATTAATTTGGACAAGGACAGTAAATCATACTATGATATCTGTTGACAAAACAAGATGTAAAGATATAAAATTTTGTGAATTGTATCTTAAACTTGTAGCATAATTTTCAACATCCTAACCAGAAAATAATGGTTAAAATGCCTTAGGCCTGAGGTGTCTGCTCAGAATAGCAGTTTTTTCCTGCTCCTTCCAGACCTCAGCCAGGACTTCTGTTGAAATGCAAATGAAAGTCTCCTGTAAGCTCAGTAGGAGACTGATCTGAGGCCTAAGGGAAAAAAATGGTAAATTGTATGGTATTTACTAATTACCGGCCAGTCAATTTTTCTAGGACTCATAATTTTTTCTTAGATTCTTTTTTTTTTTGAGTTTATGATTTTGATCCTACAGACCTAGGTTAATGTTTTTTTGATCAGTTTTATCTTTGACCAACTGTGGAGTTTTAAAAACATTGCAATGGTGATTTCACCTGTGAAAAGCTACAAGGCCTTCACTATTATTAGGTGTGCACACTTTTGTTATGTGTTGTATGTCTATATATATATATATATATATATATATATATATATATATATATATATATATACACACATATGTCCGTATATCATTCAAATGATACACAAATTAACATATATAAGGAGCACTCATATAAAAAAGCGCTCATAAAAACAAATTTTAAAAAGTGGACCACAGATCTTTAATTCACGTGGTTTAAATGTTTCAATTTAGATTGGATAAACAGATAAATATAAATATCTTCAAATTTATGCCTATAAGTTTTTCTAGGTGTTCAAAAATCTAATAAAATATTATTGTCTACCAAAGGTCTATATGACTTTGTTCTAGGACTTTTCCTTCAACCAAAAAATGGTTTACACTGTTCAATACATTTGTCTAATATTTTGATTAAAAAGTAAAGTAAATTTGATTTGGATTTACTCATTCATGAGTGTTTTTGTTTGATATCTGATTGATATACTAAGGTCTATCAATTTTTAGTACAAAATCTGTATAAAATGTTTACAATCTTATACAGACTTTCTACTAAAGTCTGTGTAAGATTGTAAAAATTAGTCATGTGTTAAAGAGACAAAAATTTCTTAAAACATAAGATTACTCATAACATTGTGTTTATTAAGTTTTATTTTTTCCAGAGCAAGCAACCATAAAAATTAAACAACTGTTTAAAACAGAACTGTTATTTTAGAGCACTGTACTGCCATTTCTTTAAAAGATAAACTTGGTTAATGTAGAAACATCAATGTAACTGTGATGCTATTAATGTGCTCATATCTTCCAGTTATACAACTCGATAAGGTAGAAACTTTAAAAGAGCATTATATCAAGCTGGTGTTCTGAAGTTGTATGGTAAATAAAATATATATTGGGGATTTATTTACCTGTTATCAATAAGATATGTAAAGTTTTATGTTACACTTTACATTGTGCAACAATTTAAATGTATTTTTAAATTAATGAGAGCCTAATCTATTTGAATGTTAAAAACATTCAGCCATTCTTTAATTCATGTTTCAAAAGTGATATTATATGGTGTTAGCTAATGTTCATGTGACCTCAAACAATTTATGTAAACTTTGTAAAAGGATATTAAAAAACGAAGATCAGCTTTAGAACTAAAACACTTAAGATTTATAAAGAGCCCTGTCTTACCTGAGATAAGGCTCTGTGTCCCATCTTACTACATGTGAGAATGACTACGAAAGCAGTAGGTCAGATTTTATTTCATTTAAAGTTATGTTCAAAAGTTTTGTTTTTTTCTTTTTTTTTTTTTTTCTCTCAAGTTTACTAGGATCTCAAACAGAGAATATAAAGTATAACTCACCCAAAAAATTCAGGGTAGCATTACATTAACTAAGTATTTTTACTCTTGTTAAAAAATTTTGTTTTTTAATTTGCTTATAAGTGATCTAAAGATTCCCTGTTGGTGTTTTAACTATGGCTGGAATCTTTCAGAATAAAATCTTGTGATATCCTGCCTTAGATTCCCAGTGCTCTGTGTAAAGTCACCCTGGGCCAAGATCTCAGATTCCAATGGTGAATCTCATGTGTGGCCTCCTGAAATCCCAACACAATTCATGGCAATACTTCTCTGAGGTCAGTTACACAACTCAGTCTCTAAGGGGAATCACAACAGAGTTCAAGCCCAGGTGGACCCAGGCATCTCTTCAAATTGCCACACAAATGATGACAATTAAAACCAAAACACTCTCACATGGCCCTCTTCATCTTTTTATATAGACACTAATCATAACCTCTAGCTGGAGGTTTCCATGAGGGTCACAGCCCAAGACAGTGTCAAAAATAATCTCCCTTGTCCCTCATTTGCCTAAAGTCAGGGTGGCCTGGACAACGTTAGTGTGAACCAGAAGTGATCAAATAGGCCTGCCGTTAATACTACTCCACTTCTCAAATTTGAGGCCTACTGACTGTGGGGTATAGATTTTTAGTGTGAATTGGAGTTATAAGAAAACCCAAGCACCTATTGTCTCCCCTCTGCAGCCCTTTGAAGAACTTATTTGACACAAATGATCCCTATTCTCACTTGATGGAGGTCAGGAATCTTACAGAGGAAGGCGAGAGGCTTCATCCACAATGACTGATCTTTTTTCCATTTAGGTTTTGGATGCCCACATGAGATCTTTCTTTAGATTCATCAGGTGCTGAAAATCTAAACCACAGGCTCACACAGGGCCAAGAGGCTGATTCAGACACATCCATTTCCAAAGCAATGAAGCAAAGAGCCACAGGTGATGCCCATTCATTTCCATTTGAAAACTGTTTTCTTCAGGCTTCACAAAGGGGTGGCCTGAGGCAAAGACCTTTCTGACATTCAGAGCAACAGAACAATAGGTAATCAAAAGGCCCCAAGCAGGGTTTCTCCACGGAGACTTTCCTTGTTACTCTAATATGTGAGTTTTCTGAGTTGCTCGCCATTCCCATCAGCTATCCAGTACATGGCCATGTCACAGAGCTTGGAGGTGGTACATATCTTGTACAAAAATACATGATACTAATCTTGAGAGTGGCCGGAATTCATGAAAAAATGGAAAATTAGGTAGATAGCAGGTGTTGCCCATGGATAAGGCAAGCCTCAGTCCATTCATTAATTGGAAAAGATGCATGCTGGGAAGCTTTCTACTAGACAGGACACACCCAATGAGCTATTTTTTTCTAATATCCACAAAGAAAAACACAGTGGGATACACAGACATAGAAACAGTCTCCTTGTCAAATGACTTACTGGAAACAGTCCACTCCAATCCAAACAAACCTCCTTTTTTACCTATTCTCAGAACATGGAAAAAAACCACAAACACAAACCAACACCCACAAATGCAACTCCTTCCCCCAAGTAGGTCTGTCACTATCTGGAGTGTCCTCTGACTGGTAGGCCATATGATGTTCCCCACAAATGGCCTTTCTGTCTCAGATCTGGTCTCCTTGGTCAACTCTGTGAAGTTGTCAGGAGGCAGTGGTGAGCCAATTCCTGTCCTCTCAGGAAAGACCCCTCTTCAGAGCTTTCTTAGTATTTGGCAACCCTTACATCAGTAGGTACCAAGAAAGACTGACTCTGTCCTTAGTAAATCCAAACAAGTGAGCCCACTGCGACTGGGACTTGGACTGGCTCTGGTGCCTGGCTTCCTGGATCACAAAATTCAGAGAGTTCCATCGCCAAGGAAATGAGGTGAGGTCACTACCTTCAGGAAATAAATGAGGTCCCTGTCTTGGCCACTACTTTGTCCTAACAGTTGCATCCTAGTGTCTCCTGACATGGAGGCTGCCCTACTTCCTGTGATACTTTCACATGTTAGAATGGTATAGAAACCATAGTCACCTGGGAACAGCTCTCCACACAGTCCTGCTTTGGTCCATCTTCCCTGCATTAAGCATAGAGAGGCTGACTCAGACACATCCTTTCATCCTGACCATGTTGTTTGCCATGGAATATGACTTTTGTTCTCTCAGGTCTTTCATTGCTGCCTACATCTTCTCCAGGGATTATTTCTGCATGGATTTTGAGGTACTCAGCAGGTGGAAGATCTCCTAACTTCCTGTATTGTAATATCAACTTTATCCCTGCTCTTCTGTAAAGTGAGATTGAGGGAACATTGTATTGTTAGGGTTAATAGCATGTTCCATTTGGCTTAGGAATCATTCTGCTGGATGAATAATGGTATTGGGAACCAGCAATATTTATAAGAATATAGAGGTAAAATATAAGTATGAAAACAGAAATCTAGGTAATATTTGAAGCCCAGAAGGATTTGGGCTCTTGACTGGGATCCTTAGCTTGAGTAATGTTTTGCACCGAGGTCGATGCAAATCGATATACAATGGCATAAGACCCTGTACCTCAGATGATTGAATGTAGAAGAGAACATCCAGTGAAAAAGGGATAGTGTGTAGGATTAGAAAGATAGTCAGTAGGTTTAGGAGGAAAAGTGAGTCTAGGATTTGGACCAAAAGTTCTTTAGCAATAGGTTTCGGTTAGAGAGTGAATATAAATGGCACCATATGTGAAAAGTTGGGCACAATGATGAACTGGGAAAAATATGTAGGAAGGCCGACATCAATAGAGACATTAGGAAATCAGTCAAAGTAATACGTGAGTGATAAGATTTGACATTTTCAACAGGGTTGAGGTTGAATACATAATCTTAAAAAGAAACAAAAATGTAGTCACAATTGGATTGACATTTGAGAGCATTAGGCTAACTGGACATGGATGTTTTTAGTAATCCATGTTCACATTCCATTGAGGCTTTATTGCAATCATAATGGTGACCTTTGCATTTTGTGTCCAGAATATTACTGTGATAATATGTATATGTAGATCAGGTGACATGAGTATTTCTTCCACCTTTTCTGGGAGCAATATTTTGAAAACATATAAATTAGTACTGGGGATACTAAGAGGTTTACCCTGTGTTGATGAATATAGAGATGATGCATTAATAGACCATACTGTGAAAAAATTATGTGACTGGTTCCAAATTTACATAATGGATTGTTTTAGTATCTGAAAATATAGACGAAATCATATATTGATATATGTACATTCATTCCAACAAGTTATATATCTAATGGTATTATTAGGGTTACCGTTTATCATGAATAGTGTGTGAGTTTTGCTTCAAAAATGATAATGGAATCGAAAATAATGTGTTTAGAAAGAAGTCTAGTGAAAAGACCAGTCAAGAAACATAGAGGAATATATGTGTTCCGAAGGAGGAAGTGATTGAAAGTAAACCAAATATTTATAAATTTGTGAACTTGTGAATGAAAGGATATATTTTATGATGTCCATAAACTGAATAAATAATAACGTACCAAGTTTGAATAAAAATGAACTTTAAAAAACACATCATATCCAATAGGAATGTATTTGCATTGATGTTAAACCTGGTCAGTTAGTCTAGAAATATTAGGATTTGTAAGAACCCTTCCCTGAATTTAGTTTTCAGTACTAGGAAACAAATATGTATTTCAGTGGATGTATATTTCTGAGAATAAACTTGTTAAAAGTTGATTATGAATCCACATATATGAATATGAATGAATTCAGGTGGTGTATAAGAAGACATATATTTCATATTTTGGAAAATCTGGAGACTATATATATATATATATATATATATATATATATATATATATATATATAGAGAGAGAGAGAGAGAGAGAGAGAGAAAGAGAGAGAGAGAGAGAGAGAGAGAGACAAACACACACACATTATAATGTCGCAATATATATGTCAATCGAAATTCATCATGAAAAATAACTCATCCGCATATCCCAAAATATTCATTTTACTGAACATGGATGTATGTATAATGTTGTTCATCTAGGAAGCTCATCCATGGGTTGAATTTTCTGTACCAACAGCGTTTAGGAGGAGTGATCTCTTCTCACAAATAGTATCTGCCAAGTCAGCCACCTTACAAGAATGTAAGTGTGAAACCAGGTAGGATTCTATTTGTGCATATAAAAATACATGTGCTTAATAGGCTACAGAGAAAGGGAGACAGGAATTCATATATTTCTTAACTTTAAAAACACATGGAATAGTGTGTAGTGTCCGTCTTTATCCCTTTTGATTAACTTTGGCTTAAAAAAAAAGAATTTTATTGAGAATTTTTGTATATATCTTTGTCAGGAATATTGCTCTGAAGATTTCTTTCCTTGATGTGTCTTTGTCTGATTTTGGTATGTGAGTGATAATAGCCTCATGGAATGAGTTTGGAGGAGTTCCATCCTTTTCTATTTTATGGAATAATTTGAGGAGTATTGTGATGAATGCTTCTTTGAAGGTCTTGTAGAACATGGCTGAGAATCTGTCTGTTCCTGGGCTTTGCTTGATTGGTAGGCTGTTGACAGCAACTTCTATTTCATTGCTTGAAATTGATTTGTTTAAATTGTTCATGTCCTACTAATTCAGTTTGGGTATATCTCTAAAATTTTATTGATGTCATCATGGTATTTTAATTTATTAGACTAAAAATTTTCAAATTAGTTTTCAATTATTCTCTGTATTTTAGTTGTGTACTCTGTAAAAGTTCCTTTATGATCCTTAATTTTAGTAATTTGAGGTTTTTTTTTCTTCATTAGTTTGGTTAAGGAAGTGTCAATTTTATTTATTTTTCAAAGATTAAATTTTGTGTTGTGTCAAAAAAAATAACACATGGAAAATTATTTCAATAAATTGAATAGATTTATAACTCCTACCTTATATTATGCAAAAGGCAAGTCCAACTATACACCATGTCTCTTCTGAAATGCTTGTATCTATTCTGTTTGGGTTCTTTTTCTCCATTATATTAGTATTAGTGGTAAGAGTCTCGTAGGGTATATGAATGTTTCTGAGAATAATCTTGTGAAAAGATAATTATAAATCCACATTCATGAATATGAAAAATTTAGGAAGTGCAAAATAAGACACATATATTTCATATTTTGAAAAATTTGGAGAGTATATCTATATTTACATCTATATATCTATATCTATATCTATATCTATCTATCTATCTATCTATCTATATATATATATATATATATATACACACACACACACACACACACACACACAACACTCACAGACATTAAAAAGTACCAATATAAATGCCAATCGAAATTCATCAGTAAATATATATCATCCACAAATGCAAAAAATATTTATTTTACTGAACATGAGATTATATAAAATGTTTTTCTAATAGGATGCTCTCCTATAGGTTGAATTTTCATTTCCAAAAGCATTTAGGAGGAGTGAACTCTTCTCACAATTTGTATCTGCCAAGACAGCCACCTCACAAAAATGTACGTGTGATACCTGGTAGGATTCTATATATGCATATAAATATACATGTGTGAATAGGCTACAGAAAAGGGAAACAAGAATTCACATATTTGTTAAGTTTAAAAACACATGGACAATATTTCAATTAAAATTTGACTAGATTTATAACTCCAACCTTATATAAGGCAAATGTCAAGTCCAACTATACAACATGTCTCCTCTGAAGTGCTTGTATTTCTATTGTGTTGGGTTAATTTTCCCGATTATATTAGGATGAATAGTCTGAGTCTACTAGGTATGGGTTAGTGTCAGGGATTCAGTACTTCGAATGAAAAATTGGAAAATGAATCCAATGTGTATGTAAATATACGCTGCACAAATATCCTCCCGCTCTCATCCAGAACAATGCCTTGACATTACCTTCACCACAAGTAAGACACAAGTAGAGGAGAAGAGTTACAAAATCAGTGAATACATATCTGGAATGGAAAATGCTAAGGAGTTCACATTCTGGAGGTGGTAGAGGAGTTTCAAAAAGTAAGGGACAGGGTAAACACTCCACAAACATGGAGCTCTGCTGGCCTAAAAACTTTTTGAGAAACTGCCTCTGAGCTTCCGCACTTGAAATATATGTTGTTTTCAGGAGATTTGGCTTCCTTTGTAGTGAGACCATCAAAGCTGGGTCTACATCTATGTGACCTGGAGGACATGGTTTCTTATTTTCCAATGAACAAGATGAAGCAGTGCTGAATCCTCTCTTTGTAGGTAAACTGAGGCCACTGGGGACTAAGTGTCTCCCCGTGTGGACTGTGAAGCCATTTGGTCCTCCTCCATTTTTTGTGGAGTTTTTGCTGATGCACTGTGAGTTTGGTATTTGTTTCACGAAATACTAGGAGCTAAACTGGGACACAGTGCTGGAGGGAGTTCTGTCACGTGTGGTGGGTCAGGGTCTGCAAGAGAATGCACCAACTAGGCTTCTATCTCTCACAGCTTGCCCCATTGCCCCCTTGTCCATATCAACCTGATTCTTAATTTTCCTCTGAAAACTCTCCATATAACAAGATGCCTTTACATATAAGGGTCTGCTGGCTGCACCATGTCAGTTACAAGCCATTTGGAATCCAATGGTAGATCCACAAGGCCCTTCCACGAATGTTTTATCAAACACCTCCCCACCACTGCTCTAGACCCACTACTCAGCAGGCTACAAACTACTGGCATCTCTGTTCTACACCATTTTCATGAAACTCAGTAAATCAAGGCACTGTCTGGTTTAATCATGATCAGCAAAAGGACATCCAATGTTTCTCCAGTGCCACCTGGTCATAGGTATTTCAAAAATTTCATGGTATTTATCTAGCCATTTTTCAAGCATGAAGTTGGAGGCACTGTGGGTTTCAATTCATTAAGCAAAGATTAAATGGTGAGGAAGCTCATTTCAATAAAATCTCTGGAGAACTCTCACAGGCAAGGCTTCCCAAAGAGTGGACAAAAGGTCACATTAGGCGAGGCCCATTGAGGTCTATAATGTGAGGTCCATGTGTGTTTTGACTCTCAACTATGGCTGCCATTTCTTTAAGGATAAAATCATGTGATATCCTTGCTGAGATTCCCAGGCCTCTGTGGAAATCCACCCGGGGCCTAGGTCTCAGTTTCCAAGAGCGACTTTCATGCATGGCCTCTTAAAATCCCAACAAAATTCATGGCAATGCTTCTCTGAGTTCAGTTCCAAAACCCAGTCTCTAAGGGGAATCACACCAGAGTTCAAGCCCACGTGGACACAGTCATTTATTCCAATGCCACACAAATGAGCAACATTAAAACCATAACACTCCCACATAGCCCTCATCTTATTCCATATAGTCAATCATCTTAACATCTGGCTGGAGGTTTCCATGAGGGGTGCAGCCCAAGACAGTGTCCAAAATCAGCTCGTTTGCCCTCATTTGCCTAAAGTCAGGGTAGGCTGGACACCGTTTCTGTGAACCAGGAGTGAACAAATAAACCTGCCGTTAATACTTCTGTATTTCTCCAATTTGAGGTCTACTGATTTTAGGTATCAATTCTTTAGGTGATTTAGAGTCAAGCGAAAACACAAGCACCTCTGCAGGGCTTTGAAGAACTCATTTGACCCAAATAATCCCTATTCTCATTT
Source organism: Callospermophilus lateralis (assembly GCF_048772815.1). NCBI lineage: Eukaryota > Metazoa > Chordata > Mammalia > Rodentia > Sciuridae > Callospermophilus > Callospermophilus lateralis. Next base: position 117,462 of record NW_027512818.1, read on the forward strand.
GATGGAGTGCAGCAACCTAACAGAGGAAGGCAAGAGACGTCATCCAAAATGAATGATATTTTTTGCCATTGTGGTTTTGGAAGCTCACATGGGATCATTCTTAAGATCCATCAGGTGCTGAGAATCTAAGCCACAGCCACACACAGGTCCAAGAGGCTGATAAAGACACATCCCTTTCCAAAGCAATTAAGCTAAGAGCCACAGGTGAGGCCCATTCATTTCCATTTGAAAACTGTTTTCTTCAGGCTTCACAAAGGGGTGGCCTGAGGCAAAGACCTTCCTGACATTCAATGCAACACAAGAATAAGTAAGCAAAAAGCCCAAAGCAGTGTTTCTGCACTGAGACTTTCCTGGTCACACTGATATCTGAGTTTTCTGAGATGCTCGCCATTCTCTTCAACTATCCAGTACATGGCCATGTCACAGAGCTTGGAGGTGGTACATATTTTGGACACAAATCCATGAGCCTATTCTGGAGAGTGGCCAGAATTCAGGAAGAAAACAACAACTTAGAAAGATAGCAGGTGTTGCACATCGATAAGACAAGCTGCAGTCCATTCATATATTGGGCAGGATGAATTATGGGAAGATTTATACTAGACAGGACACATCCATTAATGCATTCTCTTTTCTAATGTCTACAACAACGGACACAGTGGAATACACAGAAACAGAAACACTCGCCGTGTCAAATGACTTACTAGAAACTGTCCACTCCAAACCAAACAAAACGCCTTTCCTATCTATTCTCAGAACATGAGACAAAACAACAAACCCACACCCACTCCCACAAAGGCACCTCCTGCCCTCAAGTAGGTCTTTGACTATCCGAAGTATCCTCTGAATGGTGGGCCATACTATGTTCCCCCGACATGGCCTGTATTCTCTCAGATCATGTTTCTTTGAACAACTCTGTGAAGATGTCAGGAAAAAGTGGTTAGCCACTACCTGTTTTCTCAGGAAAGGTCCATCTTCAGAGCTCTCCTGGCATTTGGCCAACCTCACATCATTAGGTACCAAGAAAACTGACTCTGTCCTTGGTAAATCCAAACAAGTGAGCCCACTGGGCCTGGGACTGGGACTGCCTCTGGGTGCCTGGCTTCTTGGATACCAAGTTCAGAGAGTTCCATCACCAAGGAAATGAGGTATGTCACATTCTTTGGAACTGAATGAGGTCACTGCCTTGGCAACCACTTTGTCCTAACAGTTGCTTCCAAGGGTTACATAAGATGGAGGTTTCCCCTACTTCCTGTGACACTTTCATAAGGTAGAATGTATATCAACCATTGGCACCCGGGAACAGCTCTCCACTCAGGCCTGGATTGTTCCACCTTGTCTACAATAAGAAGAGACAGGCAGATTCAGACACATCCCTTCATCCTGACCAGGTTGTTTGCCATGGAAGATGACTTTTGCTCTCTCAGGTGCCTCATACCTGCCTACAACTTCTCCAGGTATCATTTGTGCATGGACATTTGAGGTTCTCATCTGGTGGAAGATCCCCAACTTTCCTGTATTGTAAGAACCCCTCTGTCCCTGCTCTTCTGTAAAATGATTGAGGGAACAGTGTATACTTGGGGTTAAAAACAGGTTTGATTTGGTGACGAATGATTCTGTGCGATGAATAATGGCATTGGGAACCTGCAATATTTACAAGAATATAGAGGTGAAATATAAGTATGAAAACAGAAATCTAGGTATGATTTGAAGCCCAGAAGGGTTTTGCCCTTGATTGGGATATTTAGCTTTGAATTATGTTCTGCAAAGATGTCTCAGATAATTCGAATTACAATGGCATAGGACGTTGTACATTGGATGATAGAATTTATAAGAAAACATCAGGTCAAAAAGGGATATTCAGTAGGATTAGGAAGATAGTTGGCAGGTTTAGGAAGAAGAGTGAGTATAGGATTTGGACCAAAAGTTCTTTACCAATAGACTTTTGGTTATAGAGTGAATGTAAATGTCAGCACATATGAAGAGTCAGTCACTATGTTGAACTGGGGAAAATATGTAGAAAAGCAGATATCAATAGAAACATTACGAAATCAGGCAAAGTATAAAGTGAGGGATAGAATTAGACATTTTCAACAGTGTTGAGTTTGAATATATAAATTAGGAAAAAACAAATATGTAGTCACCAATAGGATTGACAATTGACAGCATTAGGCAACCTGGACATGGATGTTTTTAGAAATCCATATTCACTTTCCATTTAGGCTTTGGTACAATCATAAGTGTGACCTTTCCATTTTTTGTCCAGAATATTACTGTGATAATGAGGTGACATGAGTATTTCTTTCACCATTTCTGGGAGCAATATATTGAAGATGTAATATTAGAATCGGGGTACAAAGATGTGTACCCTGTTTCTATGAACATGGAAAAAAGCATGAATAGACCATACTGTGAATAAATAATATAATTTTTTCAACTTTAAATAATGAATTGAACTGATATCTGAAAAATTAAAGGAAATCGTATATTGATATACAATCATTCATTCCAACCAGTTATATATCTATTGGAAATATTAGTGTTTTGGTTTATCATGAAGAGTGTGTGAGTTTTGCTTCAAAATGATTATGGAAATTCAAAATTATGTGTTTGGAAAGAAGTCTCATGAAAAGACCAGTCAAGAAACCCTGACAATACATGTGTTCTGAAACAAGAAGTGATTAATGTTGAAACAAATGCCTATTAATTTGTGAACTTGTGGATGCAATGTATATCCTATGATGTGCAAAAACATAAGAAACAATAATGTACCAGTGTCGAATACAAATGAATGACAAATTACATATCATGTCCCATAGGAGTCTTCTTGCATTGATGTTAGACTGGGTCAGTTACTGTAGAGTAATTAGGATTTGTATGCACCATTCACTGAAGTTAGGTTTCAGTACTATGAAACAAATATGTATTTCAGGTGGATGAATATTTCTGATTATAATCTTGTGAAAAGTTGATTATAAATCCACATACATGTACATGAATGAATTTAGAGAGTATATATTAGACACATTTTTTCATATTTTGAAAAATTTGGAGAGTATATATATATCTATGTCTATACACACACACAGACACACACACACAGACACACACACACACACACACACACACACAAACACAACATTCACAGACATTAAAAAGTACCAATATAAATGCCAATCGAAATTCATCAGTAAATATATATCATCCACAGATGCAAAAATATTTATTTTACTGAACATGAGTTTATGCATAATTTTGTTCTACTAGGACGTTCTCCTATAGGTTGAATTTTCATTTCCAACAGCATTTAGGAGGAGTGAACTCTTCTCACAATTTGTATCTGCCAAGACAGCCACCTCACAAAAATGTATGTGTGATACCTGGTATGATTCTATATATGCATATAAATATACATGTGTGAATAGGCTACAGAAAAAGGAAACAAGAATTCACATATTTGTTAAGTTTAAAAAGAGATGGAGAATATTTCAATTAAAATTTGACGAGATTTATAACTCCTACCTTATATAATGCAAATGTCAAGTCCAACTATACAACATGTCTCCTCTGAAGTGCTTGTATTTCTATTGTGTTGGGTTAATTTTCCCCATTATATTAGGATGAATAGTCTGAGTCTACTAGGTAAGTTTTAGTGTCCGGGATTCAGTACTTCAAATGGAAAATTGGAAAATGAATCCAATGTGTATGTAAATATATGCTGCACAAATATCCTCGCGCTCTCATCCAGAACAATGCCTTGACATTACCTTCACCCCAAGTAAGACACAATTAGAGGAGAAGAGTTACAAAATCAGTGAATACATATCTGGAATGGAAAATGCCCAGGAGTTCACAACCTTGGAGGTGGTAGAGGAGTTTCCACAAGTAAGGGACAGGGTAAACACTCCACAAACATGGAGCTCTGCTGGCCTAAAAACTTTTTGAGAAACTGCCTCTGAGCTTCCGCACTTGAAATATATGTTGTTTTCATGAGATTTGGCTTCCTTTGTAGTGAGACCATCAAAGCTGGGTCTGCATCTATGTGACCTGGAGGACATGGTTTCTTATTTTCCAATGAACAAGATGAAGCAGTGCTGAATCCTCTCTTTTTAGGTAAATTGAGGCCACTAGGGACTAAGTGTCTCCCCGTCTCCCCGTGTGGACTGTGAAGCCATTTGGTCCTCCTCCACTTTTTGTGGTGTTTAGGCTGCTGCACTGTGAGTTTGGTATTTGTTTCACGAAATACTAGGAGCTAAACTGGGACACAGTGCTGGAGGGAGTTCTGTCACGTGTGGTGGGTCAGGGTCTGCAAGAGAATGCACCAACTAGGCTTCTATCTCTCACAGCTTGCCCCATTGCCCCCTTGTCCATATCAACCTGATTCTTAATTTTCCTCTTAAAACTCTCCATTTAACAAGATGCCTTTACATATAAGGGTCTGCTGGCAGCACCATGTCAGTTACAAGCCATTTGGAATCCAATGGCAGATCCACATGGCCCTACCACGGATGTTTTATCAAACACCTCCCCAGCACTGCTCTAGACCCACTACTCAGCAGGCTCCAACTTACTGGCATCTCTGTTCTACACCATTTTCATGAAACTCAGTAAATCAAGGCACTGTCTGGTATACTCATGATCAGCAATAGGACATCCAATGTTTCTCCAGTGCCACCTGGTCATAGGAATTTCAAAAATTTCATGGTATTTATCTAGCCATTTTTCAAGCATGAAGTTGGAGGCACTGTGGGTTTCAATTCATTCAGCAAACATTAAATGGTGAGGAAGCTCATTTCAATGAAATCTCTGGAGAAATCTCACAGGCAAGGCTTCCCAAAGAATGGACAAAAGGTCACATTAGGCCAGGCCCATTGAGGTCTACAATATGAGGTGCATGTGTGTTTTGACTCTCAACTATGGATGCCATTTCTTTAAGAATAAAATCATGTGATATCCTTGCTGAGATTGCCAGGCCTCTGTGGAAATCTACCCGGAGCCTAGGTCTCAGTTTCCAAGAGCGACTTTCAAGCGTGGCCTCTTAAAATGCCAACAAAATTCATAGCAATGCTTCTCTGAGTTCAGTTCCAAAACCCAGTGTTTAAGGGGAATCACACCAGAGTTCAAGCCCACGTGGAACCAGTCATTTTTTCCAATGCCACACAAATGACCAACATTAAAACCAAAACACTCCCACGTGGCCCTCACCTTATTCCATATAGTCAATCATCTTAACATCTGGCTGGAGGTTCCCATGAGGGGTGCAGCCCAAGACAGTGTCCAAAATCAGCTCGTTTGCCCCTCATTTGCCTAAAGTCAGGGTAGCCTGGACACCGTTGCTGTGAACCAGGAGTGAACAAATAAGCCTGCCGTTAATACTTCTATGTTTCTCCAATTTGAGGGCTACTGATTTTAGGTATCGATTCTTTAGGTGTTTTAGAGTCATGCGAAAACACAAGCACCTCTGCAGGGCTTTGAAGAACTCATTTGACGCACAGAATCCCAATTCTCATTTGTTGGAGTGCAGGAACCTAACAGAGGAAGGCAAGAGTCTTCATCCACAATGAATGATATTTTTTGCCATTTTGGTTTTGGAAGCTCACATGGGATCATTCTTAAGATCCATCAGGTGCTGAGAATCTAAGTCACAGCCACACACAGGTCCAAGAGGCTGATAAAGACACATCCCTTTCCAAAGCAATTAAGCAAAGAACCACAGGTGAGGCCCATTCATTTCCATTTGAAAACTGTTTTCTTCAGGCTTCACAAAGGGGTGGCCTGAGGCAAAGACCTTCCTGACAATCAGTGCAACACAAGAATAAGTAAGCAAAAAGCCCAAAGCAGTGTTTCTGCACTGAGACTTTCCTGGTCACACTGATATCTGAGTTTTCTGAGATGCTCGCCATTCTCTTCAACTATCCTTTACATGGCCATGTCACAGAGCTTGGAGGTGGTACATATTTTGGACACAAATCCCTGATCCCATTCTGGAGAGTGGCCAGAATTCAGGAAGAAAACAACAACTTAGAAAGATAGCAGGTGTTGCACATCGATAAGACAAGCTGCAGTCCATTCATATATTGGGCAGGATGAATTATAGGGAAGATTTATACTAGACAGGACACATCCATTAATGCATTCTCTTTTCTAATGTCTACAACAACGGACACAGTGGGATACACATAAACAGAAACACTCTCCTTGTCAAATGACTTACTAGAAACTGTCTGCTCCAAACCAAACAAACCGCCTTTTCGATCTATTCTCAGAACATGAGACAAAACAACAAACCCACACCCACTCCCACAAAGGCACCTCCTTCCCCCAAGTAGGTCTGTGACTATCCGGAGTGTCCTCTGACTGGTAGGCCATACTATGTTCCCCCGAAATGGCCTGTCTTCTCTCAGATCTTGTTTCCTTGACCAACTCTGTGAAGATGTCAGGAAAAAGTGGTTAGCCACTACCTGTTTTCTCAGGAAAGGTCCATCTTCAGAGCTCTCCTGGCATTTGGCCATCCTCACATCATTAGGTACCAAGAAAACTGACTCTGTCCTTGGTAAATCCAAACAAGTGAGCCCACTGGGCCTGGGACTGGGACTGCCTCTGGGTGCCTGGCTTCTTGGATACCAAGTTCAGAGAGTTCCATCACCAAGGAAATGAGGTATGTCACATTCTTTGGAACTGAATGAGGTCACTGCCTTGGCAACCTCTTTGTCCTAACAGTTGCTTCCAAGGGTTACATAAGATGGAGGTTTCCCCTACTTCCTGTGACACTTTCATAAGGTAGAATGTATATCAACCATTGGCACCCGGGAACAGCTCTCCACTCAGGCCTGGATTGTTCCACCTTGTCTACAATAGGAAGAGAGAGGCAGATTCAGACACATCCCTTCATCCTGACCAGGTTGTTTGCCATGGAAGATGACTTTTCCTCTCTCAGGTGCTTCATACCTGCCTAAAACTTCTCCAGGTATCATTTGTGCATGGACATTTGAGGTTCTCATCTGGTGGAAGATCCCCAACTTTCCTGTATTGTAAGAACCCCTCTGTTCCTGCTCTTCTGTAAAATGATTGAGGGAACAGTGTATACTTGGGGTTAAAAACAGGTTTGATTTGGTGACGAATGATTCTGTGCGATGAATAATGGCATTGTGAACCTGCAATATTTACAAGAATATAGAGGTGAAATATAAGTATGAAAAAAGAAATCTAGGTATGCTTTGAAGCCCAGAAGGGTTTTGCCCTTGATTGGGATACTTAGCTTTGAATTATGTTCTGCAAAGATGTCTCAGATAATTTGATATACAATGGCATAGGACCTTGTACATTGGATGATTGAATTTAGAAGAGAACATCCAGTCAAAAAGGGATATTCAGTAGGATTAGGAAGATAGTCGGTAGGTTTGGGAAGACGAGTGAGTATAGGATTTGTACCAAAAGTTCTTTAGCAATAGACTTTTGGTTATAGAGTGAATGTAAATGTCAGCACATATGAAGAGTCAGACACTATGTTGAACTGGGGAAAATATGTAGAAAAGCAGATATCATTGGAAACATTACGAAATCAGGCAAAGTATAAAGTGAGGGATAGAATTAGACATTTTCAACAGGGTTCAGTTTCAATATATAAATTAGGAAAAAACAAATATGTAGTCACCAATAGGAGTGACAATTGACAGCATTAGGCAACCTGGACATGGATGTTTTTAGAAATCCATGTTCACTTTCCATTTAGGCTTTGGTACAATCATAAGTGTGACCTTTCCATTTTTTGTCCAGAATATTACTGTGATAATGAGGTGACATGAGTATTTCTTTCACCATTTCTGGGAGCAATATATTGAAGATGTAAAATTAGAATCGGGGGTACAAATAGGTGTACCCTGTTTCTATGAACATAGAGAAAAACCACGAATAGACCATACTGTGAATAAATAATATAACTTTTTTGAACTTTAAATAATGAATTGAACTGATATCTGAAAAATAAAAGGAAATTGTATATTGATATACAATCATTCATTCCATCCAGTTATATATCTAATGGAAATATTAGTGTTTTGGTTTATCATGAAGAGTGTGTGAGTTTTGCTTCAAAATGATTATGGAAATTCAAAATAATGTGTTTGGAAAGAAGTCTCATGAAAAGACCAGTCAAGAAACCCTGACAATACATGTGTTCTGAAGCAAGAAGTGATTAATGTTGAAACAAATGCCTATTAATTTGTGAACTTGTGGATGAAATGTATATCCTATGATGTGCAAAAAGTGAAGAAACAATAATGTACCAGTGTCGAATAAAGTGAATGACAAATTACATATCATGTCCCATAGGAGTCTACTTGCATTGATGTTAGACTGGGTCAGATACTGTAGAATAATTAGGATTTGTATGCACCCTTCACTGAAGTTAGTAGTCAGTACTAGGAAATAAATATGTATTTCAGGTGGATGAATATTTCTGATTATAATCTTGTGAAAAGTTGATTATAAATCAACATACATGAACATGAATGAATTTAGAGAGTGTATACTAGACACATATATTTCATATTTGGAAAACTTTGGAGAGTATATCTATATCTATATCTATACACACACACACACACACACACACACACACACACACAACACTCACAGACATTATAAAGTACCAATATAAATGCCAATCAAAATTCATCAGTAAATATATATCATCCACAGATGCAAAAATATTTATGTTACTGAACATGAGTTTATGTATAATGTTGTTCTTCTAGGACGCTCTCTTATAGGTTGAATTTTCATTTCCAACAGCATTTAGGAGGAGTGAACACTTCTCACAATTTGTATCTGCCAAGACATCCACCTTACAAAAATGTACGTGTGATACCTGGTAGGATTCTATATATGCATATAAATATACATGTGTGAAATGGCTACAGAAATTGGAAACAAGTATTCACATATTTGTTAAGTTTAAAAACACATGGAGAATATTTCAATTAAAATTTGACTAGATGTATAACTCCTACCTTATATAATGCAAATGTCAAGTCCAACTATAGAACATGTCTCCTCTGAAGTGCTTGTATTTCTATTGTGTTGGGTTAATTTTCCCCATTATATTAGGATGAATAGTCTGAGTCTACTAGGTATGGGTTAGTGTCAGGGATTCAGTACTTCGAATGAAAAATTGGAAAATGAATCCAATGTGTATGTAAATATATGCTGCACAAATATCCTCCCGCTCTCATCCAAAACAATGCCTTGACATTACCTTCACCCCAAGTAAGACACAATTAGAGGAGAAGAGTTACACAATCAGTGAATACATATCTGGAATGGAAAATGCTCAGGAGTTCACAACCTTGGAGGTGGTTTAGGAGTTTCCAAAAGTAAGGGACATGGTAAACACTCCACAAACATGTAACTCTGCTGGCCTAAAAACTGTTTGAGAAACTGCCTCTGAGCTTCCGCACTTGAAATATATGTTGTTTTCATGAGATTTGGCTTCCTTTGTAGTGAGACCATCAAAGCTGGGTCTGCATCTATGTGACCTGGAGGACATGGTTTCTTATTTTCCAATGAACAAGATGAAGCAGTGCTGAATCCTCTCTTTATAGGTAAACTGAGGCCACTGGGGACTAAGTGTCTCCCGGTCTCCCCGTGTGGACTGTGAAGCCATTTGGTCCTCCTCCACTTTTTGTGGTGTTTAGGCTGCTGCACTGTGAGTTTGGTATTTGTTTCACGAAATACTAGCAGCTAAACTGGGACACAGTGCTGGAGGGAGTTCTGTCACGTGTGGTGGGTCAGGGTCTGCAAGAGAATGCACCAACTAGGCTTCTATCTCTCACAGCTTGCCCCATTGCCCCCTTGTCCATATCAACCTGATTCTTAATTTTCCTCTTAAAACTCTCCATTTAACAGGATGCCTTTACATATAAATGTCTGCTGGCAGCACCATGTCAGTTACAAGCCATTTGGAATCCAATGGTAGATCCACATGGCCCTAACACGGATGTTTTATCAAACGCCTCCCCAGCACTGCTCTAGACCCACTACTCAGCAGGCTCCAACTTACTGGCATCTCTGTTCTACACCATTTTCATGAAACTCAGTAAATCAAGGCACTCTCTGGTATACTCATGATCAGCAATAGGACATCCAATGTTTCTCCAGTGCCACCTGGTCATAGGAATTTCAAAAATTTCATGGTATTTATCTAGCCATTTTTCAAGCATGAAGTTGGAGGCACTGTGGGTTTCAATTCATTCAGCAAACATTAAATGGTGAGGAAGCTCATTTCAATGAAATCTCTGGAGAAATCTCACAGGCAAGGCTTCCCAAAGAATGGACAAAAGGTCACATTAGGCCAGGCCCATTGAGGTCTACAATGTGAGGTGCATGTGTGTTTTGACTCTCAACTATGGCTGCCATTTCCTTAAGAATAAAATCATGTGATATCCTTGCTGAGATTCCCAGGCCTCTGTGGAAATCTACCCGGGGCCTAGGTCTCAGTTTCCAAGAGCGACTTTCATGCGTGGCCTCTTAAAATCCCAACAAAATTCATAGCAATGCTTCTCTGAGTTCAGTTCCAAAACCCAGTGTTTAAGGGGAATCACACCAGAGTTCAAGCCCACGTGGAACCAGTCATTTTTTCCAATGCCACACAAATGACCAACATTAAAACCAAAACACTCCCACATGGCCCTCACCTTATTCCATATAGTCAATCATCTTAATATCTGGCTGGAGGTTTCCATGAGGGGTGCAGCCCAAGACAGTGTCCAAAATCAGCTCGTTTGCCCCTCATTTGCCTAAAGTCAGGGTAGGCTGGACACCGTTTCTGTGAACCAGGAGTGAACAAATAAGCCTGCCGTTAATACTTCTATGTTTCTCCAATTTGAGGGCTACTGATTTTAGGTATCGATTCTTTAGGTGATTTCGAGTCATGCGAAAACACAAGCACCTCTGCAGGGCTTTAAGAACTCATTTGATCCAAAGAATCCCTATTCTCATTTGTTGGAGTGCAGGAACCTAACAGAGGAAGGCAAGAGACTTCAACCACAATGAATGATATTTTTTTGCCATTTTGGTTTTGGAAGCTAACATGAGATCATTCTTAAGATCCATCAGGTGCTGAGAATCTAAGTCACAGCCACACACAGGTCCAAGAGGCTGATAAAGACACATCCCTTTCCAAAGCAATTAAACAAAGAGCCATAGGTGAGGCCCATTCATTTCCATTTGAAAACTGTTTTCTTCAAGCTTCACAAAGGGGTGGCCTGAGGCAAAGACCTTCCTGACATTCAGTGCAACACAACAATAAGTAAGCAAAAGGCCCAAAGCAGGGTTTCTGCACTGAGACTTTCCAGGTCACACAGAAATCTGAGTTTTCTGAGATGCTCGCCATTCTCTTCAGCTATCCAGTACATGGCCATGTCACAGAGCTTGGAGGTGGTACATATTTTGGACACAAATCCCTGAGCCCATTCTGGAGAGTGGCCAGAATTCAGGAAGAAAACAACAACTTAGAAAGATAGCAGGTGTTGCACATGGATAAGACAAACTGCAGTCCATTCATATGTTGGGCAGGATGAATTATGGGAAGATTTATACTAGCCAGGACACATCCATTAATGCATTCTCTTTTCTAATGTCTACAACAACGGACACAGTGGGATACACATAAACAGAAACACTCGCCTTGTCAAATGACTTACTAGAAACTGTCTGCTCCAAACCAAACAAACCGCCTTTTCGTTCTATTCTCAGAACATGAGACAAAACAACAAACCCACACCCACTCCCACAAAGGCACCTCCTTCCCCCAAGTAGGTCTGTGACTATCCGGAGTGTCCTCTGACTGGTGGGCCATACTATGTTCCCCCGAAATGGCCTGTCTTCTCTCAGATCTTGTTTCCTTGACCAACTCTGTGAAGATGTCAGGAAAAAGTGGTTAGCCACTACCTGTTTTCTCAGGGAAGGTCCATCTTCAGAGCTCTCCTGGCATTTGGCCATCCTCACATCATTAGGTACCAAGAAAACTGACTCTGTCCTTGGTAAATCCAAACAAGTGAGCCCACTGGGCCTGGGACTGGGACTGCCTCTGGGTGCCTGGCTTCTTGGATACCAAGTTCAGAGAGTTCCATCACCAAGGAAATGAGGTATGTCACATTCTTTGGAACTGAATGAGGTCACTGCCTTGGCAACCACTTTGTCCTAACAGTTGCTTCCAAGGGTTACATAAGATGGAGGTTTCCCCTACTTCCTGTGACACTTTCATAAGGTAGAATGTATATCAACCATTGGCACCCGGGAACAGCTCTCCACTCAGGCCTGGATTGTTCCACCTTGTCTACAATAAGAAGAGAGAGGCAGATTCAGACACATCCCTTCATCCTGACCAGGTTGTTTGCCATGGAAGATGACTTTTGCTCTCTCAGGTGCCTCATACCTGCCTACAACTTCTCCAGGTATCATTTGTGCATGGACATTTGAGGTTCTCATCTGGTGGAACATCCCCAACTTTCCTGTATTGTAAGAACCCCTCTGTCCCTGCTCTTCTGTAAAATGATTGAGGGAACAGTGTATACTTGGGGTTAAAAACAGGTTTGATTTGGTGACGAATGATTCTGTGCGATGAATAATTGGATTGGGAACCTGCAATATTTACAAGAATATAGAGGTGAAATATAAGTATGAAAAAAGAAATCTAGGTATGCTTTGAAGCCCAGAAGGGTTTTGCCCTTGATTGGGATACTTAGCTTTGAATTATGTTCTGCAAAGGTGTCTAAGATAATTTGATATACAATGGCATAGGACCTTGTACATTGGATGATTGAATTTAGAAGAGAACATCCAGTCAAAAAGGGATATTCAGTAGGATTAGGAAGATAGTCGGTAGGTTTAGGAAGACGAGTGAGTATAGGATTTGGACCAAAAGTTCTTTAGCAATAGACTTTTGGTTATAGAGTGAATGTAAATGTCAGCACATATGAAGAGTCAGACACTATGTTGAAATGGGGAAAATATGTAGAAAAGCAGATATCAATGGAAACATTATGAAATCAGGCAAAGTATAAAGTGAGGGTTGGAATTAGACATTTTCAACAGGGTTGAGTTTCAATATATAAATTAGGAAAAAACAAATATGTAGTCACCAATAGGAGTGACAATTGACAGCATTAGGCAACCTGGACATGGATGTTTTTAGAAATCCATGTTCACTTTCCATTTAGGCTTTGGTACAATCATAAGTGTGACGTTTCCATTTTTTGTCCAGAATATTACTGTGATAATGAGGTGACATGTGTATTTCTTTCACCATTTCTGGGAGCAATATATTGAAGATGTAAAATTAGAATCGGGGGTACAAATAGGTGTACCCTGTTTCTATGAACATAGAGAAAAGCACGAATAGACCATACTGTGAATAAATAATATAACTTTTTTGAACTTTAAATAATGAATTGAACTGATATCTGAAAAATAAAAGGAAATTGTATATTGATATACAATCATTCATTCCAACCAGTTATATATCTAATGGAAATATTAGTGTTTTGGTTTATCATGAAGAGTGTTTGAGTTTTGCTTCAAAATGATTATGGAAATTCAAAATAATGTGTTTGGAAAGAAGTCTCATGAAAAGACCAGTCAAGAAACCCTGACAATACATGTGTTCTGAAGCAAGAAGTGATTAATGTTGAAACAAATGCTTATTAATTTGTGAACTTGTGGATGAAATGTATATCCTATGATGTGCAAAAACTGAAGAAACAATAATGTACCAGTGTCGAATACAAATGAATGACAAATTACATATCATGTCCCATAGGAGTCTACTTGCATTGATGTTAGACTGGGTCAGATACTGTAGAATAATTAGGATTTGTATGCACCCTTCACTGAAGTTAGTAGTCAGTACTAGGAAACAAATATGTATTTCAGGTGGATGAATATTTCTGATTATAATCTTGTGAAAAGTTGATTATAAATCCACATACATGAACATGAATGAATTTAGAGAGTGTATACTAGACACATATATTTCATATTTGGAAAACTTTGGAGAGTATATCTATATCTATATCTACACACACACACACACACACACACACACACACACACACACAACACTCACAGACATTAAAAAGTACCAATATAAATGCCAATCGAAATTCATCAGTAAATATATATCATCCACAGATGCAAAAATATTTATGTTTCTGAACATGAGTTTATGTATAATGTTGTTCTTCTAGGACGCTCTCTTATAGGTTGAATTTTCATTACCAACAGCATTTAGGAGGAGTGAACACTTCTCAAAATTTGTATCTGCCAAGACACCCACCTTACAAAAATGTACGTGTGATACCTGGTAGGATTCTATATATGCATATAAATATACATGTGTGAATATTCTACAGAAATTGGAAACAAGTATTCACATATTTGTTAAGTTTAAAAACACATGGAGAATATTTCAATTAAAATTTGACTAGATGTATAACTCCTACATTATATAATGCAAATGTCAAGTCCAACTATAGAACATGTCTCCTCTGAAGTGCTTGTATTTCTATTGTGTTGGGTTAATTTTCCCCATTATATTAGGATGAATAGTCTGAGTCTACTAGGTATGGGTTAGTGTCAGGGATTCAGTACTTCGAATGAAAAATTGGAAAATGAATCCAATGTGTATGTAAATATATGCTGCACAAATATCCTCCCGCTCTCATCCAAAACAATGCCTTGACATTACCTTCACCCCAAGTAAGACACAATTAGAGGAGAAGAGTTACACAATCAGTGAATACATATCTGGAATGGAAAATGCTCAGGAGTTCACAACCTTGGAGGTGGTTTAGGAGTTTCCAAAAGTAAGGGACATGGAAAACACTCCACAAACATGTAACTCTGCTGGCCTAAAAACTGTTTGAGAAACTGCCTCTGAGCTTCCGCACTTGAAATATATGTTGTTTTCATGAGATTTGGCTTCCTTTGTAGTGAGACCATCAAAGCTGGGTCTGCATCTATGTGACCTGGAGGACATGGTTTCTTATTTTCCAATGAACAAGATGAAGCAGTGCTGAATCCTCTCTTTATAGGTAAACTGAGGCCAGTGGGGATTAAGTGTCTCCCGGTCTCCCCATGTGGACTGTGAAGCCATTTGGTCCTCCTCCACTTTTTGTGGTGTTTAGGCTGCTGCACTGTGAGTTTGGTATTTGTTTCACGAAATACTAGCAGCTAAACTGGGACACAGTGCTGGAGGGAGTTCTGTCACGTGTGGTGGGTCAGGGTCTGCAAGAGAATGCACCAACTAGGCTTCTATCTCTCACAGCTTGCCCCATTGCCCCCTTGTCCATATCAACCTGATTCTTAATTTTCCTCTTAAAACTCTCCATATAACAAGATGCCTTTACATATAAGGGTCTGCTGGCAGCACCATGTCAGTTACAAGCCATTTGGAATCCAATGGTAGATGCACATGGTCCTACCACGGATGTTTTATCAAACGCCTCCCCACCACTGCTCTAGACCCACTACTCAGCAGGCTCCAAATTACTGGCATCTCTGTTCTACACCATTTTCATGAAACTCAGTAAATCAAGGCACTGTCTGGTATACTCATGATCAGCAACAGGACATCCAATGTTTCTCCAGTGCCACCTGGTCATAGGAATTTCAAAAATTTCATGGTATTTATCTAGCCATTTTTCAAGCATGAAGTTGGAGGCACTGTGGGTTTCAATTCATTAGGCAAACATTAAATGGTTAGGAAGCTCATTTCAATGAAATCTCTGGAGAACTGTCACAGGCAAGGCTTCCCAAAGAATGGACAAAACGTCACATTAGGCCAGGCCCATTGAGGTCAACAATTTGAGGTCCATGTGTGTTTTGACTCTCAATTATGGCTGCCATTTCTTTAAGAATAAAATCATGTGATATCCTTGCTGAGATTCCCAGGCCTCAGTGGAAATCTACCCGGGGCCTAGGTCTCAGTTTCCAAGAGCGACTTTCATGTGTGGCCTCTTAAAATCCCAACAAAATTCATGGCAATGCTTCTCTGAGTTCAGTTCCAAAACCCAGTGTCTAAGGGGAATTACACCAGAGTTCAAGCCCACGTGGACCCAGTTATTTTTTCCAATGCCACACAATTGACCAACATTAAAACCAAAACACTCCCACATGGCCCTCCCCTTATTCCATATAGTCAATCATCTTAAACTCTGGCTGGAGGTTTCCATGAGGGACGCAGCCCAAGACAGTGTCCAAAATCAGCTCATTTGCCCCTCATTTGCCTAATGTCAGGGTAGCCTAGACACCTTTGCTGTGAACCAAGAGTGAACAAATAAGCCTGCCGTTAATACTTCTGTGTTTCTCCAATTTGAGGCCTACTGATTTTAGTTATGGATTCTTTAGGTGATTTAGAGTCATGCGAAAACACAAGCACCTCTGCAGGGCTTATAAACTCATTTGATCCAAAGAATCCCTATTCTCATTTGTTGGAGTGCAGAAACCTAACAGAGGAAGGCAAGAGACTTCAACCACAATGAATGATATTTTTTTGCCATTTTGGTTTTGGAAGCTAACATGAGATCATTCTTAAGATCCATCAGGTGCTGAGAATCTAAGTCACAGCCACACACAGGTCCAAGAGGCTGATAAAGACACATCCCTTTCCAAAGCAATTAAACAAAGAGCCATAGGTGAGGCCCATTCATTTCCATTTGAAAACTGTTTTCTTCAAGCTTTACAAAGGGGTGGCCTGAGGCAAAGACCTTCCTGACATTCAGTGCAACACAACAATAAGTAAGCAAAAGGCCCAAAGCAGGGTTTCTGCACTGTGACTTTCCTGGTCACACAGAAATCTGAGTTTTCTGAGATGCTCGCCATTCTCTTCAGCTATCCAGTACATGGCCATGTCACAGAGCTTGGAGGTGGTACATATTTTGGACACAAATCCCTGAGCCCATTCTGGAGAGTGGCCAGAATTCAGGAAGAAAACAACAACTTAGAAAGATAGCAGGTGTTCCACATGGATAAGACAAACTGCAGTCCATTCATATGTTGGGCAGGATGAATTATGGGAAGATTTATACTAGCCAGGACACATCCATTAATGCATTCTCTTTTCTAATGTCTACAACAACGGACACAGTGGGATACACATAAACAGAAACACTCGCCTTGTCAAATGACTTACTAGAAACTGTCTGCTCCAAACCAAACAAACCGCCTTTTCGTTCTATTCTCAGAACATGAGACAAAACAACAAACCCACACCCACTCCCACAAAGGCACCTCCTTCCCCCAAGTAGGTCTGTGACTATCCGGAGTGTCCTCTGACTGGTGGGCCATACTATGTTCCCCCGAAATGGCCTGTCTTCTCTCAGATCTTGTTTCCTTGACCAACTCTGTGAAGATGTCAGGAAAAAGTGGTTAGCCACTACCTGTTTTCTCAGGAAAGGTCCATCTTCAGAGCTCTCCTGGCATTTGGCCATCCTCACATCATTAGGTACCAAGAAAACTGACTCTGTCCTTGGTAAATCCAAACAAGTGAGCCCACTGGGCCTGGGACTGGGACTGCCTCTGGGTGCCTGGCTTCTTGGATACCAAGTTCAGAGAGTTCCATCACCAAGGAAATGAGGTATGTCACATTCTTTGGAACTGAATGAGGTCACTGCCTTGGCAACCACTTTGTCCTAACAGTTGCTTCCAAGGGTTACATAAGATGGAGGTTTCCCCTACTTCCTGTGACACTTTCATAAGGTAGAATGTATATCAACCATTGGCACCCGGGAACAGCTCTCCACTCAGGCCTGGATTGTTCCACCTTGTCTACAATAAGAAGAGAGAGGCAGATTCAGACACATCCCTTCATCCTGACCAGGTTGTTTGCCATGGAAGATGACTTTTGCTCTCTCAGGTGCTTCATACCTGCCTACAACTTCTCCAGGTATCATTTGTGCATGGACATTTGAGGTTCTCATCTGGTGGAAGATCCCCAACTTTCCTGTATTGTAAGAACCCCTCTGTCCCTGCTCTTCTGTAAAATGATTGAGGGAACAGTGTATACATGGGGTTAAAAACAGGTTTGATTTGGTGACGAATGATTCTGTGCGATGAATAATTGGATTGGGAACCTGCAATATTTACAAGAATATAGAGGTAAAATATAAGTATGAAAAAAGAAATCTAGGTATGCTTTGAAGCCCAGAAGGGTTTTGCCCTTGATTGGGATACTTAGCTTTGAATTATGTTCTGCAAAGATGTCTCAGATAATTCGATATACAATGGTATAGGACCTTGTACATTGGATGATTGAATTTAGAAGAGAACATCCAGTCAACGGTATATTCAGTAGGATTAGGAAGATAGTCGGTAGGATTAGGAAGAAGAGTGAGTATAGGATTTGGACCAAAAGTTCTTTAGCAATAGACTTTCGGTTATAGAGTGAATGTAAATGTCAGCACATATGAAGAGTCAGTCACTATGTTGAACTGGGGAAAATATGTAGAAAAGCAGATATCAATGGAAACATTACGAAATCAGGCAAAGTATAAAGTGAGGGATAGAATTAGACATTTTCAACAGGGTTGAGTTTCAATATATAAATTAGGAAAAACAAATATGTAGTCACCAATAGGAGTGACAATTGACAGCATTAGGCAACCTGGACATGGATGTTTTTAGAAATCCATGTTCACTTTCCATTTAGGCTTTGGTACAATCATAAGTGTGACCTTTCCATTTTTTGTCCAGAATATTACTGTGATAATGAGGTGACATGAGTATTTCTTTCACCATTTCTGGGAGCAATATATTGAAGATGTAAAATTAGAATCGGGGGTACAAATAGGTGTACCCTGTTACTATGAACATAGAGAGAAACCACGAATAGACCATACTGTGAATAAATAATATAACTTTTTTGAACTTTAAATAATGAATTGAACTGATATCTGAAAGATAAAAGGAAATTGTATATTGATATACAATCGTTCATTCCAACCAGTTATATATCTAATGGAAATATTAGTGTTTTGGTTTACCATGAAGAGTGTGTGAGTTTTGCTTCAAAATGATTATGGAAATTCAAAATAATGTGTTTGGAAAGAAGTCTCATGAAAAGACCAGTCAAGAAACCCTGACAATACATGTGTTCTGAAGCAAGAAGTGATTAATGTTGAAACAAATGCCTATTAATTTGTGAACTTGTGGATGAAATGTATATCAATGATGTGCAAAAACTGAAGAAACAATAATGTACCAGTGTCGAATAGAAATGAATGACAAATTACATATCATGTCCCATAGGAGTCTACTTGCATTGATGTTAGACTGGGTCAGTTACTGTTGTTAATTAGGATTTGTATGCACCTTTCACTGAAGTTAGTTTTCAGTACTACAAAACAAATATGTATTTCAGGTGGATGAATATTTCTGATTATAATCTAGTGAAAAGTTGATTACAAATCCACATACATGAACATGAATGATATAGAGAGTGTATATTAGACACATATATTTTATATTTTGAAAAATTTGGAGAGTATATCTATATCTATATCTATATCTATATCTATATCTATATCTATATCTATCTATCTATATCTATATCTATATCTATATCTATATCTATCTATCTATCTATATATATATATATATATATATATATATATATATATATATATACACACACACACAACACAAACACATACACACACAAAACACTCACAGACATTAAAAAGTACCAATATAAATGCCAATCTGAATTCATCAGTAAATATATATCATCCACAGAGGCAAAAATATTTATTTTACTGAATATGAGTTTATGTATAAAGTTGTTCTACTAGGACGCTCTTTTGTAGGTTGAATTTTCATTTCCAATAGCATTTAGTAAGAGTGAACACTTCTCACAATTTGTATCTGCCAGGACTGCCACCTCACAAAAATGTCTGTGTGATACCTGGTAGGATTCTATATATGCATATAAATATACATGTGTGAAGAGGCTACAGAAGAGGGAAACAAGAATTCAAATATTTGTTAAGTTTAAAAACACATGGAGAATATTTCAATTAAAATTTGACTAGATTTATAACCCCTACCTTATATAATGCAAATGTCGAGTCCAACTATACAACATGTCTCCTCTGAAGTGCTTGTATTTCTATTGTGTTGTGTTAATTTCCCCCATTATATTAGGATGAATAGTCTGAGTCTACTAGGTATGGGTTAGTGTCAGGGATTCAGTACTTCGAATGGAAAATTGGAAAATGAATCCAATGTGTATGTAAATATATGCTGCACAAATATCCTCCCGCTCTCATCCAGAACAATGCCTTGACATTACCTTCACCCCAAGTAAGACAAAATTAGAGGAGAAGAGTTACAAAATCAGTGAATACATATCTGGAATGGAAAATGCTCAGGAGTTCACAACCTTGGAGGTGGTAGAGGAGTTTCCAAAACAAGGGGACAGGGTCAACACTCCACAAACATGGAGCTCTGCTGGCCTAAAAACTTTTTGAGAAACTGCCTCTGAGCTTCCGCACTTGAAATATATGTTGTTTTCAGGAGATTTGGCTTCCTTTGTAGTGAGACCATCAAAGCTGGGTCTGCATCTATGTGACCTGGAGGACATGGTTTCTTATTTTCCAATGAACAAGATGAAGCAGTGCTGAATCCTCTTTTTGTAGGTAAACTGAGGCCACTGGGGACTAATTGTCTCCCCGTGTGGACTGTGAAGCCATTTGTTCCTTCTCCTCTTTTTGTGGTGTTTTTGCTGCTGCACTGTGAGTTTGGTATTTGTTTCACGAAATACTAGGAGATAAACTGGGACACAGTGCTGGAGGGAGTTCTGTCATGTGTGGTGGGTCAGGGTCTGCAAGAGAATGCACCAACTATGCTTCTATCTCTCACAGCTTGCCCCATTGTCCCCTTGTCCATATCAACCTGATTCTTAATTTTCCTCTGCTAACTCTCCATATAACAAGATGCCTTTACATATAAGGGTCTGCTGGCTGCACCATGTCAGTTACAAGCCATTTGGAATCCAATGGTAGATCGACATGGCCCTACCACGGATGTTTTATCAAACACCTCCCCACCACTGCTCTAGACCCACTACTCAGCAGGCTCCAACATACTGGCATATCTGTTCTACACCATTTTCATGAAACTCAGTAAATCAAGGCACTGTCTGGTATACTCATGATCAGCAACAGGACATCCAATGTTTCTCCAGTGCCACCTGGTCATAGGAATTTCAAAAATTTCATGGTATTTATCTAGCCATTTTTCAAGCATGAAGTTGGAGGCACTGTGGGTTTCAATTCATTCAGCAAACATTAAATGTTGAGGAAGCTCATTTCAATGAAATATCTGGAGAAATCTCACAGGCAAGACTTCCCAAAGATTGGACAAAATATCACATTAGGCCAGGCCCATTGAGGTCTACAATGTGAGGTCCATGTGTGTTTGACTCTCAACTATGGATGCCATTTCTTTAAGAATAAAATCATGTGATATCCTTGCTGAGATCCCCAGGCCTCTGTGGAAATCCACCCGGGGCGTAGGTCTCAGTTTCCAAGAGTGACTTTCATGCGTGGCCTCTTAAAATCCCAACAAAATTCATAGCAATGCTTCTCTGAGTTCAGTTCCAAAACCCAGTGTCTAAGGGGAATCACACTAGAGTTCAAGCCCACGTGGAACCATTTTTTCCAATGCCACACAAATAACCAAAATTAAAATCAAAACACTCACACATGGCCCTCATTTGTTCCATATAGTCAATCATCTTAACCTCTGGCTGGAGGTTTCCAAGAGGGGCGCAGCCCAAGACAGTGTCCCATATCACCTCGTTTGCCCCTCATTTGCCTAAAGTCAGGGTAGCCTGGACACCGTTGCTGTGAACCAGGAGTGAACAAATAAGCCTGCCATTAATACTTCTGTGTTTCTCCAATTTGAGGGCTACTGATTTTAGGTATCGATTCTTTAGGTGATTTAGAGTCATGCGATAACACAAGCACCTGTGCAGGGCTTTGAAGAACTCATTTGACTCACAGAATCCCTATTCTCATTTGTTGGAGTGCAGGAACCTAACAGAGGAAGGCAAGAGACTTCATCCACAATGAATGATATTTTTTGCCATTTTGGTTTTGGAAGCTCACATGGGATCATTCTTAAGATCCATCAGGTGCTGAGAATCTAAGTCACAGCCACACACAGGTCCAAGAGGCTGATAAAGACACATCCCTTTCCAAAGCAATTAAGCAAAGAACCACAGGGGAGTCCCATTCATTTCCATTTGAAAACTGTTTTCTTCAGGCTTCACAAAGGGGTGGCCTGAGGCAAAGACCTTCCTGACATTCAGTGCAACACAACAATAAGTAAGCAAAAAGCCCAAAGCAGTGTTTCTGCACTGAGACTTTCCTGGTCACACTGATATCTGAGTTTTCAGAGATGCTCGCCATTCTCTTCAACTATCCTTTACATGGCCATGTCACAGAGCTTGGAGGTGGTACATATTTTGGACACAAATCCATGAGCCTATTCTGGAGAGTTTCCAGAATTCAGGAAGAAAACAACAACTTAGAAAGATAGCAGGTGTTGCACATCGATAAGACAAGCTGCAGTCCATTCCTATATTGGGCAGGATGAATTATGGGAAGTTTTATACTAGACAGGACACATCCATTAATGCATTCTCTTTTCTAATGTCTACAACAACGGACACAGTGGGATACACAGAAACAGGAAACACTCGCCATGTCAAATGACTTACTAGAAACTGTCCACTCCAAACCAAAGAAAACGCCTTTCCTATCTATTCTCAGAACATGAGACAAAACAAGAACACACACCCACTCCCACAAAGGCACCTCCTTCCCCCAAGTAGGTCTGTGACTATCCGGAGTGTCCTCTGACTGGTGGGCCATAATATGTTCCCCCGAAATGGCCTGTCTTCTCTCAGATCTTGTTTCCTTTACCAACTCTGTGAAGATGTCAGGAAAAAGTGGTTAGCCACTACCTGTTTTCTCAGGAAAGGTCCTTCTTCTGAGCTCTCCTGGCATTTGGCCATCCTCACATCATTAGGTACCAAGAAAACTGACTCTGTCCTTGGTAAATCCAAACAAGTGAGCCCACTGGGCCTGGGACTGGGACTGCCTCTGGGTGCCTGGCTTCTTGGATACCAAGTTCAGAGAGTTCCATCACCAAGGAAATGAGGTATGTCACATTCTTTGGAACTGAATGAGGTCACTGCCTTGGCAACCACTTTGTCCTAACAGTTGCTTCCAAGGGTTACATAAGATGGAGGTTTCCCCTACTTCCTGTGACACTTTCATAAGGTAGAATGTATATCAACCATTGGCACCCGGGAACAGCTCTCCACTCAGGCCTGGATTGTTCCACCTTGTCTACAATAAGAAGAGACAGGCAGATTCAGACACATCCCTTCATCCTGACCAGGTTGTTTGCCATGGAAGATGACTTTTGCTCTCTCAGGAGCTTCATACCTGCCTACAACTTCTCCATGTATCATTTGTGCATGGACATTTGAGGTTCTCATCTGGTGGAAGATCCCCAACTTTCCTGTATTGTAAGAACCCCTCTGTCCCTGCACTTCTGTAAAATGATTGAGGGAACAGTGTATACCTGGGGTTAAAAACAGGTTTGTTTTGGTGATGAATGATTCTGTGTGATGAATAATGGGATTGGGAACCTGCAATATTTACAAGAATATAGAGGTGAAATATAAGTTTGAAAAAAGAAATCTAGGTATGCTTTGAAGCCCAGAGGGTTTTGCCCTTGATTGGGATACTTAGCTTTGAATTATGTTCTGCAAAGATGTCTCAGATAATTTGATATACAATGGCATAGGACCTTGTACATTGGATGATTGAATTTAGAAGAGAACATCCAGTCAAAAAGGGATATTCAGTAGGATTAGGAAGATAGTCGGGAGGTTTAGGAAGACGAGTGAGTATAGGATTTGGACCAAAAGTTCTTTAGCAATAGACTTTTGGTTATAGAGTGAATGTAAATGTCAGCACATATGAAGAGTCAGACACTATGTTGAACTGGGGAAAATATGTAGAATAGCAGATATCAATGGAAACATTACGAAATCAGGCAAAGTATAAAGTGAGGGATAGAAGTAGACATTTTCAACAGGGTTGAGTTTCAATATATAAATTAGGAAAAAACAAATATGTAGTCACCTATAGGAGTGACAATTGACAGCATTAGGTAACCTGGACATGGATGTTTTTAGAAATCGATGTTCACTTTCCATTTAGGCTTTGGTACAATCATAAGTGTGACCTTTCCATTTTTTGTCCAGAATATTACTGTGATAATGAGGTGACATGAGTATTTCTTTCACCATTTCTGGGAGCAATATATTGAAGATGTAAAATTAGCATCGGGGGTACAAATAGGTGTACCCTCTTTCTTTGAACATAGAGAAAAACCACGAATAGACCATACTGTGAATAAATAATATAACTTTTTTGAACTTTAAATAGTGAATTGAACTGATATCTGAAAAATAAAAGGAAATTGTATATTGATATACAATCATTCATTCCAACCAGTTATATATCTAATGGAAATATTAGTGTTTTGGTTTATCATGAAGAGTGTGTGAGTTTTGCTTCAAAATGATTATGGAAATTCAAAATAATGTGTTTGGAAAGAAGATTCATGAAAAGACCAGTCAAGAAACCCTGACAATACATGTGTTCTGAAGCAAGAAGTGATTAATGTTGAAACAAATGCCTATTAATTTGTGAACTTGTGGATGAAATGTATATCCTATGATGTGCAAAAACTGAAGAAACAATAATGTACCAGTGTCGAATACAAATGAATGACAAATTACATATCATGTCCCATAGGAGTCTACTTGCATTGATGTTAGACTGGGTCAGATACTGTAGAATAATTAGGATTTGTATGCACCCTTCACTGAAGTTAGTAGTCAGTACTAGGAAACAAATATGTATTTCAGGTGGATGAATATTTCTGATTATAATCTTGTGAAAAGTTGATTATAAATCCACATACATGAACATGAATGAATTTAGAGAGTGTATACTAGACACATATATTCCATATTTGGAAAACTTTGGAGAGTATATCTATATCTATATCTATACACACACACACACACACACACACACACAACACTCACAGACATTAAAAAGTACCAATATAAATGCCAATCGAAATTCATCAGTAAATATATATCATCCACAGATGCAAAAATATTTATGTTTCTGAACATGAGTTTATGTATAATGTTGTTCTTCTAGGACGCTCTCTTATAGGTTGAATTTTCATTTCCTACAGCATTTAGGAGGAGTGAACACTTCTTACAATTTGTATCTGCCAAGACATCCACCTTACAAAAATGTACGTGTGATACCTGGTAGGATTCTATATATGCATATAAATATACATGTGTGAATAGGCTACAGAAATTGGAAACAAGTATTCACATATTTGTTAAGTTTAAAAACACATGGAGAATATTTCAATTAAAATTTGACTAGATGTATAACTCCTACCTTATATAATGCAAATGTCAAATCCAACTATAGAACATGTCTCCTCTGAAGTGCTTGTATTTCTATTGTGTTGGGTTAATTTTCCCCATTATATTAGGATGAATAGTCTGAGTCTACTAGGTATGGGTTAGTGTCAGGGATTCAGTACTTCGAATGAAAAATTGGAAAATGAATTCAATGTGTATGTAAATGTATGCTGCACAAATATCCTCCTGCTCTCATCCAAAACAATGCCTTGACATTACCTTCACCCCAAGTAAGACACAATTAGAGGAGAAGAGTTACACAATCAGTGAATACATATCTGGAATGGAAAAGGCTCAGGAGTTCACAACCTTGGAGGTGGTTTAGGAGTTTCCACAAGTAAGGGACATGGTAAACACTCCACAAACATGTAACTCTGCTGGCCTAAAAACTTTTTGAGAAACTGCCTCTGAGCTTCCGCACTTGAAATATATGTTGTTTTCAGGAGATTTGGCTTCCTTTGTAGTGAGACCATCAAAGCTGGGTCTGCATCTATGTGACCTGGAGGACATGGTTTCTTATTTTCCAATGAACAAGATGAAGCAGTGCTAAATCCTCTCTTTATAGGTAAACTGAGGCCAGTGGGGACTAAGTGTCTCCCGGTCTCCCCGTGTGGACTGTGAAGCCATTTGGTCCTCCTCCACTTTTTGTGGTGTTTAGGCTGCTGCACTGTGAGTTTGGTATTTGTTTCACGAAATACTAGCAGCTAAACTGGGACACAGTGCTGGAGGGAGTTCTGTCACGTGTGGTGGGTCAGGGTCTGCAAGAGAATGCACCAACTAGGCTTCTATCTCTCACAGCTTGCCCCATTGCCCCCTTGTCCATATCAAACTGATTCTTAATTTTCCTCTTAAAACTCTCCATATAACAAGATGCCTTTACATATAAGGGTCTGCTGGCAGCACCATGTCAGTTACAAGCCATTGGAATCCAATGGTAGATGCACATGGTCCTACCACGGATGTTTTATCAAACGCCTCCCCACCACTGCTCTAGACCCACTACTCAGCAGGCTCCAAATTACTGGCATCTCTGTTCTACACCATTTTCATGAAACTCAGTAAATCAAGGCACTGTCTGGTATACTCATGATCAGCAACAGGACATCCAATGTTTCTCCAGTGCCACCTGGTCATAGGAATTTCAAAAATTTCATGGTATTTATCTAGCCATTTTTCAAGCATGAAGTTGGAGGCACTGTGGGTGTCAATTCATTAGGCAAACATTAAATGGTTAGGAAGCTCATTTCAATGAAATATCTGGAGAACTGTCACAGGCAAGGCTTCCCAAAGAATGGACAAAACGTCACATTAGGCCAGGCCCATTGAGGTCAACAATGTGAGGTCCATGTGTGTTTTGACTCTCAATTATGGCTGCCATTTCTTTAAGAATAAAATCATGTGATATCCTTGCTGAGATTCCCAGGCCTCAGTGGAAATCTACCCGGGGCCTAGGTCTCAGTTTCCAAGAGCGACTTTCATGCGTGGCCTCTTAAAATCCCAACAAAATTCATGGCAATGCTTCTCTGAGTTCAGTTCCAAAACCCAGTGTCTAAGGGGAATCACACCAGAGTTCAAGCCCACGTGGACCCAGTCATTTTTTCCAATGCCACACAAAGGACCAACATTAAAACCAAAACACTCCCACATGGCCCTCACCTTATTCCATATAGTCAATCATCGTAACCTCTGGCTGGAGGTTTCCATGAGGGACGCAGCCCAAGACAGTGTCCAAAATCAGCTCGTTTGCCCCTCATTTGCCTAAAGTCAGGGTAGCCTGGACACCGTTGCTGTGAACCAGGAGTGAACAAATAAGCCTGCCGTTAATACTTCTGTGTTTCTCCAATTTGAGGCCTACTGATTTTAGGTATGGATTCTTTAGGTGATTTAGAGTCATGCGAAAACACAAGCACCTCTGCAGGGCTTTAAGAACTCATTTGATCCAAAGAATCCCTATTCTCATTTGTTGGAGTGCAAGAACCTAACAGAGGAAGGCAAGAGACTTCATCCACAATGAATGATATTTTTTTGCCATTTTGGTTTTGGAAGCTAACATGGGATCATTCTTAAGATCCATCAGGTGCTGAGAATCTAAGTCACAGCCACACACAGGTCCAAGAGGCTGATAAAGACACATCCCTTTCCAAAGCAATTAAACAAAGAGCCACAGGTGAGGCCCATTGATTTCCATTTGAAAACTGTTTTCTTCAGGCTTCACAAAGGGGTGGCCTTAGGCAAAGACCTTCCTGACATTCAGTGCAACACAACAATAAGTAAGCAAAAGGCCCAAATCAGGGTTTCTGCACTGAGACTTTCCTGGTCACACTGAAATCTGAGTTTTCTGAGATGCTCGCCATTCTCTTCAGCTATCCAGTACATAGCCATGTCACAGAGCTTGGAGGTGGTACATATTTTGGAGACAAATCCCTGAGCCTATTCTGGAGAGTGGCCAGAATTCAGGAAGAAAACAACAACTTAGAAAGATACCAGGTGTTGCACATTGATAAGACAAGCTGCAGTCCATTCATATGTTGGGCAGGATGAATTATGGGAAGATTTATACTAGACAGGACACATCCATTAATGCATTCTCTTTTCTAATGTCTACAACAACGGACACAGTGGGATACACATAAACAGAAACACTCGCCTTGTCAAATGACTTACTAGAAACTGTCCGCTCCAAACCAAACTAACCGCCATTTCTATCTATTCTCAGAACCTGATACAAAACAACAAACCCAAACCCACTCCCACAAAGGCACCTCCTTCCCCCAAGTAGGTCTGTGACTATCCGGAGTGTCCTCTGACTGGTGGGCCATACTATCTTCCCCCGAAATCGCCTGTCTTCTCTCAGATCTTGTTTCCTTGACCAACTCTGTGAAGATGTCAGGAAAAAGTGGTTAGCCACTACCTGTTTTCTCAGGAAAGGTCCATCTTCAGAGCTCTCCTGGCATTTGGCCATCCTCACATCATTAGGTACCAAGAAAACTGACTCTGTCCTTGGTAAATCCAAACAAGTGAGCCCACTGGGCCTGGGACTGGGACTGCCTCTGGGTGCCTGGCTTCTTGGATACCAAGTTCAGAGAGTTCCATCACCAAGGAAATGAGGTATGTCACATTCTTTGGAACTGAATGAGGTCACTGCCTTGGCAACCACTTTGTCCTAACAGTTGCTTCCAAGGGTAACATAAGATGGAGGTTGCCCCTACTTCCTGTGACACTTTCATAAGGTAGAATGTATATCAACCATTGGCACCCGGGAACAGCTCTCCACTCAGGCCTGGATTGTTCCACCTTGTCTACAATAAGAAGAGAGAGGCAGATTCAGACACATCCCTTGATCCTGACCAGGTTGTTTGCCATGGAAGATGACTTTTGCTCTCTCAGGTGCTTCATACCTGCCTACAACTTCTCCAGGTATCATTTGTGCATGGACATTTGAGGTTCTCATCAGGTGGAAGGTCCCCAACTTTCCTGTATTGTCAGAACCACTCTGTCACTGCACTTCTGTAAAATGATTGAGGAAACAGTGTATACTTGGGGTTAAAAACAGGTTTGATTTGGTGACGAATGATTCTGTGCGATGAATAATGGTATTTGGAACCTGCAATATTTACAAGAATATAGAGGTGAAATATAAGTATGAAAACAGAAATCTACGTATGATTTGGAGCCCAGAAGGGTTTTGCCCTTGATTGTGATATTTAGCTTTGAATTATGTTCTGCAAAGATGTCTCAGATAATTCGATATACAATGGTATAGGACCTTGTACACTGGATGATTGAATTTAGAAGAGAACATCCAGTCAACGAGATATTCAGTAGGATTAGGAAGATAGTCGGTAGGTTTAGGAAGAAGAGTGAGTATAGGATTTGGACCAAAAGTTCTTTAGCAATAGACTTTCGGTTATAGAGTGAATGTAAATGTCAGCACATATGAAGAGTCAGACACTATGTTGAACTGGGGAAAATATGTAGAAAAGCAGATATCAATAGAAACATTACGAAATCAGGCAAAGTATAAAGTGAGTGATAGAAGTAGACATTTTCAACAGGGTTGAGTTTGAAAATATAAATTAGGAAAAAACAAATATGTAGTCACCAATAGGATTAACATTTGACAGCATTAGGCAACATGGATATGGATGTTTTTAGAAATCCATGTTCATTTTCCATTTAGGCTTTGGTACAATCATAAGTGTGACCTTTCCATTTTTTGTCCAGAATATTACTGTGATAATGAGGTGACATGAGTATTTCTTTCACCATTTCTGGGAGCAATATATTGAAGATGTAAAATTAGAATCGTGGTTACAAAGAGGTGTACCCTGTTACTATGAAAATAGAGAAAAAGCATGAATAGACCATACCGTGAATAAATAATATAACTTTATTGAACTTTAAATAATGAATTGAACTGATATCTGAAAAATTAAAGGAAATCGTATATTGATATACAATCATTCATTCCAACCAGTTATATATCTAATGGAAATATTAGTGTTTTGGTTTATCATGAAGAGTGTGTGAGTTTTGCTTCAAAATGATTATGGAAATTCAAAATAATGTGTTTGGAAAGAAGTCTCATGAAAAGACCAGTCAAGAAACCCTGACAATACATGTGTTCTGAAGAAAGAAGTGATTAAAGTTGAAACAAATGCCTATTAATTTGTGAACTTGTGGAAGAAATGTATATCCTATGATGTGCAAAAACTGAAGAAACAATAATGTACCAGTGTCGAATACAAATGAATGACAAATTACATATCATGTCCCATAGGAGTCTACTTGCATTGATGTTAGACTGGGTCAGTTACTGTTGTTAATTAGGATTTGTATGCACCTTTCACTGAAGTTAGTTTTCAGTACTACAAAACAAATATGTATTTCAGGTGGATGAATATTTCTGATTATAATCTTGTGAAAAGTTGATTACAAATCCACATACATGAACATGAATGATATAGAGAATGTATATTAGACACATATATTTTATATTTTGAAAAATTTGGAGAGTATATCTATATCTATATCTATACCTATATCTATCAATCTATCTATCTATATCTATATCTATATCTATATATATATATATATACACACACACACACACACAAACACATACACACACACAACACTCACAGACATTAAAAAGTACCAATATAAATGCCAATCTGAATTCATCAGTAAATATATATCATCCACAGAGGCAAAAATATTTATTTTACTGAACATGAGTTTATGTATAAAGTTGTTCTACTAGGACGCTCTTTTATAGGTTGAATTTTCATTTCCAATAGCATTTAGGAAGAGTGAACACTTCTCACAATTTGTATCTGCCAAGACTGCCACCTCACAAAAATGTACGTGTGATACCTGGTAGGATTCTATATATGCATATAAATATACACGTGTGAAGAGGCTACAGAAGAGGGAAACAAGAATTCACATATTTGTTAAGTTTAAAAACTCATGGAGAATATTTCAATTAAAATTTGACTAGATTTATAACCCCTACCTTATATAATGCAAATGTCGAGTCCAACTATACAACATGTCTCCTCTGAAGTGCTTGTATTTCTATTGTGTTGTGTTAATTTCCCCCATTATATTAGGATGAATAGTCTGAGTCTACTAGGTATGGGTTAGTGTCAGGGATTCAGTACTTCGAATGGAAAATTGGAAAATGAATCCAATGTGTATGTAAATATATGCTGCACAAATATCCTCCCGCTCTCATCCAGAACAATGCCTTGACATTACCTTCACCCCAAGTAAGACAAAATTAGAGGAGAAGAGTTACAAAATCAGTGAATACATATCTGGAATGGAAAATGCTCAGGAGTTCACAACCTTGGAAGTGGTAGAGGAGTTTCCAAAACTAGGGGACAGGGTCAACACTCCACAAACATGGAGCTCTGCTGGCCTAAAAACTTTTTGAGAAACTGCCTCTGAGCTTCCGCACTTGAAATATATGTTGTATTCAGGAGATTTGGCTTCCTTTGTAGTGAGACCATCAAAGCTGGGTCTGCATCTATGTGACCTGGAGGACATGGTTTCTTATTTTCCCATGAACAAGATGAAGCAGTGCTGAATCCTCTTTTTGTAGGTAAACTGAGGCCACTGGGACTAAGTGTCTCCCCGTGTGGACTGTGAAGCCATTTGTTCCTTCTCCTCTTTTTGTGGTGTTTTTGCTGCTGCACTGTGAGTTTGGTATTTGTTTCACAAAATACTAGGAGATAAACTGGGACACAGTGCTGGAGGGAGTTCTGTCATGTGTGGTGGGTCAGGGTCTGCAAGAGAATGCACCAACTATGCTTCTATCTCTCACAGCTTGCCCCATTGTCCCTTGTCCATATCAACCTGATTCTTAATTTTCCTCTGCTAACTCTCCATATAACAAAATGCCTTTACATATAAGGGTCTGCTGGCTGCACCATGTCAGTTACAAGCCATTTGGAATCCAATGGTAGATCCACATGGCCCTACCACGGATGTTTTATCAAACACCTCCCCACCACTGCTCTAGACCCACTACTCAGCAGGCTCCAACATACTGGCATCTCTGTTCTACACCATTTTCATGAAACTCAGTAAATCAAGGCACTGTCTGGTATACTCATGATCAGCAACAGGACATCCAATGTTTCTCCAGTGCCACCTGGTCATAGGAATTTCAAAAATTTCATGGTATTTATCTAGCCATTTTTCAAGCATGAAGTTGGAGGCACTGTGGGTTTCAATTCATTCAGCAAACATTAAATGTTGAGGAAGCTCATTTCAATGAAATCTCTGGAGAACTCTCACAGGCAAGGCTTCCCAAAGAGTGGACAAAAGGTCACATTAGGCCAGGCCCATTGAGGTCTACAATGTGATGTCCATGTGTGTTTTGACTCTCAACTATGGCTGCCATTTCTTTAAGAATAAAATAATGTAATATCCTTGCTGAGATTCCCAGACCTCTGTGGAAATCCACCCGGGGTCTAGGTCTCAGTTTCCAAGAGTGACTTTCATGCTTGGCCTCTTAAAATCCCAACAAAATTCATGGCAATGCTTCCCTGAGTTCACTTCCAAAACCCAGTCTCTAAGGGGAATCACACCAGAGTTCAAGCCCACGTGGACCCAATCATTTATTCCAATGCCACACAAATGAGCAACATTAAAACCAAAACACTCCCACATGGCCCTCATCTTATTCCATATAGTCAATCATCTTAACTTCTGGCTGGAGGTTTCCATGAGGGGCGCAGCCCAAGACAGTGTCCAAAATCAGCTCCTTTGCCCCTCATTTGCCTAATGTCTGGGTAGCCTGGACACTGTTTCTATGAACCAGGAGTGAACAAATAAGCCTGGCTTTAATACTTCTGTGTTTCTCCAATTTGAGGCATACTGATTTTAGGTATCGATTCTTTAGGTGATTTAGAGTCATGCGAAAACACAAGCACCTCTGCAGGGCTTTGAAGAACTCATTTGACCCAAAGAATTTCTATTCTCATTTGATGGAGTGTAGGAACCTAACAGAGGAAGGCAAGAGACTTCATCCACAATGAATGATATTTTATGCTATTTTGGATTTGGAAGCTAACATGGGATCATTCTTAAGATCCATCAGGTGCTGAGAACCTAAGTCACAGCCACACACAGGTCCAAGAGGCTGATAAAGACACATCCCTTTCCAAAGCAATTAAGCTAAGAGCCACAGGTGAGGCCCATTCATTTCCATTTGAAAACTGTTTTCTTCAGGCTTCACAAAGGGGTGGCCTGAGGCAAAGACCTTCCTGACATTCAGTGCAACACAACAATAAGTAAGCAAAAGGCCCAAAGCGGGGTTTCTGCACTGAGACTTTCCTGGTCACACTGATATCTGAGTTTTCTGAGATGCTCGCCATTCTCTTCAGCTATCCTGTACATGGCCATGTCACAGAGCTTGGAGGTGGTACATATTTTGGACACAAATCCATGAGCCTATTCTGGAGAGTGGCCAGAATTCAGGAAGAAAACAACAACTTAGAAAGATAGCAGGTGTTGCACATCGATAAGACAAGCTGCAGTCCATTCATATATTGGGCAGGATGAATTATGGGAAGTTTTATACTAGACAGGACACATCCATTAATGCATTCTCTTTTCTAATGTCTACAACAACGGACACAGTGGGATACACAGAAACAGAAACGCTCGCCGTGTCAAATGACTTACTAGAAACTGTCCACTTCAAACCAAACAAACCGCCTTTCCTATCTATTCTCAGAACATGAGACAAAACAACAATACCACACCCACTCCCACAAAGGCACCTCCTTCCCCCAAGTAGGTCTGTGACTATCCGGAGTATCCTCTGACTGGTGGGCCATACTATGTTCCCCCGAAATGGCCTGTCTTCTCTCAGATCTTGTTTCCTTGACCAACTCTGTGAAGATGTCAGGAAAAAGTGGTTAGCCACTACCTGTTTTCTCAGGAAAGGTCCATCTTCAGAGCTCTCCTGGAATTTGGCCATCCTCACATCCTTAGGTACCAAGAAAACTGACTCTGTCCTTGGTATATCCAAACAAGTGAGCCCACTGGGACTGGGACAGGGACTGCCTCTGGGTGCCTGCCTTCTTGGATACCAAGTTCAGAGATTTCCATCACCAAGGAAATGAGGGATGTCACATTCTTTGAAACTGAATGACGTCACTGCCTTGGCAACCACTTTGTCCTAACAGTTGCTTCCAAGGGTAACATAAGATGGAGGTTGCCCCTACTTCCTTTGACACTTTTATTAGATAGAATGTATATCAACCATTGGCACCTGGGAACAGCTCTCCACTCAGGCCTGCTTTGGTCCACCTTCTCTACAATAAGAATAGAGAGGCAGATTCAGACACATCCCTTCATCCTGACCAGGTTGTTTGCCATGGAAGATGACTTTTTCTCTCTTAGGTGCTTCATACCTGCCTACAACTTCTCCAGGTATCATTTGTGCATGGATATTTGAGGTTCTCATCAGGAGGAAGGTCTCCTACTTTCCTGTATTGTAAGAACCACTCTGTCCCTGCTCTTCTGTAAAATGATTGAGGGAACAGTGTATACTTGGGGTTAAAAACAGGTTTGATTTGGGTTACGAATGATTCAGTGCGATTAATAATGGTATTGGGAACCTGCAATATTTACAAGAATATAGAGGTGAAATATAAGTATGAAAACCGAAATCTACGTATGATTTGAAGCCCAGAAGGGTTTTGCCCTTGATTGGGATACTTAGCTTTGAATTATGTTCTGCAAAGATGTCTCAGATAATTCGATATACAATGGCATAGGACCTTGTACATTGGATGATTGAATTTAGAAGAGAACATCCAGTCAAAAAGGGATATTCAGTAGGATTAGGAAGATAGTCAGTAGGTTTAGGAAGAAGAGTGAGTATAGGATTTGGACCAAAAGTTCTTTAGCAATAGACTTTTGGTTATAGAGTGAATGTAAATATCAGCACATATGAAGAGTCAGTCACTATGATGAACTGGGGAAAATGTGTAGAAAAGCAGATATCAATGGAAACATTACAAAATCAGGCAAAGTATAAAGTGAGGGATAGAATTAGACATTTTCAACAGGGTTGAGTTTGAATATATAAATTAGGAAAAAACAAATATGTAGTCACCAATAGGATTGACAATTGACAGCATTAGACAAACTGGACATGGATGTTTTTAGTAATCCATGTTCACTTTCCATTTAGGCTTTGGTACAATCATAAGTGTGACCTTTCCATTTTTTGTCCAGAATATTACTGTGATAATGAGGTGACATGAGTGTTTCCATCACCATTTCTGGGAGCAATATATTGAAGATTTAAAATTAGAATTGGGGGTACAAAGAGGTGTACCCTGTGTCTATTAAGATAGAGATAAAGCATGAATAGACCATACTGTGAATAAATAATATAACTTTTTTGAACTTTATATAATGAATTGAATTGATATCTGAAAAATTACAGGAAATCGTATATTGATATACAATCATTCATTCCAACCAGTTATATATCTAATGGAAATATTATTGTTTGGTTTATCATGAAGAGTGTGTGAGTTTTGCTTCAAAAGTGATTATGGAAATCAAAAATAATGTGTTTGGAAAGAAGTCTCATGAAAAGACCAGTCAAGAAACCCTGACAATACATGTGTTCTGAAGCAAGAAGTGATTAAAGTTGAAACAAATGCCTATAAATTTGTGAACTTTTGGATGAAGTGTATAACTTAAAATGTGCAAAAACTGAAGAAATAATAATGTACCAGTGTTGAGTACATATGAACGTCAAATTACATATCATGTCCCATAGGAATCTACTTGCATTGATGTTAGACTGGGTCAGTTACTGTAGAATAATTAGGATTTGTATGCACCATTCACTGAAGTTCGTTTTCAGTACTAGGAAATAAATATGTATTTCAGGTGGATGAATATTTCTGATTATAATCTTGTGAAAAGTTGATTATAAATCCACATACATGAACATGAATGTATTTAGAGAGTTTACATTAGACACATATATTTCATATTTTGAAAAATCTGCAGAGTGTACAGATATATTACACACACACACACACACACACACACAAACACACAAAACACTGACAGACATTTAAAAGAAGCAATATAAATGGCAATAGAAATTCATCAGTAAATATATATCACCCACAGATGCAAAAATATTTATTTTACTGAACATGAATTTATGTATAATGTTCTTCTACTAGGAAGCTCCCCTATAGGTTGAATTTTCAGTTCCAACATCGTTTAGGAGGTGTGAACTCTTCTCACAGTTTGTATATGCCAAGTCAGCCACCTCAAAATGTACGTGTGATACCTGGTAGGATTCTATATATGCATATAAATATACAAGTGTGAATAGGCTAAAGAGAAAGGGAAACAAGAATTCTCGTATTTTTTAAGTTTAAAAACTTATGGAGAACTTCTTCGATTAAAAATTGACTAAATTTATAACTTTTACCTTATATAATGCAAAAGGCAAGTCCAACTATACAACATGCCTCCAATGAACTGCTTGTATTTCTATAGGTTTGGGTTATTTTTCTCTATCATATTAGGATGAGTTGTTTGAGTCTAGTAGGTATGGGTTAGTGTCAGGGATTCAATATTTCAAAATGAAAATTGGAAAATGAATCCAATTTGTATGCATATATATGCTGCACAAATGTCCTCCCACTCTAATCCAGAACAATGCCTTGACATTACCTTCACCCCAAGTAAGACACAATTAGAGGAGAAGAGTTAGAAAATCAGTGAACACATATCTGGAATGGAAAATGCTCAGGAGTTCACAACCTTGGAGGTGTTAGAGGATTTTCCACAAGTAAGGGACAGGGTAAACACTCCACAAACATGGAGCTCTGCTGGCCTAAAAACTTTTTGAGAAACTGCCTCTGAGCTTCCGCACTTGAAATATATGTTGTTTTCATGAGATTTGGCTTCCTTTGTAGTGAGACCATCAAAGCTGGGTCTGCATCTATGAGACCTGGAGGACATTGTTTCTGATGTTTCAATGAACATGAGGCAGCAGTGCTGATATTTTTCTGTTTAGGTAAACTGTGGCCTCTGGGGTCTAAGTGTCTCCCCGTTGAACTGTGAAGCCATTTGGCCCTCCTACACTTTTTGTGGGGTTTTTGCTGCTGCACTGGTAGTTTGGTATTTGCTTCATAAAATAGAAGGAGTTCAACTGGGACACAGTGCTGGAGGGAGTTCTGTCACGTGTGGTGGGTCAGGGTCGGCAGGAAAATGCACCAACCAATCTTCTATCCCTCAAAGCTTGCCCCATTGCATCCTTGTCCATAGCAACCTGATTCTGAACATTGCCCTGAATCCTCTCCATATAACAAGATGCCTTTACTTATAAGGGTCTGCTGGCTGCACCATGTAAGCCACAAGCCATTTTTAAGCCAATGGAAGATCCAAATTGCTCCAACACAGAAGTTTTATCACACTCCTGCCCACCACAACTCTAGGCCCACTTCTTAGGAGCCTGAAACTTACTGTGACCTCTGTTGTACACCATTTTCATAAAACCCAGTCAAGCAAGGCACTGTCAGGTACATCCATGATCAGCAGCAGGACATCCAAAGGTTCTCTAGTGCAACCTAGTCATGGGAATTTCAAAAATTTCATGGTATTTATCTAGACATTTTACAAGGATGAAGTTGGAAGCACTGTGGGTTTCAATTTTTTCAGGAACCATTAAATGGTGAGGAAGATTATTTCAATGAAAGCTCTGAAGAACCCTCACAGGCAAGGCTTCTCAAAGAGTGAACAAAAGGTCACATTAAGCCAGGCCCATTGAGGTCTACAATGTGAGTTCCATGTGTGTTTTGACTCTCAAATATGGCTGCCAAGTCTTTCGAATGAAATCATGTGATACCTTGTCTGAGATTCCCAGTGCTCTGTGCAAAGCCACTCTGGGGCTAGATCTCAGTTTCCCAGGGTGACTCTCATACCTGGCCTCTTTAATCCCAACACAATACATGGCAATACTTTCTGAGGTCAGTTTCTGAACTCAGTCTCTAAGGGGAATCACACCAAAGTTCAAGCCCAGGTAGACCCAGTTATGTCTTCCAACTGCCACACAAATATCCACAATTAAATCCAAAACACTCCCACATGTCACTCATCTTTTCTATATACCCACTCATCATAACCTCTGGCTGGAGGTTTCCATGAGGGGTGCTGCCCAAGACAGTGTCCAAAATAACCACCCTTGCCCCTCATTTGCCTAAAATCAGGGTGGCCTGGACATCCTTCCAGTGAACCAGGAGTGATCAAATTGGCCGGCCATTAAGATGGCACTGCTTCTCCAATTTGAGGCCGACTGACTGTGGGGTTTAGAGTCTTTATGTGATTTGGAGTCATGAGAAAAATCAAGCACTTATGGGCTATCCTCTGCAGGGTTTTGAGGAACACATTTAAACCAAATGATCACTATTCTCACTTGATGAAGGTCAGGAACCTTACAGAGGAATGCGAGAGACTTCATCCAAAATGAATGCTCTTTTGTCCATTTTGGTTTTGGATGCACACATGGGATCTTTCTTTAGATCCATCAGGTGCTAAGAATCTAAGCCACAGCCTCACACAGGGCCAAAAAGCTGATTCAGACACATCCCTTTCCAAAGCAATTAAGCAAAGAGCCACAGGTGATGCCCATTCATTTCTATTTGAAAACTATTTCTTTTGACTCTACAAAGGTGTGGCCTGAGGCAAAGACGTTCTGACATTCAGGGCAACAGAACAATTGGTAAGCAAAAGGCCCAAAGCAGGGTTTCTCCATTAGAATTTTCTGGTCACACTCATATCTGAGTTTTCTTAGATGCTCCCATTCCTTTCAGCAATCCAGTACATGGCCAAGTCTCAGAGCTTGGAGGTGGTACATATTTTGGACACAAAACAATGAGACTATTCTGGAAATTGGCCAGACTTCAGGAAGAAAACAGGACCTTAGCAAGATTGTAGGAGTTGCCCACCCATAAGTCAAGCCACAGTCCATTCATAAATTGGGCAAGATGAATCTTGGGAAGCTTTCTACTAGTCAGGACACATACAATGATTCATTCTCTTTTCTAATGTCTAAAACCACAGACACAGTGGGATACACAGACAAAGAGACACTGGCCTTGTCAAACGACTTACCAGAAATAGTTCACTCCAAAACACCAAACAAACCGCCTTTCCTACCTATTCTCAGAACATGAGACAAAACCTCAAACCCACACCCACACACACAAAGGCAGCTCCTTCCCCCAAGTAGGTCTGTGACTATCAGGAGTGTCCTCTGACAGGTGGGCCATACTATGTTCTGATGAAATCGCCTGTCCTGTGTCAGATATGGTCTCATTGGCCCAATCTGTGAAGTTGTCACTAGCCAGCTATGAGCAACTACCTGCTTTCTCAGGAAAGGCCTCTCTTCAGAGCTTTCCTGACATTTGTCCATCCTCACATCAGTAGGTACCAAGAAAGACTGACTCTGTTCTTGTTAAATCCAAACAAGTGAGACCACTGGGACTGGGAATGGGACTGGCTCTGCATGCCTGGCTTCCCGGATCCCAAGTTCAGAGAGTTTCATCACCAAGGAAGTGAGGTGAGATTACTTCCTTCAGGAATTTAATGAGGTCACTGCCTTGGCAACCACTTTGTCCTAACAGTATCTTCCAATAGTCCTATGAGATGGAGGCAGCCCTTACTTCCTGTGACACTTTCATATGTTAGAATGGTATATCAACCATAGGCACCCAGGAACAGCTCTCCACACATGCCTGGTATGGTCCATCTTCTCTACATTAAGAAGAGAGGCTTATTCAGACAAAACCCTTCATTCTGGAAAGGTTGTTTGCGATGGAAGATGACTTTTGCTCTCTCAGGTCCTTCATAGCTGCCTAATCTTCTCCAGAGATCAAATCTGCATGGACCTTTGAGGTTCTCAGCAGGAGGCAGATCCCCTACATTCCTGTATTGTAAGATGAACTCTCTCGCTGCTCTTCTGTAAAGTTAGATTGAGGGAAGAGTGTATGGTTAGGGTTATTAACATGTTCGATTTGGATTACGAATCATCCTGCAGGATGATTAATAGTATTGGGAACCTGCGATATTTATAAGATTATAAAGGTGAAATATAAGTATGAAAACAGAAATGTTGGTAAGATTTGAAGCCCAGAAGGGCATTAGGCCCTTGATTGGGATACTTAGCTTTTAATTACGTTCTACACAGATGTCTCAGATAAATTGATAATCAATGGCATAGGACCTTATACCTTGGATGTTTGATTTTAGAAGAGAACATCCACTCAAATTGAGATAGTCGGTGGGATTAGGAAGATAGTCGGTAGGTTTATAAAAAAGAGTGAGTATAAAATTTGGACAAAAATTTCTGTAGCAATAGGGTTTCGGTTATAGAGTGAATGTAAATGTCAGCACATGTGAAGAGTCAGTCACAATGATTAACTGGGGAAAATATGTAGGAAGGAAAATATCAATAGAGACATTATGAAATGAGGCAATTATATAGTGAGTGATAGGATTAGACATTTTCAACAGGGTTGAGATTGAGTACATAATCTTAGGAAGAAACAAATATGTAGTCACCAATAGGAATGACATTTGAAAGCATTAGGCAATCTGGATATGGATGTTTTTAGTAAACCATGTTCACTTTCCATTTAGGATTTGGTACAATCATAAGTGTGACCTTTGCATTTTGTGCCCAGAAAATTATTGTGATCAAATATATATGTAGATCATATGATATGTGTATTTCTTCCACCATTTCTGGGAGCAATATTTGAGGACACATAAATTAGTATTGTGGGTACCAAGTGGTGTACCCTGTGTCTACGAATATAGAGAAAATGCATGAATAGACCTTAGTGTGAATAAATAATATAACTTTTTTCTCTTTAAATAATGGATTGAATTGATATCTTAAAATATATAGGAAATCATATATTGACATACAATCATTCACTCCAACCAGTTACACATATAATGGTAATCTTAGGGTTATTGTTTATCATGAAGTGTGTGTGAGTTTTGTTTCAAAAGTGTTTATGGAAATCGAAAATAATGTGTTTGGAAGGAAGTCTCATGAAAAGACCAGTCAAGAAATATGGAGGAATCCATGTGTTCTGAAGCTGGAATTGATTGAAAGTGAAACAAATGCCTATAACTTTGCTAAATTGTGGATGAAATATATATCCTGTGATGTGCATAAACTGAGAAATAGTAATGTACCAGTGTTGAATAAAAATGAAGGTCAAAGTACACATCATGTCCCATAGGAATCTACTTGCATTGATGTTAAACTGGGTCAGTTACTGTAGAAATATTAGGATTGCATGCATTATTCACCGTAGTTAGTTTTATTTTTTTTCATTTTTATTTATAATTGTTCAAAACATTACATAGTTTTTATATCATATTTCACACTTTGATTCAAGTGCATTATGAACTCCCATTTTTACCCCATGTACAGATTACAGAATCACATCATTTACACATCTATTGATTCACATATTGCCATACTAGTGTCTATTGAATTCTGCTGCCTTTCCTATCCTCTACTATCCCCCCTCCCCTCCCCGCCCCTCCCCTCTTCTCTCTCTACCCCCTCTACTGTAATAAATTTGTCCCCCTTGTATTATTTTTCCCTTTCCCCTCACTTTCTCTTGTATGTAATTTTATATAACCCTGAGGGTCTCCTTCCAATTCCATGCAATTTTCCTTCTCTCTCCCTTTCCTTTCCACCTCTCATCCCGCTTTAATGTTAATCATCTTGTCATGCTCTTTGTCTCTCCTCTGTTCTTAGTTACTCTCCGTATATCAAAGATGACATTTGGCATTTGTTTTTTAAGGATTGGGTAGCTTCACTTAGCATAATCTGCTCTAATGCCATCCATTTCCCTCCAAATTCTATGATTTTTTTCATTTTTCAATGCAGAGTAATACTCCATTGTGTATAAATGCCACAGTATTTTCTCCATTCTTTCATTGAAGGGCATCTAAGTTGGTTTCACAGTCTTCCTGTTGTGAATTGTTCTGCTATGAACATCGATGTAGCAGTGTCCCTGTAGCATGCTCTTTTTAGGTCTTTAGTGAATAGACTGAGTAGGGGAATAGCTGGGTCAAATGGTGGTTCCATTCCCAGCTTTCCAAGAAATCTCCATACTGCTTTCCAAATTGGCTGCACCAATTTGCAGTCCCACCAGCAATGTACAAGTGTACCTCTTTCCCCACATCCTTGCCAGAACTTGTTGTTGTTTGACTTCATAATGTCTGCCAATCTTACTGGAGTGAGATGGTATCTTAGGGTGGTTTTGATTTGCATTTCTCTGACTGCTGGAGATGGTGAGCATTTTTTCATGTACTTGTTGATTGATTGTAAGTCCTCATCTGATAAGTGTCTGTTGAGGGCCTCAGCCCATTTGTTGATTGGGTTATTTGTTATCTTATTGTCTAATTTTTTGAGTTTTTTGTATACTCTGGATATAAGGGCTCTATCTGAAGTGTGAGGAGTAAAGATTTCTTCCCAGGATGTAGGCTCCCTATTTACCTCTCTTATTGCTTCTTTTGCTGCGAAAAAACTTTTTAGTTTATGTCCCATTTGTTGATTCTAGTTATTAACTCTTGTGCTATGGGTGTCCTATTGAGGAATTTGGAGCCCGACCCCACAGTATGCACATCGTAAGCAAATTTTTCTTCTATCAGACACTGTGTCTCTGATTTGATATCAAGCTCATTGATCCATTTTGAGTTAACTTTTGTGCATGGCAAGAGAAAGGGATTCAGTTTCAATTTGTTACATATGGATTTCCAGTTTTCCAAACACCATTTGTTGAAGATGCTATCCTTCCTCCATTGCATGCTTTTAGCCCCTTTATCAAATATAAGATAGTTGTAGTTTTGTGGATTGGTTTCTGTGTCCTCTATTCTGTGCCATTGGTCCACCGGCCTATATTGGTACCAGTACCATGCTATTGTTGTTACTATTGCTCTGTAGTATAGTTTGAAGTCTGGTATCACTCTACCGCCTGATTCACACTTCCTGCCTAGCATTGTTTTTGCTATTCTGGGACTTTTATTTTTCCATATGTATTTCATGATTGCTTTCTTTATTTCTACAAGAAATGCCTTTGGGATTTTGATTGGCATTGCATTAAACCTATAGAGAAATTTTGGTAATATCACCATTTTGATGATGTTAGTTCTGCCTATCCATGAACAGGATATATTTTTACATCTTCTAAGATTTTCTTATATTTCTCTCTTTAGGGTTCTTTAGTTTTCATTGTATAAGACTTTCACCTCTTTTGTTAGGTTGATTCCCATCTTTTTTTTTTTTAGGATATTGTGAATGGAGTGGTTGTTCTCATTTCCATTTCAGAGGATTTGTCGCTGATATAGAGGAATGCCTTTGATTTATGTGTGTTGATTTTATATCCTGCCACTTTGCTGAATTCATTTATTAGCTCTATTACTTTCTTTGTAGACCCTTTTGGGTCTGCTAGGTATAGAATCATGTCTTCTGCAATAGTAATAATTTA
The DNA here is from genome assembly GCF_048772815.1 of Callospermophilus lateralis. NCBI lineage: Eukaryota > Metazoa > Chordata > Mammalia > Rodentia > Sciuridae > Callospermophilus > Callospermophilus lateralis. Next base: position 161,133 of record NW_027512818.1, read on the forward strand.
AGTTCTTCTTTTCCTATTTTTATGCCTTTAATTTCTTCCGTCTGTCTAATTGCTCTGGCCAGTGTTTCGAGAACTGTATTGAACAGAAGTGGTGAGAGAGGGCATCCCATTCTTGTTCCAGATTTTAGAGGGAATGCCTTCAATTTTTCTAGATTCAGAATGATGCTAGCTTGAGGCTTAGCATAGATTGCTTTTACAATATTGAGGTATGTTCCTGTTATTCCTAGTTTTTCTAGAGTTTTGAAGATAAAGAGATGCTGTACTTTGTCGAATGCTTTTTGTGCATCTATCGAGATGATCATATGGTTCTTATTTTTAAGTCTATTGATGTGGTGAATAACATTTATTGATTTTCGTATATTGAACAAGCCTTGCATTCCACGGATGAATCCTACTTGATGATGGTGCACAATTTTTTTAATATGTTTTTGTATCTGATTCGCCAGAATTTAATTAGGGATTTTTGCATTTAGGTTCTTTAGGGATATTGGTCTGTAGTTTTTTTGTTTGAAGTGTTTATGTCTGGTGTAGAAATTAGGGTGATATTGGCCTGGTAGAATGAATTTGGAAGATCTCCCTCTTTTTCAATTTCCTGAAATAGCTTGATAAGTATTGGTATTAGTTCATATTTAAGGGTTTGTAAAACTCTGCTGTATACCCATACTGTCCTGGTCTTTTCTTAGTTGGTAATCTTTGGATGGTTTCTTCTATTTCCTCAATTGATATTGGTCTGTTTAGGTTGTCTATATCCTCCTGACTCAATCTGGACAGATCATATGACTTAAGAAATTTTTCGATGCCTTCACTATCTTCTATTATATTGGAGTATAACGAATCAAATTAATTTCTTATTATCTTCTGTATTTCAGAAATATCTGCTGTGATTGCCAGGGGGTGACAAATAACTTGTGTAGATTGATACAGCAGGAGTGGAAGCCGTTTATTGTAGAATCCGAGCGATATTTATACATTTTATAAAGCTTATCTAATTAGCATAAAATAGATACAGCAGTCAACCAATAAGGAATCTCCACACTTAATGGCTTGCTTTTGTTACTTCAAAAACCACTCCCTATGGCATTTGGCCAGGCGCCATCCAGACTTGTTTACAGACCCTAACATTTCTCTGGCAAAATACCAGGTGCCATGCTGACTTGTTTATAGACCTTAACATGTGATATTGACTTTTTCATCCCGTATGCTAGTAATTTGAGTTTTCTCTCTTCTTCTTTCATTAGCATGGCTAAGGGTCTGTCGATTTTATTTATTTTTTCAAAGAACCAACTTTTAGTTTCCTCAATTTTTTCAATTGTTTCTTTTGTTTCGATTTCATTAATTTCAGCTTTGATTTTAATTAAATCTTACCTTCTACTTATTTTGCTGTTGTTTTCCTCTTCTTTTTCTAGGATTCTGAGATGAAGTATGAGATCATTTATTTGCTGTTGTTTTTTTCTTTTTTTAAGGAATGAAATCCGAGCAATGAATTTTCCTCTTAGAACGGATTTCAATGTGTCCCATAGATTCTGATATGTTGTGCCTGTGTTTTCATTTATCTCTAAGAATTTTTTTAATTTCCTCCTTTATGTCTTCTATAACCCATTGTTCATTCAGTAACCTGTTGTTCATTCTACAAGTGATGCATGATTTTTCCTTCCTTCTTTTATCATTGATTTTTAGTTTATATTCCATTATGATCAGATAAGATGCATGGTATTATCTCTACTGCTTTATATTGTCTAAGAATTGCCCTGTGACATAATATATGATCTATTTTTGAGAAGGATCCATGTGCTGCTGAGGAAAAATGTAACTGCTTGATGTTGTGGAGTATATTCTATATATGTCAATTAAGTCTAGGTTATTAATTGTGTTATTGAGTTCTATAGTTTTCTATTTCAACTTTTGTTTGGAAGACCTGTCCAGTGGTGAGAGAGGTGTGTTGAAGTCTCCCATGATTATTGTATGGTGGTCTATTAGACTCTTGATCTTGAGAAAAGTTTGTTTGATGGACATAGCTGCACCATTGTTTTGGGGCATATATATATTTATAATGGTTATGTCTTGTTGCTGTATGGTTCTCTTGAGCAGTATATAGTGTCCCTCTTTATCCCTTTTGATTAACTTTGGCTTGAAATCTATTTTATTTGATATGAGTATGGACACTCCTACTTGTTTCCGAAATCCATATAAGTGATATGATTTTTCTTAACCTTTCCCCTTCAGTCTATGTATGTCTTTTCCTATCAAATGCGTCTCCTGTAGGCAGCATATTATTGGGTCTTGTTTTGTGATCCATTCTACTAGCCTCTGTCTCTTAATTGGTGAGTTTAAGGCATTAACATTTAAAGTTATTATTGAGATAATGGTTGTTCTTCTAGCCCTATTTGTTTATTTATGTTATTAAACATGGATTGTTTTCTTCTTTGATTAATTCCCACTTTTACTGTACTATATCCCACTGTTGGTTTTTATTGTTATTTCCCTTTCTTCTTCCTGTAATATTTTCCGAGGATGTTTTGAAGAGATGGTTTTCTAGCTACAAATTATTTTAACTTTTTTTTATCATGGAAGGTTATAATTTTATCTTCCATCCTGAAGCTTAATTTCACTGGATACACAATTCTTGGTTGGAATCCATTTTCTTTCAGTGTTTGAAAAATGTTATTCAAGTATTTTCTAGCTTTCAGAGTCTGTGTTGAAAGATCAGCTGTTATCCTGATTGTTTTACCCCTAAATGTAATCTGCTTTTTTCTCTTGTAGCATTTAAAATTCTCTCCTTATTGTGTACGTTGGGCATCTTCATTATAATGTGTCTAGGTGTGGATCTCTTATGATTTTGCACATTTGGCGTCCTGTAGGCTTCTAGGACTTGGGAGTCAGTCTGATTCTTCAAGTCTGGGAAGTTTTCTCGTATTATTTCATTGAATACATTCCTCATTGCTTTGGTTTTAACCTCTATACCTTCCTGTATTCCAATGACTCTTATGTTTGGTCTCTTTATGTTATCCCGTATTTCTTGGATATTCTGTTCATGGTTTCTTAACAGTCTTGCTGAGCTGTCTATGTTCTTTTCAAGTTGGAATACTTTGTCTTCATTGTCTGATGTTCTATCTTCTAAGTGTTCTACTCTGCTGGTAGTCTTCTCAATTGAGTTTTTTAGTTGGTTTATTGCTTTCTGCATTTCTAGGATTTCTGTTTGTTATTTTTTACAACCTCTATCTCTCTGTATAGCTGATCTTTTGCTTCTTGGATTTGTTTATGTAATTCATTGTCGAAGTGATCTTTCATTGTCTGATTTTGCTGTCTAATGTCTTCCTTGAGACTCCAGATCATCTGAAGCATGTATATCCTGAGTTCTTTATCTGACATTCCATCTGCTGCAGCTATTACCCGTGGACCCCTGGGGTGTTCTGCCGATCGGTCGCAGGTCTGCCTACCTTGTAGGTGCTGGCGGCGGCTCTGCTCTGCCCCTATTCCAATTGGGGTGACGTGACTACTATGCAGGTGTGTTGCTGGGCCTGTTCCGCCAGTTTGTCGCAGGTGTGCCTGCCTTGCGGGCACGGGCAATGGATCTGCTCTGCTCCTATTCCAAATGGGGTGAAGTGTCTGCCGTGCCGGCAGGGCGATGGGCCTCTTCTGCCAGTCAGGTGCAGGTGTGCCTACCTTGCGGGCGCGGGTGATGGCTCTGCTCTGCCCCTACTCCAATTGGGGGGTCGTGACTACCATGCCGGCAGGTTGCTGGGCCTGTTCTGGGTGCGGGCGAAGGCTCTGCTCTTCCTCTACTAATATTGGGGTGACCTGACTACCATGCCAGTGGGCCACTGGGATTGTACTAGGTGCGGGAGAAGGCTCTGCTCTGCAACTACTCCAAATCGGTTGATGTGACTACCACGCCTGCGGGTCGCTGGGCCTGTTCTGGGCAAGGGCGGCGGCTCTGCTCTGCCTCTATTCCAATTGGGGTGATGTGACTACCATGCAGGTGTGTCGCTTGGCCTGTTCCGGGCGTGGGCGGCGGCTCTGCTCTGCCCCTCTGGCTTGATGACAAAGTGAGAGAGACCCGGGTGTTTGTGACTCACTTTCTTTACCAGGAGACCAACTGTTTCTGTCACCGCTGGTATCAATGACGTTATCTCCTCTGCTGCTTTCTGATGACATCAGATCTCTGCCATGTTGGTATCCCATGCAAAAGGCAGCATTTCGTTCCCTTTGCTGGGTGACTAAAGCAATCGGTGAGTCCTGACCGGCATTCACAAGCCCCGTCTCAATCCTGTTGCCACTGCCTATGAAGGCTCGGTTGATATTTACTGATATTCAGCAAGACCCGGACCGAGAAGCAGTTTCCGCCGGTTCTTTAGCCCTGGGCCAGATCAGTTCCTGGAGGCGGAATTCGGCCGCTCTGGGCTCGCTGTATGTTCTAATAGAAGCAGGCTCCAAGACGCAGTTTCTGCGGGTTCTTTAGCACTGAGCCTGAGTAATTTGTCTGCAACACAAAGGTGAATGGCATCCTGAAATTACCTGTTCTATAGCTGAATAAGCTGCGATCAGTCGAAAACAGGGATGATGAAGTCACCTCTCCATGATGGTGGCCGCTGGGTTCCTCTGTGGTCTGACGGGTGTGGAAAAACGAGTTGGACTGCATGCTTTCCCGTCTCAAACCCAGAATTCAGCACTGAGCACAGTGATTGCATACCTGGCAGGAGCCCACAGTACCTGCACCGCTGTATATTTGCCTTGCTATCTCGTCGTTTCCCAGCACGCGCCACAGACTCTAGCCACGGAGCGATTTCCTGAATAAGTCGCATGACCTTCTGTGAGGACAAATCACTCGCGTTTGAGCCCCCGTAGCTGATCCTCCTGAGATGGAAATATGTACACTTGGTTTTGGAGAACCACAATTTTGCTGGAAATTCCTAACAAGATAGGTTTTAGCCATTCTAACTCGTCATTCTCCCTCACAGTGACGCAGTACATGGGGGTGATGCACTCCCTTCGCAGCCATCATATGATCCCCTGAAGTTAGTTTTCAGTACTAGGAAACAAATAAGTATTTCAAGTGGATGAATATTTCTGAGAATAATCTTTTGAAAAGTTGATTATAAATCCACATACATGAATATGAATGAATTTAGGGAGTGTATAATAAGAAAAATATACTTCATATTTTGAAAAATCTGCAGAGTGAAAAAAAAATATATATATGTATATATATATATATATATATATATATATATATATATATATATATATACATACACACAGAGACTTTAAAAAGTAGCATTATGTATGCCAATCGAAATTCACCATGAAATATATATCATCCACAGATCCAAAAATATTCATTTTAATGAACATGGATTTATGTCGTTCAACTAAGAAGCTCACCCGTATGTTGAATTTTCAGTTCCAACAGCATTAAGTAGGAGTGATCTCTTCTCACAATTTGTATCTGCCAAGCCAGCCACCTCACAAAATGTACGAGTGATACCAGGTAGAATTCGATATGTGCATATAAAAATACATGTGATGAATAGGCTACAGAGAAAGGGAGACAGTTATTCACATATTTGTTAACTTTTAAAACACATGGAGAACTATTTCAATTAAAATTTGCTAGATTTATAACACCTACCATTTATCATACGAAAGGCAAGTCCAACTATACACCATGCTTCCTGTGAACCTCTTGTATTTCTATTCTGTTTGGGTTATTTTTCTCCATAATATTAGCATTAAAAGTCAAAGTCTATTAGGGTATGTGTTAGTGTCAGGGATTCAGTATTTCGAATGGAAAATTTGAAAATGTATCCAATGTGTATGCAAATATGTGCCACACAAAAAACTTCCCACTCTCATTCAGAACAATGCCTTGACATTACCTTCGCCCCACATAAGACACAATTAGAGGAGAGGAGTTAGAAAATCTGTGAATACATATGTGGAAAGGAAAATGCTCAGGGGTTCACAAATTTGGAGGTGGTAGAAGAGGTTCCAAAAGTAAGGGACAGGGTAAACACTCCACAAACATGAAGTTCTGCCAGCCTGACATCTGGAGAAACTGCCTCTAAGGTTTGGCAATGAAATATATGCTGTTGTCAGGAGCATTAGCTTCATTTGGAGTGACACCATCAAAGCTGGGTCTTCATCTATGTGACATGGATGACATTGTTTCTTATTTTCCAATGAACATGAGGCAGCAGTGCTGAATTTTCTATTTGTATGTAACTTGTGGCCACTGGGGTCTAAGTGTCTCCCCGTGTGCACTGTAAATCCATTTGGTCATCCTCCACTATTCATGGTGTTTCTAGCTGCTGCACTGGGAGTTTGGAAATTGCTTCATGAATTACAAAGAGTTCAACAGGGACACAGTGCTGAAGTGAGTTCTGTCAATTGTGGTGGGTCGGGTTCTACAGGAGAATGCACCAACCAGGCTTCTATCCCACATTGCATGCCCCATTGACCATAGCAACCTGATTTTGAACATTGCCCTGAAACCTCTCCATATAACAATATGCTTTTACATATAAGAGTCTACTGGCTGCAAAATGTCAGTCACAATCAATTTGCAAGCCAATGGCAGATCCACATGGCCCACCACAGATGTTTTATCACCCACCTGCCAACCACTGCTCTAGGACAACTACTCAGCAGGATCCAACTTACTGGCATCTCTGTTCTACACCACTTTCATAAAACCAAGTCAATCAGGGCACTGTCTTACATACTCATGATCAGCAACAGGACATCCAAATGTTCTCCTGCCACCCGGTCATGGGAATTTCAAAAATTTTTATGGTATTTATCTAGCCAATTTTCAAGAAAGAAGTTGGAGGCACTGTGGGTTTCAATTTATTCAGGAACCATTAAATGATGACTAAGCTCATTTCAATGAAAACTCTGGAGAATTCTCACAGGCAAGGCTTCCCAAAGAGTGGCCAAAATGTCAGATTAAGCCAGGCCCATTTAGGTCTACAATGTGAGGTCCATGTGTGTTTTGACTCTCAAAAATGGCTGCCAAGTCTTTAAGAATAAAATCATGTGATATCCTGGATGAGATTTCCTGTGATCTTTGGAAAGTCAACTTGGGCCTAGATGTCACTTTCCAAGGGCAACTCTCATGCATGGCCATCTAAAATACCAACACAATTCATGGCAATACTTCTCTGAGATCAGTACCAGAACTCAGTCTCTAAGGGGAATCACACCAGAGTGCAAGCCCAGGTGGACCCAGTCATCTCTTCCAACCACCATTCAAATGTCCACAATTAAAACCAAAACACTCCCACATGGCCCAAATCTTCTTCCATATAGACACTCATCATAACCTGTGGCTGGAGGTTTCCATGAGGGGAGCAGCCCACGTCAGTGTCCAAAATAAGCTTCCTGCCCCTCATTTGCCTAAAGTCAGGGTGGCGTGGACACCCTTCCTGTAAACCAGGAGTGATCAAATAGGCCTTCCTTTAATACTGTTTGGCTTCTCCAACTTGAGGACTACTGACTTTGAGGTTTAGATTCTTTAAGTGAATTGGAGTCATGAGAAAAAAGAAGCATCTATGGGCTAGCCTCTGCTGGGTTTTGAAGAACTTATTTGACCCAAAGGATCCCTGTTCTCACTTGATGGATTTCAGGAACCTACCAGAGGAAGGCAAGAGAGTTAATCAACAATATCTGATCTTTTTGCCATTTTGGTTTTGGATGCATGCATGGGATCTATCTTTAGATCCATCAGGTGCTGAGAATCTAAGCCACAGCCTCACACAGGGCCAAGAGACTGATTCAGACATATCCCTTTTCAAAGCAAATAAGCATGGATCCACAGGTGATGCCCATTTATTTGCATTTGAAAACTGTTTTCTTCAGGCTTCACAAAGTGGTGGCTTGAGGCAAAGATCTTCCTGACATTCAGGGCAACAGAACAATAGGTAAGCAAAAGGACCAAAGCAGGGTTTCTCCACTGAGACTTTCCTGGTCAACTGATATCTGAGATTTCTGAGATGCTAGCCATTCCCTTCAACTATCTAGTACATGGCCATGTCACAGATATTGGAGGTGGTACATATCTTGGACACAAAACCATGATACTATTCTGGAGTGTTGCCAGAATTGAAGGAGAAAACAGGAAATTATGAAGCTAGTAGGTGTTGCCCATCTATAAGGCAAGCCTGAGTCCACTCATATATTGGGCACAATGAATGCTGGCAAGCTTTCTAGTAGACAGGAAACATCCATTGATGCATTCTCTCTTCTAATGTCTATAATCATGAACACAGTTGGATACACAGACACTCGCATTGTCAAAGGACTTACTAAAAATAGTCCACTCTAAACCAAACAAACCGCCTTTCCTACCTATTCTGAGAACATGAGCCAAAACCACAAAATCACACCCACACCCAAAAAGGCACCTCCTTCCCCCAAGTAGGTCTGTGACTCTCCGGAGTGTCCTCTGACTGGTGGGCCATACTATGTTTCCCCAAAATGACCTCTCCTGTCTCAGTTCTGGTCTGCATGGCCAACTCTGTGAAGTTGTCAAGAGCCAGTGGTGAGACACTACCTGCTTTCTCAGGAAAAGCCCCTCTTCAAAGGTTTCCTGGCATTTCGTCATCCTCACATCTGTAGGTTCCAAGAAAGACTGACTCTGTCCTTGGTAAATCCAAACATGTGAGACCACTGGGACTGGGACAGGGACTGTCTCTGAGTGCCTGGCTTCCTGGATCCCAAGTTCAGAGAGTTTTATCACCAAGGAAGTGAGGTGAGGTCACTTTCTTCAGGATCTGAATTATGTCACTGCCTTGACAACCACTTTGCCCTAACAGTTGCTTCCAAAAGTCCCATGAGGTGGAGGCTGCCCCAGTTTTCCTGTAACACTTTCACAAGTTAGAATGTCATATCAATCATAAGCACCCCGGAACAGCTCTCCACACAGAACTGGTTTGGTCCATCTTGTATACATTAAGAAGAGAGAGAATGATTCAGACACAACCCTTCAACCCGACCAGGATGATTGCCATGGAAGATGACTTTTGCTTTCTGAGGTCTTTCATAGCTGCCTTCATCTTCACCAGGGATCATTTCTAAATGAACATTTGAGGTTCTCAGCAGGTGAAGATACCCTACATTCCTGTATTTTAATACCAACTCTGTCCCTGCTCTTCGGTAAAGTTAGTGTATGGTTAGGGTTAATTATATGTTCGATTTGGGTTAGGAATCATTCTGCAGGATGAATAAAGGGATTGGGTACCTGCGATATTTATAAGAATATATAAGTGAAATATATGTATGAAAACGGAAATCTAAGAAAGATTTGAAGCCCAGAAGGGCATTGGGCCCTTGATTGGGATACATAGTGTTGAATTACGTTCTGTACAATTGTCTCAGTTAAATCAATATACAATGGCATAGGACCGTGTACCTTGGATGATTGAATGTGGAAGAGAACATCCAGTCAAAAAGTGATAGTCGGTAGGATTAGAAAGATAGTCGGTAGGTTTAGGAAGAAGAGTGAGACTATGATTTGGAATAAAAAGCTTATTTAGCAATAGGGTTTCGTTTAGAGAGTGAATGTAAATGTCAGTACATGTGAAGAGTCATTCACAATAATGAACTGGGGAAATTATGTAGAAAAGCAAGTATCAATAGTGACATAACGAAATCAGGCAAAGTATAAATGAGTGATAGGATTAGACATTTTCAACAGGGTTGAGTTTGAATATATAATCATAGGTAAAAACAAATATGTTGTCACCAATGGGATTTACATTTGAGAGCATTAGGCAACCTGGACACGGATGTTATTAGTTATCCATGTTCACTTTCCTTTTAGGCTTTGGTACAATCATAAGTGTGACCTTTACATTTTTTTTGTTCAGAATATTACTGTGGTAAAATGTATATGTAGATCAGGTAACATGAGTATTTCTTTCACTATGTCTGGGAGCAATATTTTGAAGACATATACATTAGTATTAGGGGTACAAAGAGGTGTACCCTGTGTCTATGAATATAGAGATAATGCATGAATAGACGATAATATGAATAAATAATGTAACTGGTTCCACTTTAAATAATGGATTGAATTGAAATCTGAAAATATATAAGAAATCTTATATTGATATATAATCATTCATTCCAACCAGTTATATATCTAATGGTAATATTAGGATTATGGTTTATCATGAAGGGTGTTTGAGTTTTGCTTTATAAGTGATGATGTTAAACGAAAATAATGTGTTTGGAAAGAAGTCTCATGAAAAGACCAGTCAAGAAACATAGAAGAATCATGTGTTCTGAATCAGGAAGTGATTGATCGTGAAACAAATGCCTATAAATTTTCTAACTTGTGAACGAAATATATATCCTATGATGTGCATTAACTGAAGGAGTAGTAATGTACCAGTGTTGAATAAAAATGAAAGTCAAAATACACATCATGTCCCCTAAGAATATACTTGCATTGATGTTAAACTAGCTCAGTAACTGTAGAAATATTAGGTTTTGTTTGCACCTTTCACTGAATTTAGTTTTCAGTACTAGAAAACAAATATGTATTTCAGGTGGATGATTATTTCTGAGAATAATCTTGTGGAAAGTTGATTATAAATACACATATATGAATATGAATGAATTTAGGGAGTGTATAATAAGACACATATATTTCATATTTTAAAAAATCTGGAGAGTGTATATATATATATATATATATACACTCTCATACATACACACTCACATGCAGAGATATAAAAATTAGCAATACAGGAGATCCATCATGAAGGCAGGCATGGAAAAATCAAGTCTCTGACCTCTTCAGCTGAGCGGGCATAGGGAGTCGTAAACTGTCTAAATGCTGTTTGCTCAGAATCAGTAGGCAATGTTGACCTGATGTGGATCTGGGGCGAACATTCTGGGCCCCTCAGAACACACACCGAGCCTGGATGGGCTGCATTCAACCTCCGGTTTGCCTGGTTCTCATGACTCAGCACTAAGATCCCACTGAAATAACTGTTCGGCCCTTCTGAACTTTCAGAGGTAAAAGCCAACCAAGCCTTCAAAAGCAGTGGCCACAGGATTGAAACGGTGCTTGGGAGAGACAGTCAGGACCCACCCGTTGTGTTGGTTACCTTGCAAAGGGAACAAACGGTCACCATTTGCATGGGATACCACCATAGCATAGAAATGACTTCACAGGCAGAGGAGATAACTTCATTAAAACCAGCGTGACAGGTGTGTAATCCCCTAGCCATCTCTCTCAACACAGCGGGGAAACCTTAAGGGCCCCTCACAGCTCAGCCTTAAGGGCCTCTCCCAGCTCTCCCGTGAGCACGATAGCCAGACCTAGGGAATCAGGATTGGCTCGGGACTAGCGCGTGGAATTCCCGGCTCCTGATGCCACAAGTGCTGACAATTTAGGTCTCTTACACCACGTACCGGGGGCATGGCTCCCAGAGGGCAAGAAAATTCGCTGGGGGTCCTCAGCCCCAAGCTCTACAAAACTAGGGTCTGAGGGAGGCAAACAGGGAGAGTGTGCCCAGGCATTCATGAAAACAGGGCTGCCAGGAGTAGAGTTCTGGCTTGTAACCACTATTGTGGTGAGCGTCACAGGTGAGCAAGGCATGGCTTGAGGAAGCACAAGAGAAGGCCCTAGGCACTCAGGATTGGAGATCCGCCAAGTCTGGGAGGAAGAGCTGCTGCACAGTGATTGGTTCCCACTTATTCAGAGGAGAAGCTTGGCCCAGTGCACACAGCTCCACCTACTGAAAGAGAAGTTAACTGAACTCTATGACTGCATTTATTATTATTATTTTTTTAATTTATATTTTTTCTATTTCTTTCATTTTCATTTTTGTTGTTGTTGTTCTTTAACTTTTTTCAATGTTTTTATTTTTTTTATTTTATCATTATTATTATTAATATTATTTTAAATTTTAATTTTCATCTTTTAATTATAATTATTATTTAATTTTTTTTTCTTTATTTATTTTCTATTTTTCTTTTGTCTTTTCATTTCTTTTCAATTTTCTTATTCCCCCTTCCTTGAATTCTACCTGCCTACTCTCATTCTCTTTAGTGACTTCTTCCCTTCTTTTCTAATATCTTTCCTCCGAAGCATCAAATAAATTTATAAGAGTAAGCAGTAACTCAGCAGTCAAACAAAACAAGAAGTAACATGAGCAGCATAAAAAAACAAGGAAGAAAAGGAGTACAAACAACAATGGACAGCCTAAATATTCAGAAGGAATCATCAGAAAAATGGTCATATAAAGAACTCAAGGAATACCTTAGACAGATGGAATAGAACCTTAAAGAGGATACGAGACATCAAAACCAAACAGTGAAAGAACACATTGAAAATGAATTACATAAACAGATATAAAAAGAAATTAAGCATCTTTATTAGGAGATAGAGATTATAAAAAAATCAAACAATAATTCTATAAATGAAGGAAATGACAAACCAAATTAAAAACTCAATTGAGAGTATCACTAACAGAGTGGAGCGAGTAGAAGACAGAATGTCAGATAATGAAGTCAAAATATATCATCTTGAAAAAAGTCTAGCCAACAAAGAAATGCTGGTAAAAAGTCATGAGAAAAACATCCAAGAGATATGGGATATCATAAAAAAAAAAACTTATGAGTCATCTGGATAGAGTAAGGTACAGAGATTCAAACCAAGGGAATGAGTAACCTGCTGAATGAAATAATTACAGAAAACTTTCCAGAAATAAAAATGGAAACGGATAAAAAAAATTGTAGATGCTTACAAGACACCGAGCACAAAAAAATCACAGTAGACCAATGCCAAGAAACATTGTTATGAAGATATCCAATATACAAAACAAAGAGAAAATATTAAAAGCTACAAGAGAAAGGAGGCAGATTACAATCAGGGGTAAACCAAAAATGTTAACAACAGATTTTTCATCACAGACGCTGAAAGTGAGAAGATCCTGGAACAACGTATTTCAAACACTTAAAAACAATGGATGACAACCAAGAAATCTGTATTCAGAAAAATTAAGTTTCAGGTAAGACAACTAAATAAAAATATTTTGTGATAAACAAAAGCTAAAAGAATTTGCAGCCAGAAAACCAGCATTGCAAAGCATCTTAAGGAAAACACTACACGAGGAAAAAATGAATATCAACAACGAAAACCATCAGTGGGAATTGCCTCAGTAATGACAGAGGGAGGGGGAAAAGCTAATCATGGATAAACAAACTAAATTTTAAAAAAAAGATAAATAATCAAAGACGGGTGGCAATACAAACCATATATCAATAGTAACTCTAATCGTTAATGGCTTAAACTCTCCAATAAAGTGACATAGGCTTGTAACGTGGATTAAAAAAAAACAAATCCAACAATATGTTGCTTCCAGGAGACACATCTGAATGGAAAAGACATACACAGGCTGAAGGTGAAAGGTTGGGAAAATTTATACATACCATGCACACGGTCCTTGTAAGCAAGCAGGGGTGGCCATCCTCATACGGAATAAAATCGACTTCAAGACTAATTTAATCAAAAGGGATAAGGAAGGACATTATATACTGTTCAAAGAAACCATTCACCAACAAGACATAACAATTATCAATATTTACGCAGAAAATAATGGTGCTGCGACATTTATAAAACAAATTCTCCTCAATTTCAAGAATCAAATAGACCACAACACAATAATTATGGGAGACTTCAACTCACCTCTCTCACCATTGGACAGATCCTCCAAACAAAAGTTGAATAAAAAAAAATATAGAATTCAATATCACAATCAATACCCTAGACTTAACTGACATATATAGAATATATCAACCATCATCAAGTGGATATACTTTTTTCTCACCAGCACATGGATCCTTCTCAAAAATAGACCATATATTATGCCGTAGGGCAACACTCAGTAAATATAAAGGGGTGGAGATAATACCATGAATTTTTTTCTGATCACAATGGAATGAAACTGGAAACCAATGGTAAAAGAAGGAAGGAAAAATCCTACATCACATGGAAAATGAACAATATATTACTGAATGATCAATGGGTTACAGAAGACATAAAAGAGGAAATCAAAAAATTCTTAGAGATAAATGAAAATACAGACACAACATATCAGATTCAATGGGACACAATGAAACAAGATTCAAGAGGCAAATTCATCGCCTGGAGGTCATTCCTCAAAAAAAGAAAAAAAAACAAAAACAACAAATAAATGAGCTCTCACTTCATCTCAAAGCCCTAGAAAAGGAACAGCAAAACAACAGCAAATGTAGCAGAAGGCAAGAAATAATTAAAATCAGAGCGTAAATCACGAAATTGAAACAAAAGAAACTATTAAAAAATTAACAAAACTAAAAGTTGGTTCTTCGAAAAAATAAATAAGATGGACAGACCCTTAGCCATGCTAACGAGGAGAAGAAGAGAGAGAACTCAAATTACTAACATACGGGATGAAAAAGGCAATATCACAACAGAAGCTACATAAATACGAAAGACAATTAGAAATTATTTTGAAAACCTATATTCCAATAAAATAGAAAATAGTGAAGACATCGATACATTTGTTAAGTCATATGATTTGCCTAGACGGAGTCAGGAGGATACACACAATTTAAACAGACCAATATCAATCGATGAAATAGAAGAAGCAATCAAACGACTACCAACCAAGAAAAGCCCAGGACCGGATGGGTATACAGCGGAGTTTTACAAAACCTTTAAAGAAGATTTAATACCAATACTTTTCAAGTTATTCAGGAAATAGAAAAACAGGGAGCTCTGCCAAGTTCATTCTATGAGGCCAACATCACCCTGATTCTGAAACCAGACAAAGACACCTCAATGAAAGAAAACTACAGACCAATATCTCTGATGAACCTAGATGCAAAAATTTTCATTAAAATTCTGGTGGTTTGGATACAAAGGCACATCAAAAAAATTGTGCACCATGATCAACTAGGATTCATCCCTGGGATGCAAGGAGGTTTCAATATATGGAAATCAATAAATGTTATTCACAACATCACTAGACTTAAAAATAAGAACCATAAGATCATCTTGATAGATGCAGAAAAACCATTAGACAAAGTAGAGCATTCCTTTATGTTCAAAACATTAGAAAAACTAGGGATAACAGGAACATACCTCGACATTGTAAAAGCTATCTATGTTAAGCCTCAGGCTAGCATCATTCTGAATGGAGAAAAAATGAAGGCATTCCCTCTAAAATCTGGAACAAGACAGGAATGTCCTCTATCACCACTTCTATTCAATATAGTTCTCGAAAAACTGGCCAGAGCAATTAGACAGATGAAAGACATTAAAGGCATAAAAATAGGAAAAAAAGAACTTAAATTATCACTATTTGAAGATGACATGATTCTATACATAGAAGACCCAAAAGGGTCTACAGAAAAAACTACTAGAACTAATAAATGAATTCAGCAATGTGGCAGGAAATGAAATCAACATGCATAAATCAAAGGCATTTCTGTATATCAGCGACAAAACTTCTGAAAAGAAAATGAGGAAAAACATTGCATTCACAATATCCTCATAAAAAATTAAATACTTGGGAATCAACCTAACAAAAGAGGTGAAAGATTTATACAATGCAAACTACAGAACCCTAAAAAGAGAAGTAGAATAAGATCTTAGAAGATGGAAAAATATACCCTGTTCATGGATAGGCAGAATGAACATCATCAAAATGGCGATATTACTAAAAAGTTCTCCATAGGTTTAATGAAATGCCAATCTAAATCCCAAAGGAATTTTTTGTAGAAATAAATAAACCAATCATTAAATTCATATGGAAAAATAAACGACCCAGAATAGCAAAAGCAATTCTAACCAGGAAGTGTGAATCAGGCGGTATAGCAATACCAGATTTCAAACTATATTACAGAGCAATAATAACAAAAACAGCATGGTACTGGTACCAAAACAGGCGGGTGGACCAATGGTACAGAATGGAGGACACAGAGACTAATCCAAAAAGCTAAAACTATCTTATATTTGATAAAGGAGCTATAAGCATGCAATTGAGGAAGGATACCATCTTCAACCAATCGTGTTGGGAAAACTGGAAATCCACATGCAACAAAATGAAACTGAATCCCTTTCTCTCGCCATGCACAAATGTTAACTCAAAGTGGATCAAGGAGCTAGATTCAAATCAGAGACTCTGCATTTGATAGAAGAAAAAGTTGGTTCCGATCTACATATTGTATGGTCAGGCTCCAAATTCCTTAATAGGACACCCATAGCACAAGAGTTAATAACAAGAATCAACAAATGGGAGTTACTTAAACTGAAAATTTTTTTTCTCAGAAAGAGAAACAATAAGAGAGGTAAATATGGAGCCTAGATCATGGGAACAAATTTTTACTCCTCACCCTTCAGATGGAGCCCTAATATCCAGAGTATGTAAAGTATACAAAGAATTCAAATAATTAGACAATAAGATAACAAATAACCCAATGGGCCAAGGACCTGAACAGACACTTCTCAGAGGAGGACATAGAATCAATCAATAAGTACATGAAAAAATGCTCTCCATTTCTTGCAGTCAGAGAAATGCAAATCAAAACCACCCTAAAATACCATCTCAATCCAGTGAGATTGGTAGCCATTATGAAGTCAAACAACAACAAGTGCTGGGGACGATGTGGGGAAAAGGGTACTCTTGTACATTGCTGATGGGACTGAAACTGGTGCAGCCAATTTGGAAAGCAGTATGGAGATTCCTGGGAAAGCCGGGAATGGAAGCACCATTTGAACCAGCTATTGCCCTTCTCGGACTATTCCCTGAAGACCTTAAAAGAGCGTACTACAGAGATACTGCCACATCGATGTTCATAGCAGCACAATTCACAATTGCTACACTGTGGAACCAACCCAGATTCCCTTCAATAGATGAATGGATAAAAAAAAAATGTTTTTTTTTATATACTATGGAGGATTACGCAGCACTAAAAAATGACAAAATCATGGAATTTGCAGGGAAATGCCTGGCACTAGAGCAGATAATGCTTAGTGAAGCTAGCCAATCCCAAAAAAACAAATACCAAATGACTTATTTGATATAATGAGAGCAACTAAGAACAGAGCAGAGAGGAAGAGCATGAAGAAAAGATTAACATTAAGCAGAGACATGAGGTGGCAGGGAAAGGGAGAGAAAAGAGAAATTGCATGGTAATGGAGGGAGACCCTTATTGTTACAAAAAAATTACATATAAGAGGTTGTGAGTGTAATGGGAAAATAAACAATAAGAGAAATGAATGACAGTAGGTAGGGTAGAGAGAGAAGATGGCAAGAGAGGGGAGGGGGGATAGTAGAGCATAGGAAAGGTAGCAGAATACAACAGTAACTAATAAGACATTATGTAAAAATATGGATGTGTAACTGATGTGATTCTGCATTCTGTATTTGGAGTAAAAATTGGAGTTCAAAACCCACTTGAATTTAATGTATGAAATATGATATGTCAAGAGCTTTGTAATGTTTCGAGCAACCAATAAAAGAAAAAAAAAGTAGCAATATATATGCCAATCGAAATTCATCATGAAATATATATAATCCAAAGATCGAAAAATATTCATTTTACTGAACATGGATTTATGTATAATGTTATTCAACTAGGAAGCTCACCCGTAGGTTGAATTTTCAGTTCCAACAGCGTTTAGGAGGAGTGATCTCTTCTCACAATTTGCATCTGCCAATTCAGCCACCTCACATGTGTGTACAAGTGATATCAGGTAGGATTCTATATGTGCATATAAAAATACATGTGTTGAATAGGCTACAGAGAAAGGGAGACAGGGATTCATATATTTGTTAATTTTAAAAACACATGTAGAACTATTTCAACAAAAAAATTGACTAGATTTAAAACTCCTACATTATATAATGCAAAAGGCAATTCCAACTATACACCATGCCTCCTCTGAACTGCTTGTATTTCTATTCTTTTTGGGTTATTTTTCACCATCATTTTAGGATTATTAGTCAGAGACTAGTAGGGTACGGGTTAGTGTCAGGGGTTAAGTATTTCAAATGGAAAATTGGAAAATGAATCCAATGTGTATGTAAATATGTGCTACACAAAAATCTTCCCACTCACATCCAGAGCAATGCCTTGACAATACCTTTGCCCCAAGTAAGACACAATTAGAGTAGAAAAGTGTAAAAATCTAGGAATACATATATTGAATGGAATATGCTTGGGAATTCACAACCTTGGAGGTGGTAGAGGAGTTTCCAAAAGTAAAGGAAAGGGTAAACACTCCACAAACAAGGAGCTCTGCTGGCCTAAGAATTCTTGGGAAATGGCCTCTGAGGTTGGGATCCTGAAATATATGTTGCTGTCATGAGCTTTAGCTTCCTTTGTAGTGAGACCATCAAAGCTGGGTCTGCATCTATGTTACCGGGAAGAGATGGTTTCTTATATTCCAATGAACATGAGGCAGCAGTGCTCAATTCTCTCTTTGTAGGTAAACTGTGGCCACTGGAGGCTAAGTGTCTCCCAGTGGGGATTGTGAAGACATTTGGTCATCCTCCACTTTTCATGGTGTTTTTTGCTGCTGCACTGGGAATTTGGTATTTGCTTCACAAAATATAAGAAGTTCATCTGGGATACAGTGCTGGAGGGAGTTCTGTCACTTGTGGTGGGTCAGGGTCTGCAGGAGAATGCACCAACCAGGCTTCTATCGCACAGAGCTTGCCCCAATAACCATAGCAACCTTTTTCTGAACATTGCCCTTAAAACTCTTGATATAACAGGATGCCTTTACATATAAGGGTCTCATGTCTGCACTATATCAGTCACAAGCCATTTGGAAGCCAATGGCAGATCCGCATAGCCCCTCCATGATGTTTTATCACACTCCTTCCCACCACTGTTCTAAGCGCACTACTCAGAAGGCTCCAAATTACTGGCATCTCGTGTTCTACATCATTTTCATGAAACCCAGTCAAACAAGGCACTGTCTGGTATACACATGATAAGCAACAGGACATCAAATTTTCTGCAGTTCCACCTGGTCATGGGAATTTAAAAAATTTCATGGTATTTATTTAGCAATTTTTCAAAAATGAAGTTAGAGGCACTGTGCGTCTCAATTCATTCAGGAACCATTAAGTGTTGAGAAAGTTCATTTCAATGAAAGCTCTAGAGAACTCTCACAGTCAAGGCTTCTCAAAGAATTACCAAATGGTCACATAAAGCCAGGCCAATTGACGTCTACAATGTAAGGTCCATGTGTGTTTTGACTCTCATCTATGGCTGCCATGTCTTTCATAATAAAATCATGTGATATCCTGGCTGAGATTCCAAGGCCTCTGTGGAAAGCCACCCTGGGCATAGATCTCAGTTTCCAAGAGTGAGTCTTATGTGTGTCCTCCTAAAATCCCAACAAATTCATGGCAATACTTCTCTGAGGTCAATTCCAGAATGCAGTCTCTAAGGGGAATCACACCAGAGTTCAAGCCCAGGTGGATCCAGTCATCCCTTCCAACCGCCACAAAAATTACCACAATTAAAATCAAAACACTCCCACAGGCCCATCATCTTCTTCCATGTAGACACTCCTCATAACCTCTAGCTGGAGGTTTCTATGAGCCCAAGGTAGTGTCCAAAATAAGCTCACTTGCCCCTTATTTGCCTAAAATCATGGTGGCCTGGACACTCTTCCTGTGAACCAGGAGTGATCAAATATTCCTGCTGTTAAAGTGTTCCACTTCTCCAATTTCAGCCTACTGGCTGTAGGGTATAATTCTTTATGTGATTTGGAGTCATGAGAAAACCCAAGCACATATGGGGTAGCCTCTGCACGGATTTCAAGAACTCATTTGACCCAAATGATCCCTATTCTCACTTGATGGAGTTCAGGAACCTAAAACAAGAAGTCAAAAATATTCATCCACAATGACTGCTCTTTTGGACATTTTAGTTTTGAAAGCACATGGGATCTTTCTTTAAATCCATCAGGTGCTGAGAATCTAAGCCACAACCTCATACAAGGACAAGAGGCTGATTCAGACACATCCCATTCCAAAGCAATTAAGCAAAGAGCCACAGGTGGTGTCCATTCATTTCCATATGAAAACAGTGTTCTTCAGGCTACACAAAGGGGTGGCCTGAGGCAAAGACCTTTCTGACATTCAGGGTAATAGAAATAGAATTAAGCAAATGGCCCAAAGAAGGGTTTCTCCACTGAGACTTTACTGGTCACACTGATATCTGAGTTTTCTGAGATGCTCTCATTCCCTTCAGCTATCCAGAACATGGCCATGTCACAGAGCCTTGTGGTGTTACATATCTGGGAAACAAAACCATGATTCTATTCTGGAGAGTGGCCAGAATTCACGAAGAAAAGTGGAACTTTAGAAGATAATAGATGTTGCCCATCCATAAGGCAAGCTGCAGTCCATTCATCAATTGCGCAGTATGAATCGCGGAAGCTTTCAACTAGAGACAACACATCCATTGATGCATTCTGTTTTCTAATGTCTACAACCATGGATACAGTGGGATACACAGACATAGAAACACGCACAATGTCAAACGACTTACTAGAAACAGTCCACTCCAAACCAAACAAACCACCTTTCCTACCTATTCTCAGAACATGAGAAAAAACCACAAACTCACACCTACAACGGCAAAGGCACTTTCTTCCCCTAAATAGGTCTGTGACTATCCGAAGTGTCTTCTGACTGGTGGGCCATATTATGTTCCCCCAAAATGGCCTGTCCTGTTTCACATCTGGTCTCCTTGTCCAACTCTGTGAAGTTGTAATTAGCCAGCGGTGAGCCACTACCTGCTTTCTCAGGAAAGGCCCCTCTTCAGAGCTCTGCTGGCATTTGGCCATCCTCATATCAGCAGGTACCAAGAAAGACTGACTATGTCTTTGGGAAAAGCAAACAAGTTAGCCCACTGGGTCTGGAGTGGGACTGGCTCTTGGTGCCTGGCTTCCTGGATCCCAAGTTCAGAGAATTCCATCACCAAGGAAGTGAAGTGAGGTCACTTCTTTCAGGAACTGAATATGGTCACTGCCTTGGTAACCACTTTGTCCTAACAGTTGCTTCCAAGGTTCCCATGAGATAGAGGCTGCCCCAACATCCTGTGACACATTCAGAAGTTAGAATGATATATCAAGCATAGGCACCCTGGAACAGCTCTCCACAGAGGCCTGGTTTGGTCCATCTTCTCTACATTAAGAAGAGAGAGGCTGACTCAGACACATCAATTCATCCTGACCAGGTTGTTTGCCATGGAAGATGACTATTGCTCTCTCAGGTCCTACATAGCTGCCTACATATTCTCCAAGGATCATTTCTTCATGGATCTTTGAGGTTCTCAGCAGGTGGAAGATCTTCTACATTCCTATATTGTAAGACCCACTCTGTCGCTGCTCTTAAGTTAGTTATATTGAGGGAACAGTGTATGGTTAGGGTTAATAACATGTTCGATTTGGGTTACGAATCATTCTGCAGGATGAATAATGGTATTGGCAACCTGTGATATTTACAAGAGTATACATGTGAAATATAAGTATGAAAGCAGAAATCTAGGTAAGATTTGAAGCCCAGAAGGGCATTGGGGACTTGAGTGGGATACCTAACTTTGAGTAATGTGCTGCACAGATGTCTCAGATAAATCAATATACATCGGACCTTGTACCTTGGATGATTGAATGCTGAAGAGAACATCCAGTCAAAAACCGATATTCGGTAGGATTAGGAAGGAAGTTGGTAGGTTTAGAAAGAAGATTGAGTATAGGATTTGGACCAAAAGTTCTTCAGCAATAGGGTTTCGGGTAGAGAGTGTATGTAAATGTCAGCACATGTGAAGAGTCAGTCACAATGATGAACTGGGGAAAACATGTAGGAAAGCAGATATCAATAGAGATATTAGGAAATCAAGCAAAGTATAAAGTGTGTGATAGGGTTAGACATTTTCAACAGGTTTGAAGTTGAATATATAATCTTAGGAAGAAACAAATATGTAGTCACCAATAGGATTGATATTTGAGAGCATTAGGCAACCTGCACATGGATGTTTTTAGTAATGCATGCTATCTTTCCATTTAGGCTTTGGTACAATTGTAAGTGTGATCTTTGCTTTTTGTGTCCGGAATATTTCTGTGATAAAATGTGTATGTAGATCAGGTGACATGAGTATTTCTTCCACCATTTCTGAGAGCAATATTTTGAAGATTTATAAATTAGTATGGGGGTAGAAATAGGTGTACCCTGCTTCTATTAATATAGACATAATGCATGAATAGACCATACTGTGAATAAATAATATAACTGGATCCACTTTAAATAATGGATTGAATGGATATCTGAAAATATATAAGAAATGTTATATTGATATACAATCATTAATTCCAACCAGTTATATATCTAATGATTATCTTATGGTTATGGTTAATCATGAAGGGTGTGTGAGTTTTTCTTCAAAATTGATATGGAAATCGAAAACAATATATTTGGAAAAAAAAGTCTCATGAATAGACCAGTCAAGAAACATAGAGAAATACATGTGTTCTGGAGCAGGAAGTGAATAAAAGTGAAACAAATGCCTATAAATTTGCTAACTAGTGAATGAAATATATATCCTATGATGTGCATAAACTGAAGAAATAGTAATGTACCAGTGTGGAATAAAAATTAACGTCAAAATACACATCATGTCCCATAGGAACCAACATGCATTGATGTTAAACTGGGTCAGTTAATGCAGACATATTAGAATTTGTATGCACCTTTCACTGAAGTTAGTTCTCAGTACTAGGAAACAACTATGTATTTCATGTGTATGAGTATTTCTAAGAATAATCTTGTGAAAATTTGATTATTAATCCACATCCATGAACATGAATGAATTTAGGGAGTGTATATAAGACACATATTTTTCATATTTTTAAAAATCTGGACAGTATATATATATATATATATAGATAGATAGATAGATAGATAGATAGATAGATAGATACACATATATGGACACACACACACACACACAAACACAGAAATTAAAAAGTAGCAATATATATGCCAATCGAAATTCATCATGAAATATATATCATAAAGATGCAAAAACATTCATTTTACTGAACATGGGTTTATGTATAATGTTGTTCCACTGGGAAGCTCACCCATAGGTTGAATTTTCAGTTCTAACAGCGTTTAGGACGAGTGATCACTTCTCACAATTTGTATCTGCCAAGTCATGTAACTCAAAAGAATGTACGTTTGATACCATGTAGGATTCTATTTGTGCATATAAAAATACATGTGCTGAATAGGCTCCAGAAAATGAGAGACAGTAATTCACATATTTGTTAACTTTAAAAACACATGGAGAACTATTTCAATTAAAAATTGACTAGATTCATAATACCTACCCTTTATCATGCAAAAGGCAAGTCCAACCCTGAACTGCATGTATTTACGTACTGTTTGGGTTATTTTTCTCCATCATATTAGGATTAGTAGTCGGAGTCTATTAGAATATGGGTTAGTGTCAGGGATTCAGAATTGCGAATGGAAAAATAGGAAAATTAATCCAATGTGTATGCAAATATGTGCTAAAACAAATCTTCCGACTCTCATCCAGAACAATGCCTTGAAATTATCTTCGCCCCAAGTAAGACACAATTAGAGAAGAAAAGTTGCAAAATCTGTGATTACATTTCTGTAATGGAAAATGCTCAGGAGTGCACAAACTTGGAGGTGGTATAGGAGTTTTCAAAAGTAAGGACAGGGTACACACTCCACAAGTATGGAGCTCTGCATGCCTAAATCTTTTTGAGAAACTGCCACAGAGGTTGGGCACTGATATATAGGTTTTTGTCAGGAGTTAAGCTTCCTTTGTAGTGATACCCTCAAAGCTGGGTCTGCATCTATGTGACCTGGAGGACAAAGTTTCTTATTTTCCAATGAACACGAGGCAGCAGTGCTGAATTCTCTCTTTGTAGATAAACTGTGGCCCCTGGGGGTTTATTTTCTCCCCGTGTGGACTGTGAAACCATTTGGTCATCCTCCAATTTTCGTGGTGTTTCTTGCTGCTGCACTTGGAGTTTGGTACATGCTTCACGAAATACAAGGAGTTCAACTGGGAAACAGTGCTGGAGAGAGTTCTGTCACGTGTGGTGGGTTATGCTCTGCAAGAAAATGCACAAACCAGGTTTCTATCTCTCAAAGATTGCCCCCTTGTTCATAGCAACCTGATTCTGAACATTGCCCTGAAACCTCGCCATATAACAAGATGCCATTACATATAAGGGTCTGAAGTCTGCACTATGTCAGTCACAAGCCATTTGGAAGTAAATGGCAGATCCACATGGACCCACCATGATACTTTATCACACACCTGCCCACCACTGCTCTACGCCCACTACTCAGCAGGCTACAAATTACTGGCATGTCTGTTCTAAACAATTTTCAGAAAACCCTGTCAATCAAGGCACTCTCTGGTACACTCATGATAAGCAATAGGAGATCCAATGTTTCTTGAGTGCCACCGGGTCATGGGAATTTCAAAAATTTCATGGTATTTATCTAGCCATTTTTCAAGGATGACATTGGATGCACTGTGAATTTCAGTTATTCAGAAACCATTAAATGTTGAGAAAGCTCAATTCAAAGAAAATTCTGGAGAACTCTCACAGGCAAGGCTTTCCAAAAAGTGGACAAAAGGTCACTTGAAGCCAGGACCATTGAGGTCTACAATGTGAGGTCCTATGTGTTTTGACTCTCTACTATGGCTGCAAAGTCTTTCAGAATAAAATCATGTGATATCCAGGCTGAGATTCCCAGTTCTTTGTGGAAAGCCACCCTGGTCCTAGATCTCAGGTTCCAAGGGCGACTCTCATGCGTGGCCTCCTAAAATCCCAACACAATTCATGGCAATACTTCTCTGAGGTCAGTTTCAGAACTCAGTCTCTAAGGGGAAACACACCAGAGTTCAATCCCTGGTGACCCAGTCATCTCTTCCAACCGCCACACAAATGACCAGAATTAAAACCAAAACACTCACACATGCCCCTTATCTTCTTTCATATAGACACTAATCATAACCTTGGCTGGAAGTTTCCATGAGGCACACAGCACAAGACAATGTCAAAATAAGCTCCCTTGCCCTTCATTTGTCTAAAGTCAGTGTTTCTGGACACCGTTCCTGTGAACCAGGGCTGATCAAAGATGCCTGCCATTAACACTGTTCCGCTTCTCCAATTTGAGGCATACTGACTGTCAGGTATAGTTTCTTTATGTGATTTGGAGTCATGAGAAAACCCAAGCACCTATGGGCTAGCCTCTGCAGGGCTTGAAGAACTCAGTTGACCCAAAGGATCCCTCTTCTGACTTGATGGAGATCAGGAACCTTACAGAGGAAAGCAAGAGACTTCATCAACAATGATTGCTCTTTTGGCCATTTTGGAATTGAATGCACACATGGGATCTTTCTTTAGATCCATCAGGTGCTGAGAATCTGAGCCATGGATTCACACTGCACTAAGAGGCGGATTCAGACATATCCCTTTGCAAAGCAATTAAGCAAAGATCCTCAGGTGATGCCAATTTATTTCCATTTGAAAACTGATTTTTTCAGGCTTTCGAAAGGTGTGGCCTTAGGCAAAGACCTTCCTTACATTCAGGGCAACAGAACAATAGGAAAGCAAATTCCCAAAGCAGAGTTTCTCCACTGAGACTTTCCTGGTCACACTGATATCTGAGTTTTCTGAGATACTCACCATTCCCTTCAGCTATCCAGTACATGGCCATGTCCCAGATTGTGGAGTAGATACATATCTTGAACACAAAACCATGAGCCTATGGGAGAGTGGCCAGAATTCAGGAAGAAATCAGGAATGTAGAAAGGTAGTAGGTGTTGCCCATCTATAAGGTAAGCTGCAGTCCATTCATAAATTGGACAAGATGAATGCTGCAAAGATTTCTACTAGACAGGACACATCCTTTGATGCATTCTCTTTTCTATTGTCTACAACCACGGACACAGTGGGATACACAGAAACACTCACCTTCTCAAAGGACTTACTAGAAACAGGCCACTCCAAATTAAACAAACCGACTTTCCTACATATTCTTAAAACATGAGACAAAATCACTAACACACAAACACATCCACAAAGGCACCTTCTTTCCCCAAGTAGGTCTGTGACTATCCAGAGCATCCTCTGACTGGTGGGCCATACTATGTTCCCCTGAAATGGGCTGTTGTATGTCAGATCTGGTCTCCTTGGCCAACACTGTGATGTTGTCAGGAGCCAGCGGTGAGCCACTGCCTGCTTTATCAAAAAAAAAAAAAAAGCCCCTCTTCAGAGCTTTCCTGGCATTTGTCCCTCTTCAATTCAGTATTTGCCAAGAAAGACTGACTCTGTCCTAGGTTAATCCAAACATGTGAGACCACTGGGACTGGGACTGGGCCTGCCTCAGGGTGCCTGTCTCCCTGGATCCAAAGTTCAGAGTGGTACATCAACAAGAAAGTGACGTAGGTCACTTCCTCTAGAACTGAATGAGGTCACTGCCTTGGCAACCACTTTGTCCTAACAGTTGCATCCAAGGGTCCATGAAATGGAGCGTGCCCCTGCTTCCTATGACACTTTTACAAGTTAAAATGAAATATCAACCATAGGCACCCGGGAACAGCTCTCCACACAGGCCTGGTTTGGTCCATCTTGTCTAGATTAAGAAGAGAGAGACTGCTTCAGACACATCCCTTCATCCTTACCTGGTTGTTTGTCATGGAAGATGACTTTTGCTCTCTCAGGTCCTTCATAGCTGCCTATATCTTCTCCAGGGATCATTTCTGCATGGACCTTTGAGGTTCTCTGCAGGTTGAAGATCTCCTACATTCCTGTATTGTAAGACCAACTCTGTCCCTGCTCTTCTATAAAGGTAGATTGAGGGAATCGTGTATGGTTAGGGTTAATAACATTTTTGATTTGGGTTAGGATCATTCTGCTGGATGAATAATGGTATTGGGAACCTGCGATATTTATAAGATTATAGAGGTGAAATATATGTATGAAAACAGAAATCTCAGTAAGATTTAAAGCCCAGAAGGTCATTGGGTCCTTGATGGGAATAGTTAGCTTTGAATTATGTTCTGCCCAGATGTCTCAGATAAATCTATACACAATGGCATAGGATCTTGTACCTTAGATGATTGAATGTTGAGGAGAACATCCATTCAAAAAGGGAGAGTTGGTAAGATTACGAAGAGAGTTGGTGAGATTAGAAAAACGTGTGAGTATAGGATTTGGACAAAAAGTTCTTTAGCAATAGGGTTTCAGGTACACAAAAAAATGTACATGTCAGCACATGTGAAGAGTCAGTCACAATGATGAACTGGGGAAAATATGTAGGAAAGCAGATATCAATAGAGACATAAGGAAATCAGGCAAAGTATAAAATGAGTGATAGCAATAGATATTTTCAACAGGCTTGAGATTGAATATATAATCTTAGGAAGAAACAAATATGTAGTCACCAATAGGATTGACATTTGAGAGCATTAGGCAACCTGGACATGGGTGATTTTCATAATCCATACTCACATTCCATTTAGGCTTTTGTACAATCGTAAGTGTGACTTTGCATTTTGTGGCCAGAATATTACTGTGATAAAATGTATATGTAGATCAGGTGACATGAGTATTTCTACCACCATTTCTTGGAGCAATATTTTGAAGAGGTATAAATTAGTATTGGGGGTACATATAGGTGTACCATGTGTGTATGAATATAGAGATAATGCATGAATAGACCATAGTGCGAATAAATAATATAACTGGTTCGAACTTTAGAAATTGGAATAAATTGATATCTGAATATACACAGGGAATCATATGTTGATATACATACATTCATTCCAACCATTTATACATGCAATGGAAATATTACGGGTGTGGTTCATCATAAAGAGTGTGTGAATTTTGCTTCAAAATTGATTATGGAAATCGAAAATAATGTGTTTGGAAAGAAGTCTCATGAAATGACCAGTCAAAAACAAAGAGGAATACATATGTTCTGAAGCAGGAAGTGATAGAATGTGTTACAAATTTCTTTAAATTTATGAAGTTGTGGATGAAATGTATATTCTATGATGTACAAAAACTGAAGAAATAGTAATGTACCAGTGTTGTATAAAAATGAACGTCAAAATACACATCATGTCCCATAGGAATCTACTTGCATTGATGTTAAAGTGGGTCAGTTACTGTAAAAATATAAGGATTTGTTTGCACCATTTACTGAAGTGAGTTTTCAATACTATAAAACAAATATGTATTTCAGGTGGATGAATATTTCTGAAAATAATCTTATGAAAATTTGAATATAAAACCACATACATGAACAAGAATGAATTTAGGGAGTGTATAATAAGACACATATAATATATACAAAACACACACAGAGACATTAAAAAGTAGCAATATATATGCCAATTAAAATTCATCGTGAAATATATATCATCCACAGATCCAAAAATATTAATTTTACTGAACATGGATTTATGTATAATGTTTTTCAACTAAGAAGCTCACTCATAATTTGAATTATCAGTTCCGAAAGCATTTAGGAGGAGTGATTTCTTCTCACACTTTGTCTCTGCCAAGTTAGCCACCTCTCAAGAATATAGGTGTGATACCAGGTAGGATTCTATATGTTCATATAAAAATACATGTGCTGAATTGGCTACAGAAAAAGGGAGACAGGAATTCACATATCTGTTAACTTTAAAAACACATGCAGAACTCTTTCAACAAAAAATTGACAAGATTTATAACTCCTACCCTATATCATGCAAAAGGGAAGACCAACTATACACCATGGCTCCCCTGAAGTGCTAGTATTTCTATTCTGTTTGGGTTATTTTTCTCCATTATATTAGAATTAGTTGTCAGAATCTAGTAGGGTATAGGTTAGTGTCAAGGATTCAGTATTTCAA
The DNA here is from genome assembly GCF_048772815.1 of Callospermophilus lateralis. Classification (NCBI taxonomy): domain Eukaryota; kingdom Metazoa; phylum Chordata; class Mammalia; order Rodentia; family Sciuridae; genus Callospermophilus; species Callospermophilus lateralis. Next base: position 190,116 of record NW_027512818.1, read on the forward strand.
ATGGAAAATTGAAAATGAATCCAATGTGTATGTAAATATGTGCTACACAAAAATCTTCCCACTCTCATCCAGAACAATGCCTTGACAATACCTTCGCCCCAAGTAAGACACAATTAGAGGAGAAGATTTAGAAAATCTGTGAACAAATATCTGGAATGGAATATGCTCAGGAGCCCACACCTTGGAAGTGGCAGAGGAGTTTCCAAAGGTAAGGGACAGGGTAAACACTCCAAAAACATGGAGGTCTGCTGGCATAGACACTTCTTGAGAAACTGCCTGTGAGGTTGGGCACTTGAAAAATATGTTGTTGTCAGGAGCTTTAGCTTCCTTTCTAGTGAGACCATAAAAGCTTGGTCTGCATCTATGAGACCTGGAGGACATGCTTTCTTATTTCCCAATGAACATGAGGCAGCAGTGCTAAATTCTCTTTTTAGGTAAACTGTGGCCACTGGGGGCTAAATGTCTCTCCATGTGCACTTTGAAGCCATATGGTCATCCTCCATTTTCGTTTTGTTTCTTCCTGCTGCACTGGGAGTTTGGTATTTGCTTCACGAAATACAAGGAGTTCAATTGGGTCTCAGTGCAAGAGGGAGTTCTGTCATGTGTGGTGGGTCAGGTTCTGCAGGAGGATACAAGAACCAGGATTCTATCCCACATAGCTTGCCCCCTTGACCATAGCAACCTGATTCTGAACAATGTCCTGAAAACTCTCCATATAACAAGTTGCCTTTACATGGAAGGTTCTGTTGGCTGCACCATGTCAGTCAGAAGCCATTTTGAAGCCAATGGAAGATCCACATGGCCCCACCACAGATGTTTTATCACATACCTGCCCACCACTGCTCTAGTACAACTACTCAACAGAGTCCAACTTACTGGCATCTCTGTTCTACACCATTTACATGAAACCCAGTCAATCAAGGCACTGTCTGGTATATTCATGATCAGTAACAGGACATCCAAAGGTTCTCCAGTGCCACCTGGTGATGGGAATTTCAAAAATTTTATGGTATTTTTCTAGCCATTTTTCAAGGATGAAGTTGGAGGCACTGTGAGTTTCAATTCTTTCAGGAACCATTAAATGGTTAGGAAGCTCATTTCAATGAAAGTTCTGGAGAACACTCACAGGTAAGGCTTCCCAAAGAGTGGCCAAAAGATCACATGATATTATGCCCATTGAGGTCTACAATGTGAGGTACATATGAGTTTTGACTCTCAACTATGAGTGCCAAATCTTTCAGAATAAAATCATGTGGTATCCTGGCTGAGAGGCCTAGTGCTCTGTGGAAAGACATCCTGGGCCTAGAACTTAGTTTCCAAGGGCGACACTCATGCCTGGCTTCATAAAATCTCATCACTATTCATGGCAATACTTCTCTGAGGTCAGTTTGAGAACTCAGTTTCTAAGGGAATCACACCAGAGTTCAAGAACATGTGGACCAAGTCATCTCTTCCAACCGCCACCCAAATGACGAAAATTTAAAACAAAACACTCCAATGTGGCGCTAATCTTTTTCCATATAGACACTCATAATGACCTCTGGCAAAAGTTTTCCATGAGGGGCACAGCCCAAGACCTTGTCCAAAATAAGCTCTCTTGCACCTAATTTGCCTAAAGTCAGGGTGGCCTGGACACCCTTCTTGTGAACCAGGAGAGATCAAATAGGCCTCCCATTAATACTGCTTTGCTTTTTCAATTTGAGGCCAACTGACTGTGGAGTTTGGATTCCTTATGTGAATTGGAGTCTTGAGAAAACCCAAGAAACTATGGGCTAGCCTCTGCAGGGCTGTGAAGAACTCATTTGACCCAAAGGATCCCTATTCTGGCTTGATGGAGGTCAGGAAAGTTACAGAAGAGGCGAGAGACTTCATCCACAAGGACTGCTCTTTTGGCCATTTTGGTTTTGGATGTACACATGGGATTTTTCTTTAGATCCATCAGGAGCTGAGAATCTAAGCCACACCCTCACACAAGGCAAATAGGCAGATTCAGACACATCCTTTCCAAAGCAATTAAGCAAAGAGCCACAGGTAATGCCCATTCATTTCCATTTGAAAACTGTTTTCTTCAGGCTTCAAAAAGTGGTGGACTGAGGAAAAGACCTTCCTGACATTCAGGGCAACAGAAGAATTGGTAAACAAAAGGCCCCAAGCAGGGTTTCTTCACTGAGACTTTCTTGGTCAAACTGATATCTGAGTTTTCTTAGATGCTCGCCATTCCCTTCAGCTATTCAGTACATGGTCATGTCACAGAGCTTCAAGGTTGTACATATCTTAAACACAAAACCATGAGCCTATTCTGGAGAGTGGCGAGAATTCAGGAAGAAAACAGGAACTTAGGTAGATAGCAGGTGTTTCACATCAATAAGGCAAGCTGCAGTCCATTCATAAATAGGGCAGGATGAATGCTGGGAAGCTTTCTACTAGATAGGACATATTCATTGATGCATTCTCTTTTCTAATGTCTACAACCACGGACATAGTGGGATACATAGACATAGAAACACTCACCTTGTCAAACGACTTACTAGAAACAGTTCACTCCAAACAAAACAAACCGCCTTTCATACCTATTCTCAGAACATGAGACAAAACCACAAACCCACACCCACACCACAAAGGCACCTCCTTCCCCCATGTAGGTCTGTGACTATCCGGAGTGTCCTCTGACTGGTTGGCCATACTATGTTCTCTGGAAATGGCCTGTTCTGTCTCAAATCTGGTCTCCTTGGCCAACTCTGTGAAGTTGTCAGGAGCCAGCGGTGAGCCACTGCCTGCTTTCTCAGGAAAGGCCCCTATTCATAGCTTTACTTGCATTTGGCCATCCTCACATCAGTAGGTTCCAAGAAAGACTGAGTCTGTCCTTGGTAAATCAAAATAAGTTTGACCACTGGGACTGGGACTGGGACTGGCTCTTGGTGCCTGGATTCCTGGATTCCAAGTTCAGAGAGTTCCATCACCAAGGAAGTTAGGTGAGGTCACTTCCTTTAGCAACTGAATGAGGTCACTGCCTTGGCAACAACTTTGTCCTAACAGTTGCTTCCAAGGTTCCCATGAGAAGGAGGCTGCCCCTACTTCCTGTGACACTTTCACCAGTTAGAGTGGTATGTCAACCATAGGCATGCAGGAGCAGCTCAACACATGCCTGCTTTGGTCCATCTTCTATACATTAAGAAGAGAGTGGCTGATTCAGACACATCCCTTCATCCTGAGCAGGTTGTTTGCCATGGAAGACTTCTGCTCTCTCAGGTCCTTCATAGTTGCCTACATCTTCTCCAGGGATCATTTCTGCATGGACCCTTGAGTTTCTCAGCAGGTGGAAGATCCTCTATATTCCTGTATTTTAAGACCAACTCTGTCCCCACTTTTCTGTAAAATTAGATTGAGAGAACAGTGTATGGTTAGGTTTAATAACATGTTCGATTTGGTTTAGAAAGGAAACTACACGGTTGAGCAAACAGGGTCCTACCGTTAGCAATAATATGAGGATTATTAATGGAACGGCCCTGGCAGATAAAAGCGTAGTTAACCAGGTTGACTATGTGAACAAAGACTCAAACCTTCCTTCTGGGGCCTCTGTCTCTCTTTGACGCTCTTCAAGTCGTTTTCTTAATTTACTCATTGATTCTTTTACAACTCCAGTATTGTCGGCATAAAAACAACATTCTTCCCTCAATGCAAGCAAAAAGGCACCTTTCTCTCATGAAGAGGAGGTCCAACACTCGCCTGCTCTATAAAACAACTTCAGAGAGAGAGAGGTTAAAATTCCTGTAAAGTTGTGATGTCGGTTTTTAATGTCTTTAAGCTTTGGTCTATTTCTGCTTCTAATTGTGTCTTTGTTGTGTCTCATGGACTAGGGCAGTTCTTCCTGTGCCCACGCCGTCAGCAATTATTATTCCTAATAGGATGGCTAAAGTGAGGGATACAGGTTCCCGGTGGAACCGGGTTGTATGCCCCCCTATTTGAACTTTAAATGAACCTGCGTCATGATAGAGCACTCTGAAAAACATCTACATCATTACATAATTAATCACATCTATTGACCATTTTATGAAAACATAAATAATGTTAAAGTGTATAGAATTATACTGTTTTATGGATGGACAAGAAAATGCACCTAAGATAGCACCAAAGTGAGGAAAACATTCTTATTTGGTTGCATCCGGATTTAGAGGGCATTGCTTCTTTTGTAATCAATTAATCCCCTGAAACCCAAGTTTTGGTAGTTTTAGAGTTTGTACCCAACATGTAAGGGAAGGGGCTCAGAAGTTCACAGTCTGCAGAAATTCACAAAAATTAGTTTTTGTTTCTGTTTTTTTTTCCTCTGTTCTGGGCAAGTGAAATTTTCAAGGACACCTTGGAAGGGGAGAGCTTTTTTTTCTCTTTTTTTTCTCCCTGCCAGCTGTCACCATGGAGCCCAGTTGCTAACATTTTTATCTTAGAAATGTAGCCATCTCGGTGAAGCCCCAGCTCAAGGCCAGAGGCCTTGTTCACATATTTTGTGAAAAACTGGTAAGGAGGTGTCTAGCTTAGGGGTGGTGATTTTTCCAGCCAGTGGTCAAGTAGAACAGGGCAACACGAAAAGTGCAAGTTTATGTACATTGAACTCTTTTAGAGGGACTCTTATGCTGAAAGACCTAAAGTAAGCCTTGGTGAAGACTTCTGGAGAAGGTCATTTAAGACATTTCTATGGACCTAGTACAGAGGGGGAAGACGGGGTAGTCGAGGCTGAGAGCAGCTCCGTGGATCTAAGAATGAGGAAAGAGAGATGTAAAAGAAAAATGGGAAAGGGGTTTGGGATTTTCCTAAAACAAAACTTGAGCAGTAGAACAGGTAGAGCAGAGGGGAAGATGGGAGTAAATATTCCAAAAAGCCTTTGAGGGACTTTAAATTCTTAGAAACCTGTTTTCAGTGATGACAAAGCAACTTTAAAGGCCATTTTCATTACATATTGTATAGGGGTCTGAGGCCTCTTATCAGCTGGTTTGAGCTTTGGGTTAGCTTGCTAGAGGACTTGCTGGGACCTAGTGCAGGCACTGACAGGAAAAGAGAGGAGTGAGTGGGTGAAGGGGTACCTTGGTACCTGCTACCTCAGCAAGGGGGCAATGTTCTGAGAACCAGCGGAGGTTTGGGTTTTTGATTTAGTAATTGGAGAGGAGAAATCATTTTGCTAAGATGGGAGTGATAGCAGAGAGTCTAGAGCAGAAGGCTGAGGGTGAGGAACTATTGGAGAAGCATAGTACAGGATGTGAGCAAAGGAGGGAAAAGGATTCCACATAGGGAAATTTCCCCCTTTTGAGAACTTGCCAAAGTTAAAAATGTCACGCAGAATTTGAGGATCTAGAGAACCCTCTGGGGGCCATAGTATTTGGTTGTCTAATTGGTAATATGGCCAATGCTGTGTACTGAATTTGATGAGGAGTTTGGGTTCCACCAGGCAGCCCCTGTATGCTCACATTCACTTGACTTACACAAGAAGTCGGCTTCTCCCCGACACAGCCGTGGCTGTTTGTGCCTTTGATAGTCCGCTAGGCAAACATAGTAATCTAGGCTAGCCAACCTGAATCTGTCTCGCGTGTCCCTGCATCCATAATGTTTGTTTCCATTATCTATGGTACAGAAGAGATTTAATGGAATTTTAGTGGGATCCTCTTCATCAGGGATATCTCAATAGGAAAGACCTATACCGAGCTGACAAATGTCTGGGTGGATAGATGGCCACCAGGTCTCTAAGGGGGCTGTATGCGAGATAGACCATACTTCTTGTCTAGTAGGATTTGTGATCAGCCATTGCTGCTGAACGGAATGATGAGGGTTAGAACTACTGGTGGCCAAGGGGAGAGTCTATAGTCTTATCCACATAGCGAATACACAATTTGAAATGGTTAGCAGGCTTTTCCAGTTTCCAACAAGAGTCTGGACACAGCGAAGGCTTGAGATGAGAGGCATGGATCCAAAAAGTGATTCCGTCTACTTTTACCGCTTTAGGTTTTATAAGTAGCACCTGGTATGTTCCTTTCCAGTGGGGTTCCAGGGATGACACCTGATGTTGTCTTATGTAGACGAAGTCACTTACTTGATATTGACTTAGAGTCCCCTCCTCCCAAGGTTGGTAGGCAGTGGCCAGCTGTTTCCACAGGTATCGCTGAGTTCTTTCAATGACTTTAAGTCTGTCAAGCAAGGGGGTGTGGAAGTGATCGTTAGGCCTTAGAGTTGGGGTTAGGTTCCTTACTGGATGATGGGCATCATAGAGAATTTCATAGGGGGTGAGGTTACACAAAGAAAGAGAGGGAGTATTTCTCGCATGAAACAGTGCATAAGGCAGGAGCATAATCCAATCTTTTATGCTGGGCTCTAAGCTTAATTTCGTTAAGGTCTCTTTAATGGTTCTATTTATTTTTTCTACCTGTCCTGAGCTCTGGGGTATATAAGCATAATGTAACTTCAAATTAATCCACAGGGTCCCAGTGAACACCTGACTTACCTGAGCCATGAACACCAGTCCATTATCAGACCCTATTGCCTTAGGGAGACCGTATCTTGGAGAAATATCTTTCAGGATCTTCTTGAAAACCATTTGTGCAGTTTGGTTGTTTTTTTTTGTGTGTGTGTGTTTGTGTGTAAGGCTTCAGTCCATCCTGAAAATGTATCTACAAACACTAGGAGATATTTAAGTCCATACGTTGCTGGCTTAATTTCACTATTGTCCACTTCCCAAAATTGTCATTTTCTGGTTCCTCGTAGGTGCTTTCCTCTAGGAAACTGGAAGGGTAAGCATTAACCAATTGACGGACTCGACAGGCTTTTGTTACCCGTTCAGTTATTTCCTTTCGCTGTGAGTCGGTTAGTGGAAAACTCTGTTCTTAATCCTACAGGAATGCCTGCAGTTTCATTGAACCAAGGTGAGTGAGTTGGTGTACATTTTTAACGTAGTGTAGCGTTTTCTGTAATTGCAGCCTGAGCTCAGTGAAGTTGAGGCGTTCAGTGTCAGTGTCCATAGATGTTATCAAAAACTTCCTGGTGATCAGGGGTCCATTGGAATTGGGCATCTCCCATTAACACCGGGTATAAAGGAGCAGCTAAAGACGCAAACCCAGGTATCCATAACCTGCAAAAGCCAGCAGTCCCAAGAAACTCTCTGAGTTGTCTCCTGTTAGATGGGGGTGGTATCTACACAATGGTTTGTTTTCTGGGCTCAGTGAGCCATCGTTTACTGCCCCTAAGGTAACAGCCCAGGAAGATTACTTCATGCTAGCAAATTTGGGCTTTTTTGGCCGAAACTCTATACCCAAGTTGAGCAAGCTCATATAATAGTGCTTGGGTCCCAGACTCACAGTTTTCCTTGGTGTTGGCTGCCAGTAGCAGGTCATTCACGTATTGAAGCTGGGTGATTTGCAGTGCATAGTTCTGAAATTGCTGAGATCTCTGTGGAGGGCTTCATCAAAGAGAGTGGGGGAGTTTTTGAACCCCAGTGGGAGTCTAGTCAAAGTTAGTTGACCAGACGTTCAGGTTTCTGGGTCTACCCACCCAAAAGCAAACAGCAACTGACTATCTTTATGCAGAGGCAAGCAAAAGAAAGCATCTTTTAAGTCCAGAACAGTATACCATTTCCGCTCAGGGTTCAGAGTGCTAAGCAGATTGTACGGATTAGGTACCGTGTGGTGAATGTCCTGCACTCTGTTGTTGATCTCTCTTAGGTCTTTAACAGGACAATAGTCCCCGGTTCCTGGCTTTTTTTTCTAGTAGCAGGGGAGTGTTCCAGGCCAATTGACAGGGCCTTAGGAGCCCTAAGTCCAGATATTTCTGAATATGGGGCCTTATCTCATCTTTAGCTTTTTTTGCTTAGAGGATATTATTTGACATTGATTGGGGAGGCTGAGGTTTTTAACTCCACTGTTATTGGAGGTTGTTTCACGGCCAGGCCTAACCCAGCAGTTTTTGCCCAGGCATCTGCGTAATCTGTTATCCATTTCTGGTGTAGCTTGCCTGTTTGATCAGTCTTGGGGGGTGTGAAGAGTGGATGTTCATCTTCTACTAATATAGTTAAAGCCGTGACTATAGGAGTTTTTACTGAAGAATTTAGAAATTTCATTTGGGGGCCTTCAGGGTTAAAAGTTATTTAGGCCAAGAGCTTGGTGAGCAGATCTCTGCCCATCAATGGGTCCAGGCATTCCTGGATTACTAGGAAGGAGTGATAGATTTTTCCTTTCCCAAGGTCCATGGTCCTCTTAGTAGTCTAAGCCCGATATTTACTGCCATTAGTTCTTTGAACTACAGACCTTTTATTTGATAGAGGGCCCAATGGGGCCTTAAGGGCTGAGTATACTGCTCCTGTTTTCATTTCAAAGTTTACTGGGGTCTGCTACACTTCAAAAGTTACCCTGAGCTAGGGGAAGTGATCTGAGCCCCAACTTTTTTAGTCATGCTCCAGAGTCAGAATGGCTGGCTGGCGTGGCTGTCTCTTTATAGGGCACTCTTTGGCCCAGTATCCTTTTTTTTTACAGTAGGCACATTGATCTGAGGCCAGGGGTGGCCTCTGGCATGGCCCCAGGTATCCCTTCCTGTCACCTTACGTCTTAATTTCTGGCCTCTTTCTTGTTGTGACCAGGATCTTGGTCAATCCCTTAGTCTGTCTTTTGCTTCTCTCATCCTTCCTTTGCTCCCTTTCTTTCTCCCTGTTTCTCTCTTATAGTATATTTTCTCGGCTTCTCTGACTAAATCTCTCTTTTAATTTTTTTTAATATCCATGGCAGCTTGCCCAATTAAGGCCATCGTTACAGATGAATTTTGATCCGCTGCCTGAGGATCGAAAGGAGTATATCTCTTATATGCCTCCATAATTCTTTCTAGAAACAAAGAGGGAGATTCATCAGGCCTTTGAATAATTTCTCTTACCATGGCCAAATTAGTTGGTCACCTAGTAGCCCCTTGGAGACCCGCTATTAGAGCCAGGCAATAATTGGACAGATGCTCTTTATCTTCAAAGGTGTTGGGGTTCCAGTTGGTTTGGTTTAAGGGTAAGCTGGCTTTGATTATGTTGGGAAGTTGTGTTGGTCACCAATCAGGTCCGAGGATTTTTTTTTTAGTTTCTTGGAGGTTTTTCTGTTATTCCTCTGTCATAAAGAAAGTCCCTAGGAGTTGTTGGCAGTTATCCCAAGTAGGCAGGTGTAAAAACGTTGGCGAGTTCTCTGAGTTCTTTTAGCCGGGCCAGCTTCCTCCAGGGAAGGAGGGGCTCTGTGTGCCACGGGACAGTCATCTGGATGGTGCTGGGCCATCCTAGCTTCTTTGAATGGTGGAGAGGCTGAGTCAGCAGCAGGGGAATCACTTAGAGGGTGTTGGGAGTTGGGGGATGAAGGCAGAGGATAAGGAGGGGGAGGAGAGTCCAGTAGAGTCTTGAGACTCATGGAGAACAGAGGGTGCAAGAGGAGGAGCAGAGAGTTAAAGAGATAGAATCGTGGGGGAAGGAGTAGGAGCGGGTGCAGGGACAGGGAAAGGCTTCATCCTTGGAGGAGGAGATTTGTAGAGGTCCTGACAAGTTAAGATATATGGCTGTTGATCTGGATGTCTACGTGGCCCCTGCTAAAAGACAATATCTTGAACTTTTCAAATTAGTGCGAAGTAGAAAGATCCTTCTAGGGGCCATCCGACTACAAAGGTGGGTCATTCTGAGACACAGAATCTGCCAGATCCGGCATTTTACTGAAAAAGATAGATTCTGAGCCCTTAAGCAGACTTTGGTCTAGTGATCAAGGGTCAGGAACAGAGGCATTGAAGTGCTCTGTCCCATAATGAAATATACACAGACAATAAAAGCAATGACACATGACACAGACAAGACAAGACAATAAAGACAGGCAATGGACGTCCAATACTGAGACCAGGACTGAGTAGCCGGCAAAACATGATGGGCTGGCAATACCGAATCCGAAACAAAATATCACTGAATCAAGGAGACTATTGTTCCTCGATTTCATGAGTTCATCCCCCAGGGACATGGCCTGTGGCTCTGTGACATGTGTGTCAGTCACCGTGGGAGAGAGCTCACGCTCTTTACCAATAGCCATTTTGTGAAACCCTAACCTGAATCCTGAAACCAGAAAGAGGGGCCTTATTTACCCCCAGAGGAGCCCGTTGGGGGTCTTTCATCTGCGGCTGCCGGATTTCACTGGGGCCACGAGATGTAAAGATCGGGCGAGGGTCGGTTGAAGAGACCACCAAGAGACTGTCTCATGCAACAGCAAAGGCTTTATTGGGAGTCCGGCATGCAAGGGCTCAGAGCTCTCTTGAATAGAGCAGAGAGCCCTGAGAACAGCTTAAGAAGTGCTTATATATTTTCCTTGGAGAGGGCAGGGAGGGAAGTTTATTGATGGGTAAGGGCGAGTGGGCGGTTTGCGTGCAACTGGTTGACCGAGTACATTCTGCAGTTTGTCAGTTGGGGACAGCACATTCTGGGAAAAAGAATAGCAAACAGTTCTCAAGATTTCAACAGTGTTTTGTTAAGCATACAGAAAATCAAGAAGTGACAAGTACCTATTTTATTAACCTTTCAATATAAGTATGAAAACAGAAATATAGGTAAGATTTGAAGCCCAGAAGTTCATTGGTCTCTTGATTGGTATACTTAGCGTTGAATTACATTCTGTAGTGATGTCCCAGAAATATGGATATACAATGGCATAGGACCTTATACATTCTCGGAGGTCAATTCCAAAACACAGACTCTAAGGGGAATCACACCAAAGTTCAAGCCAAGGTGAACCCAATTATCTCTTCCAACCGCCACACAAATGACCACAATTAAAACCAAGACACTCCCACATGCCACTCATCTTCTTCCATATAGACACTCACCATAACTTCTGGCAAGAGGATTCCATGAGAGGCGCAGCACAAGACAGTGTTCCAAATAAGCTCCCTTTCCCCTCATTTGCCAACAGTCAGGGTGGCCTGGACACCCTCCCTGTGAACCAGGAGTTATCAAACAGGTCTGCCATTAATACAGCTCTGTTCTCCAATTTGAGGCCTACTGACTGTGGGGTTGAGATTCTTTATTTGAATTGGATTCATAAGAAAACCCAAGAACCTATGGGCTAGCATCTGCAGGGCTTTGAAGAACTCATTTGACCCAAAGGATCCCTATTCTCACTTGATGTAGGTAAGGAACCTTACAGAGGAATGTGAGGGACTTCATCCACAGTGACTGATTTTTGGCCATTTTGATTTTGGATCCACACATGGGATCGTTCTTTAGATCCATCAGGTGCTGAGAATCTAAGCCCCAGGCTCACATAGGACCAAGAGGCTGATTCAGACACATCCCTTTACAAAGCAATTAAGCAAAGAGCCACAGGAGATGCCCATTCATTTCCGTTTGAAAACTGTTTTCTTCAGGATTCACAAAGGCGTGGCCTCAGGCAAAGAACTTACTGACATTCAGGGCAACAGAAAAATAGGCAATCAAAAGGCCCATTGCAGGGGTTCTCCACTGAGACTTTCCTGGTCACATTGATATCTGAGTTTTCTGAGATGCTTGTCCTTCCCTTCAGCTATCCAGTACATGTCCATGTCACGGTGCTTGGAGGTGGTACATATCGTGGACTCAAAAGCATGAGCCTATTTTGGAGAGTGGCTAGATTTCAGGAAGAAAACAGGAACTTAGGAAGATAGCAGGTGTTGCCCATCGATATGGCAAGCCCTAGTGCATTCATAAATGGGGCAGGATGAATGCTGGGAAACTTTCTACTAGACAGGAAACATCCATTGATGCATTCTCTTTTTCTAATGTCTACAACCATGGACACAGTGAGATACACAGACATAGAAACACTCGCCTTGTTAAACAACTTACTAGAAACAGTTCACTCCAAACCAAACAAACCGACTTTCCTACCTATTCTCAGAACATGGGACAAAACCACAAACACACATCCACACCCACAAAGGCACCTCCTTCCCCCAAATAGGTCTCTCACTATCCGGAGTGTCCTCTGACTGCTGGGCCATACTATGTTCCCCCGATATGGCCTATCCTGCTTCAGATCTGGACTCCATGTCCAACTCTGTGAAGTGGTCAGGAGCCAGCTGTGAGCCAGTACCTGCTTTTTTAGGAAAGGCCCCTCTTCAGAGTACTCCTGGCATTTGGCCATCCTCACATCAGTAGGTACCAAGAAAGACTGACTCTGTCCTTGCTAAATTGAATCAAGTGAGACCACTAGGACTGGGACTGGGACTGACTCTGTGTGCCTGGCTTCCTGCATCCCAAGTTCAGAGAGTTCCATTACCAAGGAAGTGAGGTGAGGTTGCATCCTTCAGGAACTGAATGAGGTCACTGCCTTGGCAACCACTTTGTCCAAACAGTTGCTTTCAAGCGTACCATGAGAAGGAGCTTACCCTACTTTCTGTGGCACTTTCACAAATTAGAATGGTATATCAACCATAGGCACCAAGAAACAGCTCTCCACACAGGCCTGATTTGGTCCATCTTCTCTATATTAGGAAGAGAGCCTTTAGTCCGGGGAGCACTGCAGTGAACCTCTGCACTAAAACTATTAGCAAGCACCTGGTGGAGGAGTCCTCCATAGGTAAGTGGCGCCTTTATAACATCTGATATCCGGTTAAGGGAGATCTTTTCTGATGACAGAGATGTGGCCTGGGGAGGCTCACATATACTCCTTTCCAGGAGAGTAACGAGAATCTTTCTGTCCTCTGTTCTGTTCTGTAGGGAATTCCTCTGGAACTGTAGAGAGGGGCCGACAGGCACGCACGCGCTCCTACCCTGGAGCTATAGCAAGATGTTGCACTGTTCCACTGTTTTTCTGTTTAGGCGCTGGTTTTCTGTTTTTTGTGTTTTGTTTTGTCTTCTATTTTTTTGATTGTTTGTTTGTTTTTGTTTGTTTTGTTGTGTGATTTCAGTGGTAAAAACTTAAGTATTTTGGACGTAAAAATGGGTAATAAAGAGAGTAAGCCTGACACCCCTTTGGACTGTGTATTAGGGAACTGCGATGAACTTTACCCCCCCTTTGTTAAGCAGGATGACAGAAGCTCCTAGCTGGCTGCCTGGAGCACACCCATTGCAGAGGGCAATGCTTGCTGGGGACCTAAGAACTGAGCATCTCCCAGGTTAACAAGTGAAACTCCTTTAAAACCCCTTGTAGCTCCAGATCAAGAGAGTCACAACATTTGGCAGAGTCCCCTGTGTTTCTCCTTTGTTCGCAAAGCAATAAACCTCCCTTTTTCTTTTTCTCAAAACTCAGTCCTCATTATTAAATTGGTATTAATTGGCTTCAAGTTCAGGAATCGAACTTTAATTTACAAATTTGGTACCCCCCCCTCCTCCCCGGAACTTTGTGAGAGCTGTCTACTGGAATATTAGGAGATGAAGCATGCTTGGTGTGGAACTGAACAAGAGGAGCTAATCCTGTAAGTAAAAGGAAGGATTGAGGGACTCCCAGCAGCTGCCAAAGCCCTGTTGATTAAGGGATTTACCTCCTTCCTTTCCGCACTGTAAGAATTATGCCACCTCTGTCTTGTTAAAAAAGAGAAAAAGAAAAAGGGGACACTAAATGCAGTGAAGTCACCATGGAGACACTTTATTTTACATTTCAGGTTGCCCCTCTGTTAAAACATGTGGTCCCACCCCCTGTGGATATCTATGGTGCACACTGGTGTAGGAGATTTTTCTCTTGTCTGCTCTGGTTTAATGGGTTCTCTCTGACAGCCATAGTCTGGACCTCCTTTCTGTCTGTCTTGTGTCTTTGTATCTGGCCCTTTAAGACATGTGCAATAATGTGTTGATATTATAAATTGTTTCCTGGGAATGATCTTAGCTGAATGTGTGTCTAAATGATGATGTTTTATTTTAACAATCTGGTATCTGAATGGGTTTTTAAAGCATTGCACAATCTTGCAGTTAAAAGTCGGGTTTAGGTAATTGTTTAGTTTATGATTTCAGATAATTCATGCCAGAGAACTTAAATACTTAGGATGGAAAACTGAAGAACTCTACTTCCAAGTTGGCAAGTAACTTCCCAATCATACAGTCTTTTTTTCACCAATTTTGAATTGGATAGCCTGGGAAAATATCACTGTGTGTACCAGTGCATTAATTTGGACAAGGATAGTAAATCATAGCATGGTATCTGTTGACAAAACAAGATGTAAAGATATAAAATTTTGTGAATTGTATCTTTAATTTATATCATAATTTTCAACATCCGAACCTCAAAATTATGGTTAAAATGCCTTAGGCATGAGGTGTCTGCTCAGAATAGCAGTTTTTCCTGCTCCTTCCAGACCTCAGCCATGACTTATGTTGAAATGTAAATGAAAGAAGCCTGAAATCTTAGTAGGAGACTGATTTGAGGCCTAAAGGGGAAAAAAAAGGTAAATTGTATGGTATTTACTAATTACTAGCCAGTCACTTTTTCTAGGACTCTTTTTTTTTCCTTAGATACTTTTTTTTTTGAGCTCATGATTTTGAGCATACAGACCTAGGTTAATGTTTTTCAGATCAGTTCTATCTTTGACCAACTGTAGACATTTTGAAACATTGCAATGGAGATTTCACCTGAGAAAAGCTACAAGGCCTTTACTATTATTATGTGTGCACACTTTTGTTATGTGTTGTATGTCTATATATACATATGTCCGTATATAATATATATGATACACAAACTAACATATACAAGGAGCGCTCATAAAAAAGCGCTCATTAAAACAAATTTAAATAGGAGATCCAAAGATCTTTAATTCACGTGATTTAAATGTTTCAATTTAAATTGGATAAACAGATAAAAACCAATGTCTTTAAATTTAAGCTTACAAATTTTTCTAGGTGTTCAAAAATCTAATAAAATATTAATATCTACAAAATGTCTAATATGCCTTGGTACTAGGACCTTTCCTTCAACATAAAAATGGTTTACATTGTCAATACATTTCTCTAATATTTTGATAAATAAATAAAGTAAATTTGATTGGGATTACTCATTCATGAGTACTTTTGTTAGATATCTGATTGATTTACTAAGGTCTGAATAAGTTTTTATTAAAGTCTGTATAAGAATATAAAAATCAGTCATGTGTTAATGAGACAGAAATTTCTTAAAACATAAGTTTACCCATAACGTTGTGTTTATTAAGTTTTATTTTCTCTAGAGCAAGCAACCATAAAAATTAAACAACTGATTAAATAAGAACTGTTATTTTAGAGCACTGTACTGCCATTGCTTTAAAAGCTAAACTTGGTTAATGTAGAAACATCAATGTAATTGTGATGCTATCAATGTTTTCATATCTTATATGTATTCAAGTCTGTAAGGTAGAAACTTTAAAAGAGCATTATATCAAGCTGGTGCTCTGAAGTTTTGTGGTAAAAAAATATATTGGGGATTTATTTACCTGTTATCAATAAGATATGTAAACTTTTATGTTACTTTTTACATTGGGGAAAAATTTAAATGTATTTTTTAGTTAATGAGAGCCTAATCGATGTAAAGGTTAAAAACTTTCAGCCTTTCTTTAATTCATGTTTTAAATGTGATATCATATGGTGTTAGCTAATGTTCATGTGACCTCAAACAATTTATGTAAACTTTGTCAAATGATATTTATAAATAAAGATTATCTTTAGAACTAAAATACTTAAGATTTGTAAAGAGCCCTGCCTTACCTGAGATAAGGCTCTGTGTCCCATCTTACTACATGTGAGAATGACTACAAAACCAGTAGGTCAGATAATATTTCTTTAAAGTTATGTTAAAAAGTTGGTTTTTTTAAGGTCAATATTCCTAGGATCTCAAACAGGGGATATAATGTATAACTCAGCCAAAAAATTCAGGGTAGCTATTACACAAGCTAAGTATTTTTACTTTTGTTAATTTTATTTTGAAATTATTTTATAAGTGATCTAAAGATTCTCTGTTACTGTTTTACAAACGTGTTGCTTTAAGAACACAACATGGGTTTATTCAAGATAATAAGTCATTACTTACAATACAGACAGAAAAATACAGATCCCAATTAATAAAAAGATAATGATATAGGTATAGACATTAAAGCCCAGTACTCTTAATATAAGGCTGTTAAAATTTATTTGCTGGATGTTTAAGATTAGGATTTAAAATTAAAGTTAAATGAAAAGCGCCAAGAAAACCAATATTTGGCTTTTGCCCTCTGAGTCAGTCTGAATCCAGGGAACAGAGAACTTCTCTAAAGAGCTTTGAAACTCTGAGCCACATAACCTCCTCCTGATCAGGGAGATTAATGAGACCACTGGAGAACAGAAAGCCAATTAGGGTATTTGTTACGAAGAGGAGAGTCATCAAAGAAAGGAGACATCCCTGATGCTTCTGAGGGAAGCCAAATGGTTAAGCAAGATCTGGACCCACCTAGCGCAAATGGCACTAGCAGAACTGAGAATCTGCTCTCAAGTTTCCCCAGAATTGACTCCCATAAAAGCTCAGCTGACTGTTAACAATAGATGGAAACAAAAGTCAGTTTGACTGCTTCATCTTAAACACTTAGCAAAGACAGTTAAGAACAAAATACAACCATTCCTGGGCATTTTAAATTATAATAATAATAATATAATTTTAAGGTATGCACTTTATGTTTGCCTCCCAAAATAAGTAAGAATGGTGGCTACAAAGATGAATTCTCAGAAAGGAATGCCTGATACTTATAAAAAGAGACTATCAAGAAGACCTGCCACAGGGATAAGTTTTCAGTTTAAGGCCGACAGATATTCCTAACCTACACAGGTAGGCTTGGTGTTTGCTAGTACAATTATCCATCCCTGAGTAATAGAATTAAAGGTTTCTCTAAGAGACACAGAGGTCATACTAGTAAAAAGATTTTACAAGATCAGATGACATTAAATTATTAAACTGTATCTTATGGGGAGGGACAAGTGTAACAGTACAAGTTAAGTTGACAGTCCGGATAACTGGGGATATTAAAGACTAGTGATGGAACTTCTATACAGTGACATGTTCCAGCTGCTGCAACATTTTTTCAGTACTCATGGTTTTTGTTTCTCTCATAGAAGAACCCATCCCCAGATGACTTTACAACCTGTTCTTCCCCAATCAGACTTCAAACCGAACTGACTTCTAAAAGGCAACTCATGTCCCTCAACTGACTTCTAAAAGGCAACTCATGTCCCTCATGCCATGCCCACTCATGTCACCCTGTCTCAGGTCAGAAGAAGAAAAAATGAGTGACACCACTCTTCTTAAAACAATGGAGAGAAAGATAAATAGACTATCAATATAAGTAATTAATTTAGTCAGGTAAAATCAGGGAGATCGGTTTTGGGTGAGTTCTAAAATTTTGGAGACTCTTACCTGAGGGATTAAAATTTCCTCAGTGCTCTTCCCATAATCTATCAAAGATTTGAAAGGGACACAAAGAAAAGGGGGGAATGATAGACCCAACCTGATCTTTAATTAAAATTGGGAGCCATCTTGCCAAAAAGCCATGAAAAGATAATTTTGGCTTTAGCATAAATCACTTCAAATTCTAAACCTGCTTGGAATGCCTGCCCACGCCTGGAACTCACCCATGCCCGGCTCTCTGACCAGATAGCAGCCCTCTCTGAAACTTTAGTGACACATCATAAATATTTGCCTTCTCTGGCGAGACAACAACCCTCTCTGAGGCTCTAATGGTCTTCATGAACTCTGATGTAGGGACAGCAAAAAAAATGTAGACTGCCATTAGTGTGATGTTTGTCAGAGTTCTGTTATCTGTAAACCCCCTTTTGTGTAATTTTCTGGGCTATTAAGCTGCCTGTAGGAAAGCTGGGGTTGCTGTCTTATTCCCGCCATTTTGTGAGGGAGAGGCAGCACAGCCGGTGGAAATAATAAGCTTAATTTAATTTGATTTTAATTAGAGTCAGTGGTCTTTTCTTGTGTCCTGGTCTAACAGGTAATCACTCCAAAAACATGGAGCTCTGCTGGCCTAAACACTTCTTGAGAAACTTCCTCTGAGTTTGGGCACTTGAAATATATGTTGTTGTAAGGAGCTTTAGCTTCCTTTCTAGTGATACCATCAAAGCTGAGTCTGCATCCATGTGACCTGGAGGACATGGTTTCTTGTATTCTAATGAACATGAGGCAGCAGTGCTGAATTTTCTGTTTGTAGGTAAACTGTGGCCACTGGATGCTAAGTGTCTCCCCGTGTGGACTGTGAAGCCATTTGGTCATCCTCCACTTTTTGTGGTGTTTCTTGCTGCTGTACTGGGAGTTTGGTATATGCTTTATGAAATACAACGAGTTCAACTGGAACCCAGTGTTGGAGGGAGTTCTGTCACTTGTGGTGGGTCAGGGTCTGAAGGAGAACGCACCAACCAGGCTTTTATCTCACAGAGCTTGCCCCCCCTCTGACTCTGAACTTAGCCCAGAAACCTCTCCATATAACATGATGCCTTTACATAGAAGGGTCTGCTGGCTGCACCATGTCAGTCACAAACCATTTGGAAAGCAATGGCAAATCCTCATGGCCACACCACATATGTATTATCACACACCTACCCACCACTGCAATAGGCCCACTACTCAGCAGGCTCCAACTTACTGGCATCTTTGTTCTACACCATTTTCATGAAACCCGGTCAATCATGGCATTCTCTGGTACACTCATGATCAGCAACAAGACATCTAAAGGTTCTCCAGTGCCACCTGGTTAAGGGAATTTCAAAGATTTCATTGTATTTATCTAGTCATTTTTCTTGGATGAAGTTGGAGGCACTGTGGGTTTCAGTTTATTCAGGAACTGTTAAATGTGAGGAAGCTATTTTCATTAAATTCTCTGGAGAAATCTCACAGGCAAGTCTTCCCATAGAGTGGTCAAAAGGTCACCTGAAGCCAGGCCCATTGAGGTCTTTAATGTGACGTCCATGGGTGTTCTGACTGTCAACTATGGCTGCCAAATCTTTCAGAATAAAATCATGTGATATCCTAGCTGATATTCCAAGGCTCTGTGTAAAGCCACCCTGGTATTTGATCTCAGTTTCCAAGGGCGAATCCCATGCGTGGCCTCCTAAAATCTGAATGCAGTTTATGGCAATATTTCTCTGAGATCAGTTCCAGAACTCAGACTCTAAGGGGAATCACACCAGAGTTCAAGCCCAGATAGACCCAGTCATCACTTCCAACCGCCAAACAAATGACCACAATTAAAACCAAAACACACCCACAAGGCCCTCATCTTCTTCCATATAGACACTCATCATAACCTGTGGCTGGAGGTTTCCATGAGGGACTCAGCCCAAGACAGTGTACAAAATAACCTCCCTTGCCCGTCATTTGCCTAAAGTCAGGGTTGCCTGGACACCCTTCCTGAGAACCAGGAGTGATCAAATAAGCCTGCCGTAAATACTGCTCTGATTCTCCAATTTGAGGCCTCCTGACTCTCGGGTATAGATTCTCTATGTGAATTGGAATCATGAGAAAACCCAAGCACCTATGGGCTATCCTCTGCAGGGATTGAAGAACTCATTTGACAAAAAGGATCCCTATTTTCACTTGATGGAGATCAGGAATCTTACAGAGGAAAGCGAGAGACTTCGTCCACAATGACTGCTTTTTTGGCCATTTTGGTTTTGGAAGCACACATGTAATTGTTCGTTAGATCCATCAGGTGCTGAGAATCTATTTAACAACCTCACACATGGCCAAGAGTCTGATGCAGACACATCCCTTTCCAAAGCAATTAAGCAAAGATCTACAGCTGATGCCCATTAATTTCCATTGAAAACCGTTTTCTTCAGGCTTCACAAAGGGGTGGCCTGAGGCAAAGACCTTTCTGACATTCAGGGCAACAGAACAATAGGTAAGCAAATGGCCCAAGGCTGGGTTTCTGGAATGATATCTGAGTTTTCCGAGATGATCCCATTCCCTTCAGCTATCCAGTACATAGCCATGTCACAGAGCTTGGAGGTGGTACATGTCTTGGAAACAAAACCATGAGCCTATTCTGGAGAGTGGCCAGAATTCAAGAAGAAAACAGGAATTTAGGAAGACAGTGGTTTTTGCCCATCCATTAGGCAAGCCAAAATCCATTCATAAATTGGGCAGGATGAATGTTGTGAAGCTTTCTACTATTCAGGACACATCCATTGATGCATTCTCTTTTCTAATGTCTACAACCACGGACACAGTGGGATAAACAGACATAGAAACACTCACATTGTCAAAAGACTTACTAGAAACAGTCCACTCCAATCCTAACAAACCGACTTTCCTACCTATTCTCAGATCATTAGACAAAACCACAAACTCACACACACACCCACAAAGTCACCTCCTTCCCCCAAGTAGGTCTATGACTATCCGGAGTGTCCTCTGACTGATGGGCCATAGTATGTTACTCCAAAATGGACTGTCCTTTGTCAGATCTGGACTCCTTGGCCAACACTGTGATGTTGTCAGGTGCCAGTGGTGAGACACTACCTGCTTACTCAGGAAAGGCCCCTCTTCAGACCTTCCTGGCATTTGGTCATCCTCACATCAGTAGTTACCAAGAAAGACTGATGCTGTCCTTGGTAAATCCAAACATGTGAGGCCACTGGGACTGGGACTGGGACTGCCTCTGGGTGCCTGGCTTCCTGGATCCCTAGTTCAGAGAGTTCCATCACCAAGAAAGTGATGTAGGTCACTTCCTTCAGGAACTGAATGAGGTCACTGCCTTGGCAACCACTTTGTCCTAACAGTTGCTTCCAAGTGTCCCAATTGATGGAGTCTGCCCCTACTTCCTGTGACACTTTCACAAGTTTGAATGGTATATCAAACATAGGCACCCGGGAACAGCTCTCCACACAGGCCTGGTATTGTCCATCTTCTCTACATTAAGAAAAGAGAGACTGCTTCAGACACACCACTTCATCCTGACCAGGTTGTTTGTCGTGGAAGATGACTTTTGCTCTCTCAGGTCCATCATAGCTTCCTATATCTTCCCCAGGGTTCATTTCTGCATGGACCTTTTTGTTTCTCAGCAGGTGGAAGATTTCTTACATTCCTGTATTGTAAGACCAACTCTGTCCCTGCTTTTCTGTAAAGTTAGATTGAGGGAACAGAGTATGGTTAGGGTTAATAACATGTTTGATTTGGCTTAGGAATCATTCTGCTGGATGAATACTGTTATTGGGAACCTGCGATATTTATAAGAATATATAGAGGGGAAATATATGTATGAAAACAGAAATCTAGGTAAGATTTGAAGCCCAGAAGGGAATTGGATCCTTGATTGGGATACTTAGGTTTGAATTATGTTCTGCACATGTGTCTCAGATAAATCTATACACAATGGCATAGGACCTTGTACCTTGGATGATTGAATGTCAAAGAAAACATCCAGTCAAAAAAGGATAGTTGGTAGGATTAGGAAGATAGTTGGTAGGATTAGGAAAAAGAGTGAGTATAGGATTTGGACAAAAAGTTCTTTAGCAATAGGGTTTCGGGTAGAGGGAAAATGTAAATGTCAGCAGATGTGAAGACTCAGTCACAATGATGAACTGGGGAAAATATGTAGGAAAGCAGATATCAATAGAGACATTTGAAAATCAGGCAAATGATAAAGTGATCGATAGGATTAGACATTTTCAACAGGCTTGAGTTTGAATAAATAATATTAGGAAGAAACAAATATGTAGTCACCAATAGGATTGACATTTGAGAGCATTAGGCAACCTGGACATGGGTGATGTTCATAATCCATACTCACATTCCATTTAGGCTTTGGTACAGTCGTAAGTGTGACTTTGCATTTTGTGGCCAGAATATTACTGTGATAAAATGTATATGTAGATCAGGTGACATGAGTATTTGTTGCACCATTTCTGAGAGCAATATTTTGAAGAGATATAAATTAGTATTGGGGGCACAAATAGGTGTACCATGTGTGTATGAATATACAGAGAATGCATGAATAGACCATACTGTGAATAAATAATATAACTGTTTCCAAATTTAGAAATTGGAATAAATTGATATCCCAAAATACACAGGAAATCTTACATTGATATACATACATTCATTCCAACCAGTTATACATCTAATGGTAATATTAGGGTTGTAGTTTATCATAAAATGTGTGTGAGTTTTGCTTCCAAATTGATTATGGAAATCGAAAATAATGTGTTTGGAAAGAAGTCTCATGAAATAACCAGTCAAAAACAAGGAGGAATACATGTGTTCTGAAGCAGGAAGTGATTGAATGTGTTACAAATGTCTTTAAATTTGTGAACTTGTGGATGAAATGTATATTCTACGATGTATAAAAACTGAAGAAATAGTAATGTACCAGTGTTGAATTAAAATGAACATCAAAATACACATCATGTCCCATAGAAATCTACTTTCATTGATGTTAAATTGGGTCAGTTACTGTAGAAATATAAGGCTTTGTTTGCACCATTCACTGAAGTGAGTTTTCAGTTCTAGGAAACAAATATGAATTTCAGGTGGATGAATATTTCTAAAAACAATCTTATGAAAAGTTGATTATAAAACCACATACATGAACATGAGTGAATTATTTAGGGAGTGTATAATAAGACGCATATATTTCATATTTTGAAAATTATATATATATATATATATATATATATATATATATATATATATATATATATATCACAGATACATTAGAAATTAGCAATATATATGCCAATCAAAATTCATCATGAAATATATATCATTCACAGATCCAAAAATATTAATTTTACTAAACATGGATTTATGTATAATGTTTTTCAACTAAGAAGCTCACTCATAGTTTGAATTTTCAGTTCCAAAAATATTTAGGAGGAGTGATCTCTTCTCATACTTTGTATCTCCCAAGTTAGCCACCTCACAAAAATGTACGTGTGATACCAGGTAGGATTTTATATGTGCATATAAAAATACATGTGCTAAATTGGCTACAGAAAAAGGGAGACAGAAATTCACATATGTGTTAACTTTAAAAACACATGGAGGACTATTTCAACAAAAAATTAACAAGATTTATAACTCCTACCCTATATCATGCAAAAGGCAAGACCAACTATACGCCATGCCTCCTCTCAACTGCTTGTATTTCTATTCTGTTTGGGTTATATTTCTCCATCATATTAGGATTAGTAGTCAGAGTCTAGTAGGGTATGTGTTAGTGTCAGGGATTCAGTATTTTGAATGGAAAATTGAAAAATGAATCCAATGTGTATGTAAATATGTGCTACACAAAAATCTTCCCACTGTCATTCAGAACAATGCCTTGACAACACCTACGGCCCAAGTATGACACAATCAGAGGAGAAGAGTTAGAAAATCCGTGAATACATATATAGAATGGAATATGATCAGGAGTTCACAACCTTGGAAGTGGTAGAGGAGTTTCCAAAAGTAAGGGACAGGGTAAACCCTCCACAAACATGAAGGTCTGCTGGCCTAGAGACTTCTTGAGAAACTGCCTGTGAGGTTGGGCACTTGAAATATATGTTGTTGTTAGGAGCTTTAGCTTCCTTTCTAGTGAGACCATAAAAGCTGGGTCTGCATCAATGTGACCTGGAGGACATGGTTTCTTATTTTCCAATGAACATGAGACAGCAGTGCTGAATTTTCCATTGTAGGTAAACTGTGGCCCCTGGGGGCTAAATGTCTCCCTGTGTGGACATTGAATCCATATGGTCATCCTCTATTTTCGTGGTGTTTCTTGCTGCTGTACTGGGAGTTGGGTATTTGGTTCACGAAATACAAGGAGTTCAACGGGTACACAGTGCGGGAGGGATTTCTGTCACGTGTGGTGGATCAGGGTCTGCAGAAGAATACAAGAACCAGGCTTCTATCCCACATAGCTTGCCCCCTTGACCATAGCAACCTGATTCTGAACAATGTCCTGAAACCTTTCTATGTAACAAGGTGCCTTTACATATAAGGGTCTGCTAGCTTCACCATGTCAGTCACAAGCCATTTGGAATCCAATGACAGATCTACATGGCCCCACCACAGATGTTTTATCACACACCTGCCCACCATTGCTCTAGGCCCACTACTCAGCAGGACCCAACTTTCTGGCATCTCTGTTAAACACCATTTTCATGAAAACCAGTCAATCAAGGCACTGTCTGGTATACTCATTTTTGGGAAAAGTATAAACGGCAGCCATACCCCAGAAAAAAACCCCAACATGGTGCCTAAGGACTTCTTCTTCCTACCTTCTTTTTTCTGCAGTGGTGCGAAATGTTTCCACCCGTGTGAACTCTCTTGCTGGCGCCAATTTGAAATCTCGCTGGTGGGAAACCTTAGCCCCAATAAGAACTAATTCCTGGGCTCCAGAGCTGATATCTGAAAGAACTTACCAATAAACGTTTTGCCTGCCATTTATCTAAGCCCTTCCATCTTCCCCTTAGTTCTATATAAGCACACAGTTTTTTGCAATAAAATTGGAATTCTCCCAGCAAAGTGCCTTTGCGTGGGAAGTTCTTTCATTCTGTTGCCCCGTGTGAGAATATGGGTGAGCTGTTTCTAACAAGAGCCCCGTCCCCTGCCCCGCCAAGACACTCCGCCCTGGTCCACTCTTTTCAGATGCCGACTTCCTGCACTCTCAACAGATCTGATATATGTAAGCCTCCCCTGACCCTGGCTCTCCAACTCCCTTCAGGCTACCGCTGGTTTTGTGACCGTGATCATCTGGCACACTCTAGACGCCCTGTAGGGGGCAGGAAATTTCTGCCACTAAGACCTTTACTGGTCGCAGTGGACCCTCTGGTGATCCGTTTTCCTTTGGGGCGTGAGGCTTCTGAGTTTACATGAGAGGCTCTTTGGTTTTTCTCCTCTGCTGCCGCTGCCGCTGCTGGCTAGAGTTGCTGTTTGCTCCAGGGCTGCTGTGTCTGGCTGAAGCTGCCTCTCTGCTCCGGGAAAACTGAACTCCCGTCATGGAACTGCATTCTGCCGGAACCAGAGTTCTGTTTTCATTACTGACTTTTTCTGCTGCGTTCGAAAACTTTCCTGACGTCAGGTTGCCCGTGGCTCCGAACCCATTGGGTCTCACAGATCGCACTTCACTGGTGACGACCAGGTAGTGCCCTCTGTATTTCCTCATGACGGCTGGTCATTTTGGGGACGCCCACCTGACCACCGTTCGCCCTGAGCTTCCTGGAAGCCGTTCCAGCCCGGGTTTTCTCTTTGTCTCTCTCGCTTACTCTTATTCTCTCTCTCTCTCTCTCTCTCTCTCTCTCTCTCTCTCTCTCTCTCTCTCTTCCTTCTCTCCCTGTGACAATGGGCACCTCTTCATCTGTACCTGAAGCCTCACCTCTCAAATGTTTAATAAAAAATCTGGCCACACTCTCCCTCACACCAGACATCAAGCCCAAACTTCTAATCAAATTCTGTACCCAAGATTGGCCTACATATCCACTGGATAATGGAAATCATTGGCCTCCAGAAGGCTCCTTACATCCAAACCTTCTCTGGGATCTTTTTAACTACTGCCAGCATCTGAAAAAGTGGAGTGAGATTCCCTGCATTTAAGGTTTTAGCCTTCTCACACAGCACCCTGTCGCTGCTCCTCCTGCCCTCCCTCTCAGGTCCTCCTTGTTTGCAAACCCTTCTCTTCCCCTACTTCTACTCCTGACTTCACAGATTCTTCCTCATTCAGCCCAGCAGATTAACCCCCACCTTATCCCCCAGTCCTATCTGCCCCTTCTCTCCCGCTATACCCTCCTCTTCCTCTTCCTGATTCCAAGGATCCTCATCCTTCCATTTCATCCTCCTCCCCTCCGCCCTCTTCTGCCTGCTCCACCTCCTCCTCTTCCAAAGAGACACTCCCTTCCCCTCCCTCTCCTTCCTGTCAGCCTCCTGCCTCTTTCAGTCCTCCTGTTACCAGGTCTAAGGGACTCCTTCCCACCCCCAAGACCATCGCACCCCTTCGTGAGGTAGCTGGTCCCGAGGGTGTCATCAGAGTCCACGTGCCCTTCTCCATGTCGGACATTACTCAGCTAGAGAGGAAGTTAGGCTCATTCACCACTGACCCCACCACTTACATTCACGAGTTTCAATGGGTCCTGCAAGCATATAGCCTCACTCAACATGACATCTACATGCTCTTGGCCAATACACTTCTCCCTGAGGAAAGGCAATGGGTCTGGGAGCTAGCCCAAGCCCATGCTGATGAAAATCATAGGACCAATCCTAACCACCCCACAGGCCCTCATGCTGTCCCAGAGCAGGATTCTCTATGGGATTACAACACCCCTGAAGGCTTACAGTCTCGTGACCTTTTTACATCCTGCCTCTTGGCGGGCCTGAAAAAGGCCATCCGTAAGGCTGTTAACTTTAAAAAGGTGCAGGAGGTCATTCAAAGGAAGGAGGAAACACCTTCAGAATTCCTGGATAGACTAACCAAGGCCCTTCAAAAGTACACAAACCTCAACCCAGAAACCCCTGATGGCCGTCATGTCTTAATGACATATGTTCTGGCCCAAAGCTACCCTGACATTAAAGCCAAGCTTAAAAAGCTTGAACAGGGCCCTGCTACTCCTTAGACCAAAATCTTCATTTTCAAGGTTTTTTATGATAGAGAGGATGAAAGTGAATGCCGTAGGCAGAGGGCTGAAAATGCCAAATTCCAAATGTTGGCCCAGGTCATTCAGAGAAGGCCATCACCACGCCATCCCAATATGACACCTCCAGGAGCTTGCTTCAAATGTGGTAAGGAGAGACATTGGGCCAGGGATTGTCCTTCACTGAGGACACCGTACAACCCCTGCCCAAAATGCCATCAAAGGGGACACTGGGGGGCAGACTGCCCAACAACCCAAAAGGGAGATTGGTCAGCCGCCCGGCAACCACAGCCTCTCTTGGGCTTGGCAGAGGAGGATTGACGGAGTCCTGGGCTTTCCCTCCAGACTATTACCATCAAGAATCAAGAGCCTAGGGTTACCTTCCTGGTGGATGGATGCTTCATTACCTTCCTCTTGGATACTGGTGCCACTTTATCAGTCTTAAGGGAGTATTGGGGTTCTACCACACCCTCAAAAACTCCTATTGTCAGGGTAGGAGTTAAACAGATTTTACCTCAAACTCCCCCATCATGTTATATGCAGGGATCACTTTTGTCCTTCACTCACTTCTTTCTCGTTATGAGCCATTGCCCCATTCCCCTTCTGGGAAGGGACATACTCTCACTATGAAAAGTCACCATTCACATATCACCCCACACCTCTCCTACCTCTCATTTCCTCATGATGTTCCTAGGGGCAGATACACCTCCTTCATGCACTCCTCCATGACTCTCTAAACTAGTTAAGCCTGAGGTTTGGGACACAACTACACCCTTTATGGCTAAATGCAGTCCTATTCATATTGTCTTACGGGACCCTTCAAGATATATTAGTCAACCACAATATCCACTCACAACCACAGCCCTCCTCGAATTAGAACCCATCATCCAGGATTTATTACGAAAGGGGTATCTTAGGCCTACACACTCTCCTTTCAACACCCCCATTCTGGCACTTAAGAAACCTAACGTTTCCTACAGGCTGGTTCAAGACCTTCTCCTTGTCAACTCCTCTGTGGTCCCCATCCACCCGCTAGTGCCAAACCCTTACACCCTCCTCTCTCAGATTCCTGCCACTACTACCCACTTCTCGGTCCTAGATTTAAAAGATGCATTCTTTTCTATTCCCTTGTTCTCAGAATCTCAGAATATCTTTGCTTTTACGTGGACTCACTCTCACATCCACCATTCTCATCAGCTTTCCTGGACTGTCCTCCCACGGGGATTCAGCCCCCATCTCTTTTGCCAAGTTCTTGCCCAGGACCTCACATCCTTTCACCCGACCTGTCCTGACTCTATTCTCCTTCAATATGTCAATGACCTTCTTCTATGTAGTCCCTCTGGGAACACTCTCAATCCCACACCGCTCAGCTTCTTAATTTCCTAGCAGACAAGGGATATAGGGAGTCTCCCCACAAGGCACAGGTTTCCCAGTCTTCTGTCACCTCTCTTGGTTTTTGCCTTACACCCGGGAAAAAGGAAATAACACTGGATAGGAGGCAACTCCTCTCTGATCTTCCAGTGCCCCATATGAAAGCCAAAATACTATCATTCCTAGAAGTAGCAGGTTATTTTAGGGCCTGGATCCCAAATTATTCTCTTCTATCCAAACCCCTGTATGACCTAGCAAATGGACCCCCTAGTGAATCTCTTGTCTTCTCCCCCATCTACCACTTCCGCAGGCTTCAGCAACTCCTCTTAAAGGCACCTGCCCTTCACCTTCCTGATCTTTCAAGACCATTTCATCTATATGTCCATGAAAAAGGGGGGCAAGCACTTAGGGTCTTAGGTCAATACTATGGGCCTACATTTGCACCTGTGGCATATTTTCCAAGAAACTAGACTCTACCATTCGTGGGTGGGCCCCTTGCTTAAGAGCTCTGGTTGCTGGACAAATTTTACACAAAGAAGCCTCTAAGCTGACTTTTGGGGCACCTTGAACTATCCACTCCCCACATCACTTGAAAGATCTTTCAGCTTATAAGGGCCTTCAAACCCTTCCTCCATCCAGAGTTCTGTCGCTCCTCACTTTCTTTCAGGAAAACCCTAATATTACTTTCCTCCCATGCTCTGCACTGAACCCTGCCTCACTGCTCCCAATGACTCCCACGTCTAACACACCAACTCATAATTGCTTGGAAACCTTAGATGATTTCCTCCGCTGTCATTGTTCCATTTCTGAGGAACCACTCACCAAGCCTGACCTTATCTGGTTTACTGACAGCAGTTCCTTTAGGCAGAACGGCACTCATTACTCTGGATACGCTGTAGTTTCAGCCACTGAGATTATAGAGGCCAAAGCTATGCCTTCAGGAACTACCAACCAGCAGATTGAACTTATAGCAGCCACTCGTGCCTGCCTACTATCACAAGGCAAATCCCTCACCCTCTATACTGATTCAAAATATGTCTTCCAGATCTTATTATCCCATGCTTCAATATGAAAGGAGCGAGGCCTACTTACCACCAAAGGTAATGCGATCACTAATTCGGCTCTTTTAACCAATCTGATAGAGGCCTCCCACTTACCCACCCAGTTGGGAGTTGTCCATTGTAGGTCACATCAGAAGGACGGCTCTCTTATCACTGAGGGCAATGCCAAAGCTGACCAGGCGGCACGAATGGCTGCTACCACTTCCAATTATGGCCCCCATGGGGGACATATTATGGCCACTTTAGACAGCTCATCTGAAGCCCCTACTTCTTCCAGTAAGAACAAAAATCTTTTCAAGTTCCTTCATACTCTACACCATTCCAATTCTCAGTCTTTGACCCTTTTTTTACAGAGCTTCTTCTCCCTCAACCCTTCTGACATAGCCATGCTAGAGAATATAGCCTCTAATTGTCAGATCTGTCAGCGGACCAACCCTCATACTCCTTTAAGGCCCAAACCTTTCCCTTTCCACCAAGCCCGGAGACACATTCCCGCTGCTGACTGGCAAGTAGACTTCACCAACATGCCCACAGTATGGCACACTAAATACCTCCTTGTCTTTGTGGACACTTTCTCTGTTTGGGTTGAGGCATTTCCCACTTCCAATAAAAAGGCTTCCACTGTAGCTTCAATCTAACTGACAGACATCATCCCCAGGTTTTGTATGCCGACTTCCCTACAATATGACAATGGCCCTGAGATTATTTCTAGGATCACAAAAAAGGTCTCTCAAGCCCTCTCTTTCAAGTGGCATTTCCACTGTCCATATTACCCCCAGGCTTCAGGGAAAGTGGAAAGGGTAAATCGTACTCTGAAGGAAGTCCTTACCAAATTGACAATGGAATTAAACTTAGACTGGGTCAAAATCCTTCCCTTGGCTTTGCTTCGAATCAGAGCTCTCCCTAAGAAACCATCTTTACTGTCTCCCTTTGAGATAATGTATGGAAGACCTCTTATACCCCCTGGGTTGGTCATTTCACAAGGACATCTCACCCGAGATTTGTCTTTGCCTCTCTTGTTTCATCTCCGCTCGGAACACTGGAAATATCAGAACTGGCTTCTTCCAGACCCAGTCTCCTCTCCAAACACTCCTCCCTTAACACCTGGGAGTCTAGTCTATTATAATATCCCAGAGGAGAAAGAGACTCTTGCACCAAAATGGGAAGGCCCCTATCCTGTCATTCTCTGTAACCCCACCGCCGCCATACTCTCCTTATCAGACAACCATCTCACTCCCTGGATTCCCATTTCTAGGTTGAAGCCATATCACCAGGAGGCCCCATCTGCTGACGACAGGACCACCCCAGAGGAACTCCAAGAATCACCTCCTGAACCTCTCCTTTACTCCTGCTTTCCACACCCATCTCACCCATTTAAGTTGCGGCCTACACGGTGTTCCCTGCAGCCCAATTCCTCTTAAAGAAGGCACAATGAGCTCTCCCAACACCCTAGTCTTCTCTAACTGCTTGTTTTTTTGTGCTCTGATTCTTTTCTGTGCTCTGTTGGGACTTGTCTTTACCCTCCTAACCTACCATGTATTTATTCACTCTTCGGGAACGATACTCAGAACATGGCATGCAGAAGGTCCGCGCAGTGGATGCAACAACTTGCTTCATCCACAACTGCACCTCTATTCCCCTAAAATTGTCACCTTCAAGGACCTTCGTCCCTGGTAGCTGGAACTGGCCTTTCATTTGCTTCCTTTTTAATCAAACCAAAGACTATTGTCATTGGTGGCCTGAGATATATAATGGGTGTCCCTATTGGTCATGCAGGTTCCATGATGAACGTGGTAGCTGTTCTTACCACTCACTTGGCTACCCTGAAGGGTGGACTTCTAGTTACCTAAAGTGGCATAAAGGCTCTTCATCCGATAACAATGGATCATATACTTCAGATACACCTGACCCCAAGGCCAAACGTTGGGCCTATGTTGAGTTTGCTGTCTATGCTCGGACAACCTCAGCCAGACCCACAGGGTGGATGACTGTTGGCCGCACCCTGATTACGCCACCTAAGGCAACCATCCAGGTAGTCGAACACATTAAGGAGTCAGAATCAAAATTTCGAGATCTTATCCATAGCTCATCCAAAGAGGATTCAGAGCCTTCAACCCCCTAAGGTCCCCCTTCCACATGGCTCAATTTGCTACACCAAACTCTTCGATTATTAAACTCCTCCATTCTTTTGGTGCCTACTTCTCAGTGCTTTCTCTGTGCTTCACTTAGTCGTCCACTTCTAGCAGCGGTCCCATTAGCGGCAGGAAATATTTCAGCAAAAACCTACAATTTCTCTAAGTAAGGACAACCCCTACATGTGACACATATCCCACTGTGGGAAAGTTATTCCAACAATACTTTATTTCCTTTCATCTGTATCCACCTGCCAATAATGAATCCTTTACCCATTTGTTCCTTGAGCTATAGCACCCCATAGAGCCCTGCGTTTATGCAACCTGGACATTTCATCTGGTGTAATTGGTCTTTAAGTACCTCAACGATCAATGTCTCTGACACCTGTATCTTGGTTACTGTAGTTCCTCTGCTTTCTTTGTATACTCCCACTGAATTCCGACAGTTGGCCCTACCTTCGCGCACCCGTAGGGCAGTCTTTCTGCCGGTTCTGGGAGGCCTCACTTTAACAACCTCAGTGGCGAGTCTCGGTCTCTCTGGTGGAGCTATAGGTCATGCTCTATGGGCATCCAATGACGTGCAACAAAAACTGCAGGAAGCACTCGATACCACTGCTGAGTCTCTTGGCTCCTTGCAGTGGCAGGTTACTTCATTGGCACAAGTGGCTTTACAGAACCGAAGGGCAATTGATCTTCTCACTGCAGAAAAAGGGGGTACATGCCTATTCCTCAGAGAGAATGTTGCTATTATGTTAATGAATCTGGGCTAATAAAAAAAAAAGTTGTTAAATTGCAGGAATTATCGACCCAATTGCTCAAACCTACCTCCTCCAATCCAATAACGAGGTTCTTCCAATCCTATCTTGCCATGTACTTACTACCTCTCTCTGGGCCCCTTATTGGGATGCTCCTTTTTTGTGCTCTCTTGCCCTGCATAATGAAGTTCCTTCAAACCCAACTGCAAAAAATTCGTAATCAAACTTTCAACCAGCTTTTGCTTAGGCACTACCAGCCTCTGATGACCGAGGAACCCCCAACATCTCCAAGAGAACAGTTCACTCCATGATGAAGCTCACTACCAGGCACGATGGAATGCAATGGACATCAGACAGTGGGAGACAACAAGCTCGGAAAACCTCTTAATCTGCCATCCTGGATTCTTGAATCTTTATGACCTTCTAAGCTTCCTCATGGCCCTTGGCCTCTTCTATGTCACTCCCCCAAAATGGAACTTCTGCCAAAAATTGACCTTTGCTTTAATTTTTATCTTCATTCTGTTTTTATTCACTCTGATCTTCTTCAGGTCCTGTGGCACCTTGTCCAGGCAACGCTTCCAGTATTTTCTAGAGTCTCTGTTACAGGACCAGTGGCTGATACCAACAATCTCCTCCATCCGGGACTGGTTCCATGCCATCGACAACTTGTGGCTTCAGGGAACTTTCATTGACTTCACCCCTACGGAAGTAGCTGTCTATAGCCACTGGGTTTTATTTCTTGCTGCCATGATATTCCCAGACCTGCCCCCCGAGCATTCCTCCCCTTCCCTTTCTAGGCCTCACAGCACCCCCATACAGCAGGAAGCAGCCGGATCTAAAAACGACGCCCCACTTCCTAAGAAAACAAAAAGGGAGGAATGTTGGGAAAAGTATAAATGGCAGCCATACCCCAGAGAAAAACACCAACATGGTGCCTAAGGACTTCTTCTTCCTACCTTCTTCATTTCTGCAGTGGTGCGAAAAGTTCCCGCCCTTGTGAACTCTCCCGCCAGCGCCAATTTCAAATCTCACTGGTGGAGAACCTTAGCCCCAATGAGAACTAATTCCTGGGTTCTGGAGATGATATCTGAAAGAACTTGCTTTCAATAAACGGGTTGCTGCCATTTATCTAAGCCCTACCATCTCCCCCTTAGTTCTATATAATCACACAGCTTTTTTGCAATAAAATTGGAATTCTCCCTTTGAAGTGTCTTTGCGTGGGGAATTATTTCACTCATGATCAGCAACATGACATCCAAAGGTTCTCCAGTGCCACCTGGTCATGGAAATTTCAGAAATTTGTTGGTATTTATTTAGCCATTTTTGAAGGATGATGTTGGAGGCACTGTGGGTTTCAATTCATGCAGAAACCATTATATGGTAAGGAAGCTCATTTCAATGAAATCTCTGGAGAACACTCACAGGCAAGCCTTCCCAAAGAGTGGCCAAAAGGTCACATGAAGCCAGGATCATTGAGGTCTACAATGTGAGTTCCATGTGTGTTTAGACTCTCAACTATGGCTGCCAAGTCTTTCAGAATAAAATCATGTGATATCCTGGCTGAGATTCCCAGTGCAATCTGGAAAGCCACCCTGGCCCTCGATCTCAGTTTCCAAGGGCGATTCTCATGCGTGGCCTCGTAAAATCCCAACACATTTCATGGCAATACTTCTCTGAGGTCAGTTTCAGAACTCAGTCTCTAAGAGGAATCACACCAGAGTTCAAGCCCAGGTGGATCCAGTCATCTCTTTCAACCGCTACACAAATGACCACAATTAAAACCAAAACACTCCCACATGGCCATCATCTTCTTCCATATAGACACTAATCATAAACTCTGGCTGGAGTTTTCCATGAGGGGTGCAGCCCAAGACAGTCTCAAAAATAAGCTCTCTTGCCCCTCATTTGCCTAAATTCACGGTGGCCTGGACACCCATCCTGTGAACCAGGAGTTATCAAATAGGCCAGGTGTTAATACTGCTCTGCATCTCCAATTTGAGGCCTACTGACTGTCAGGTATAGATTCTTTATATGATTTGGAGTCATGAGAAAACCCAAAAACCTATGGGCTAGCCTCTGCAGGGCTTTGAATAAATAATTTGACCCAAAGGATCCCTATTAACACTTGATGGGGGTCAGGAAACTTACAAATGAATGTGAGAAACTTCATTCACAATAACTGCTTTTTTGGCCATTGTGGTTTTGGGTGCACTCATGGCATATCTCTTTACATAAATCAGGTGCTGAGAATCTAAGCCACAACCTCACACAGGGCCACAAGGTTTATTCAGACACATTCCTTTCCAAAGCAATTAAGCAAAGAGCAACAGGTGATGCCCATTCATTTGCATTTGAAAACTGTTTTCTTCAGGCTTCACAATGGGGTGGCCTTAGGCAAAGACCTTCCTGACATTCAGGGCAACAGAACAATTGATAAGCAAAAGGCCCAAAGCAGGGTTTCTCCACTGAGACTTTCTTGGTCACACTGATATCTGAGTTTTCTGAGATGCTCGCCATTCACTTCAGCTATCCAGTACATGGCCATGTCACAGATCTTGGAGGTGGTACATATCTTGGACACAAAACCATGAGCCTATTCTGGAGAGTGGCTAGAATTCCAGAAGGAAACAGAAACTTAGGAAGATAGCAGGTGTTGCCCATGGATAAGGCAAGACTCAGTTCATTCATAAGTTGGGGAAGATGAATGCTGGGAATCTTTCTACTATACAGGACACATCAATTGTTGCATTCTCTTTTCTAATATCTACAACCACGGACACAGTGGATACACAGACATAGAAACACTCGCCTTGTCAAACTACTTACTAGAAGAAGTCCACTCCAAATCAAACAAACCACCTTTCCTACCTATTCTCAGATCATGAGACAAAACCTGAATCACACCCACAAAGGCACATCCTTCCCCCATGTAACTCTGTGACTATCCGGAGTGTCCTTTGAGTGGTGGGCCAACTATGTTCCCCCAAAATGGCCTGTCCTATCTCAGATCTGGTCTCCTTGGCCAACTCTGTGAAGTTGTCAGGAGCCAGCAGTGAACCACCACCTGCTTTCTCAGGAAAGGACCCTATTCAGAGCTCTCCTGGTATTTGGCCATCCTCACATCTGTAGGTACCAAGAAAGACTGACACTCTCCTTGGTAAATCCAAAAAAATGAGCCAATGGGTATTGGACTGGACTGGCTCCAGGTGCCTGGCTTCCTGGATCCGAAGTTCAGAGAGTTCCATCATCAAGAAAGTGAGGTAGATCACTTCTTCAGGAACTGAATGAGGTCACTGCCTTGACAACCACTTTGTACGAACAGTTGCTTTCAAGGGTCCCATGAGATGGAGGCTGCCCCTACTTCCTGTGACATTTTCATAAGTTAGAATGGTATATAAACCATGGGCACTCGGGAACCGCTCTCCACCTAGGACTGGTTTGGTCCATCTTCTCTACATTAAGAAGAGAGAGGCTGATTCATACACATCCCTCCATGCTGATGAGGTTGTTTGCCATAGAAGATGACTTTTCTCTCTCAGTCTTTCATAGCTGCCTACATCTTCTCAAAAGATCATTTCTGCATGGACCTTTGATGTTCTCAACAGGTGGAAGATGCCCTACATTCCTGTATTGTAAAACTAACCCTGTCCCTGCTATTCTGTAAAGTTTGATTGAGAGAACAGTGTATGGTTTGGGTTAATAACATGTTCAATTTGGGTTAGGAATATTTCTGCATGACAAATAATGGTATTGGGAAACTATGATATTTACAAGAATATATAGGTGAAATATAAGTATAAAAATAGAAATCTAGGGAAGATATGTAGCCCAGAAGGGCATTGGGCCCTTAATTGGTACACATAGCTTTGAATGATGTTCTGCAAAAATGTCTCAGATAAATCTATATACAATGGCATAGGAGCTTGTACCTTGGATGATTGAATGTCGAAGAGAACATCCACTCAAAAAGAGATAGTCGGTAGGATTAGGAAGATAGTCGGTAGGTTTAGAAAGAAGAGTGAGTATAGGATTTAGAGCAAAAGATCTTAAGCAATAGGGTTTCGGGTAGACAGTGAATGTAAAAGTCAGCATATGTGAAGAGTCAGTCACAATGATGAACAGGGGAAAATATGTAGGAATACAGACATAAATAGAGACATTACTAAATCAGGCAAAGTATAAAGTGAGTGATAGGATTAGACATTTTCAACAGGCTTGAGGTTGAATATATAATCTTAGGAAGAAACAAATATGTAGTCACCAATACAATTGACATTTCAGAGCATTAGGAAACCTGGACATGGAAGGTTTTAGTAATCCATGCTCACTTTTCATTTAGGCTTTGGTACAATCTTAAGAGTGACCTTTGCTTTTTTGGTCCAGAATATTACTGTGATAAAATGTATATGTAGATCAGATGACATGAGTATTTCTTCGACCATTTCTGGCAGCAATATTTAAAATATGTATAAATTAGTATTGGGGGTACAACGAGGTGTACCCTGTGTCTATAAATATAGAGATAATGCATGAATAGATCATACAGTTAATAAATAATATAACTGGTTCCACTTTAAATAATGGATTGAATTGATATCTGAAAATATATAAGAAATCATATATTGATATAGAATCATTCATAACAACTAGTTATACGTCTAATTGTAATCTTAGTGTTATGGTTTATCATGAAGAGTGTGTGAGTTTTGCTTCAAAAGTGATTATGGAAATCGAAAATAATGTGTTTGGAAAGAAGTCTCATGAAAAGACCAGTCAGACACATGGAGGAATACATGTTTCTGAAGCAGAAAGTGATTGAAAGTGAAATAAATGCCTATAAATTTGTGAACGTGTGGATGAAATATATATGCTATAATGTGCATAAACTCAAGAAATAGAAATGTACCAGTGTTGAATAAAAATGAACTTCAAAATAAATGTCATGTCCCATAGGAATCTACTTGCATTGATATTAAACTGGGTTAGTTACTGTAGAAATATTAGGATTTATATGCACTATTCACTGAAGTTAGTTTTCAATACTAGGAAACAAATATGTATTTCAGGTGAATGAATATTTCTGAGAATAATCTTGTGAAAATTTGATTATAAATCCACATATATGAACAAGAATAAATTTAGGGAGTGTATAATAAGACACATATGTTAAATATTATGAAATATCTGGAGAGTATATATATATATGCCAATCTAATTACACAGTGAAATATATATCATCCACAGATCCAAAAATATTCATTTTAGTCGATATGGATTTATGTATAACTTTTTTAACTAGGAAGCTCCCCCATAGGTTGAATTTTCAGTTCCTACATCGTTTAGGAGGAGTGATCTCTTCTCACAGTTTGTATCTGCCAAGTCATGTAACTCATGAAAATTTGCGTGTGATACCAGGTAGGATTCTATATGTGCATATAAAAATACATGTGCTGAATAGACTACAGAGAAAGGGAGACAGGAATTCACATATTTGTTAACATTAAAAGAACATGGAGAACTATTTCAATTAAAAATGGACTAGATTTATAACTCCTACCCTATATAATGCAAAACGCAAGTCCAAAAATACAACATGCCTCCTCTGAACTGCTTGTATTTCTATTCTGTTTCGGTTATTTTTCTCCATCATATTATGATTAGTATTCAGAATCTATTAGGGTATGTGTTAGTGTCAGGGATTCAGTATTTCAAATGTAAAATAGAAAAATGAATCCAATGTGTATACAAATATGTGCTAAACAAAATCTTCCCACTCTCATCCAGAACAATTCCTTGACATTACCTTCGCCCAAAGTAAGACACAATTAGAGGAGAAGAGTTAGAAAATCTGTGAATATATCTATGGAATGGAATATGCTCAGGGGTTTACAACCTTGGCAATGGTAGAGGAGTTTCCAAAAGTATGGGACAGGGTAAAAACTCCATAAACATGGAGCTCTGCTGGCCTAAATACTTCTTGAGAAACTGCCTCTGAGGTTGGGCACTTGAAATATATGTTGTTGTCAGGAGCTTTAGGTGCTTTCTAGTGAGACCATCAAATCTGTGTCTGCATCTATGTGACCTGGAGGAAATGGTTTCTTATTTTCCAAAGAAACATGAGGCAGCAGTGCTGAATTCTCTCTTTGTAAGTAAACGGTGACCATTGGGGGATAAGTGTCTTTTCATGTGGACTGTGAAGCCATTTGGTCATCTTCTATTTTCGTGGTGTTTCTTGCTGCTGCACTGGGACTTTGGCAATTGCTTCATGAAATTAAAGGAGTTCAACTGGGACACAGTTCTGGAGGCAAATCTGTCATGTGTGGTGAGTCAGCGTCTGCAGGAGAATGCACCAACCAGGCTTCTAACGCACATAGCTTGGCCCCATGTCCATAGCAACCTGATTCTGAACATTGCCCGGAAACATCTCCATATAACAAGATGCCTTTTCATGAAAGGGTCTGCTGGCTGCACCATGTCAGTCACAAGCCATTTGGAATCCAATGGCAGATCCACATGGCCCAAAAACAAATTTTTTATCACACACCTTCCCACCACTGCTCTAGGCACATTACTCAGCAGGTTCCAACTTACTGGCATCTCTGTTCTACACCATTTTCATGAAGCCCAGTCAATCAAGGCACTGTCTGGTACACTCATGATCAGCAACATCCAAAGGTTCTCCAGTGCCACCTGGTCATGGAAATTTCAAAAATTTCATGGTATTTATCAAGGCATTTTTCAAAGATGACGTTGGAGGCACTGTGGGTTTCAATTCATTCAGGAACCATTAAATGGTGAGGAAGCTCATTTCAATGAATGCTCTGGAGAACTCTCACAGGCAAGGCTTCCCAAAGAGTGGCCAAAAGGTCACATGAAGCCAGGCCCATTGAGGTCTACAATGTGACGTCCATGGGTGTTGTGACTCTCAACTATGGATGCCAAGTCTTTCAGAATTAAATCATGTGATATCCTGGCTGAGATTTCCCGGGCTCTTTGGAAAGCCACCCTGGGCCTAGATCTCTGTTTCCAAGGGTGATTCTCATAGGTGGCCTCCTAAAATCCCAACAAAATTCATGGCAATACTTCTCTGAAGTAAGTTCCAGAACTCAGTCTATAAGGGGAATCACACCAGAGTTCAAGCCCAGGTTTTCTCAGTCATGTCTTCCAACCGGACACAAATGACCAAAATTAAAACCAAAACACTCCCATATGGCCCTCATCTTCTTCCATATAGACACTAATCATAACCTCTGGCTGTAGGTTTCCATGAGTGACGGAGTCCAGGAGAGTGGCCAAAATAACTCCCTTGCCCTCATTGGTGTAACATCAGGGTGGTCTGGACACCCTTCATGTGAACCAGGATTGATCAAATATGCTAGACGTTAATACTTCTATGCTTCTCCAATTTGTGGAAAACTGAGTATCAGGTATATAGTTTTATGTGATTTGCCGTCATGAGAAAACACAAGCACCTTTGCAGGTCTTTGAAGAACTCATTTGACCCAAAGGATCCCTATTCTCACTTGATCGAGTTCAAGAACTTTAAAGATAAAGGCGAGAGACTTCATCCACAATGACTGCTCTTTTGACCAATTTGGTTTTGGATGCACACATGGGATCTCTCTTTACATCCATCAGGTGCTGAGAATCTGAGCCACAACCTCACATAGGGCCAAGAGGCTGATTCAGACACATCCCTTTCCAAAGCAATTAAGCAAAGAGCCACAGGAGATGCCCATTCATTTCCATTTGAAAACTTTTTCTTCAGTCTTCACAAAGGGGTGGCATGAGGCAAAGACCTTCCTGACATTCAGGGCAACAGAACAATAGGTTAGCAATAGGCCAAAAGCAGGGTTTCTCCACTGAGACTTTCCTGGTCACACTGATATCTGAGTTTTCTGAGATGCTCGCCATTCCCTTCAGCTATCCTGTACATGGCCATGTCACAGAGCTTGGAGGTGGTACATATCTTGGACACAAAACCATGAGCCAATTCTGGAGAGTGGCCTGAATTCAGGAAGAAATCAGGAACTTAGGAAGATAGCAGGTGTTACCCATCCATACGGCAAGCCGCATTCCATTCATAAATTGGGCAGGAAGAATGCTGGTAAGCTTTCTACTAGACTGGACACATCAATTGCTGCATTCTTTTTTTCTAATGTCTACAACCATGGACACAGTGGGATACACAGACATAGAAACCTTCGCCTTGTCAAAACCCTTATTAGAAACCGTCCACTCCAAACCAAACAAACCACCTTTCCTACCTATTCTCAGAACATTAGACAAAATCACAAACACACACCCACACCCACAAAGGCACCTCTTTCCTCAAAGTAGGTCTCTGACTATCGTGTGTGTCCTCTGACTGCTGGGCCATACTATGTTCCCATCAAATGGCCTGTCTTGTCTCAGATCTGGTTTCCTTGGCCAACTTTGTGAAGTTGTCAGGAGACAGCAGTGAGCCACTTACTGCTTTCTCAGGAAAGGCCACTCTTAAGATCTTTCCTGTCATTTGGCTATCCTCACATCAGTAGGTACCAAGAAAGACTGACTCTGTCCTTGGTAAATCAAAAGAAGTGAGACCACTGGGACTGGGACTGGGACTAGATTTGTGTGCCTGGCTTCCTAGATCCCAAGTTCAGAGAGTTCCATCACCAAGGATGTGAGGTGAGGTCACTTCCTTCAGGAACTGAATGAGGTCACTGCCTTGGCAACCACATTGTCTTAACATTTACTTCCAAAGGTCCCATGAAATGGAGGCTTCCCCTACTTTATGTGACACTTTCACAAGTTAGGATGGTATATCAACCATTGGTAACTGGGAACAGCTCTCCACACAGGCCTGGTTTGGTCCTTCTTCTCTACATAAAGAAGAGAGAGGCTGATTCAGACACATCACTTCATGCTGACCATGTTGTTTGCAAAGGAAGATGACTTTTGCTCTCTTAGTTCCTTCATAGCTACCTACATCTTCTCTAGAGATCATTTGTGCATGGACCTTTTAGTTTCTCAGCAGTTGGAAGATTTCCTTCATTCCTGTATTTTAAGACCAACTCTGTCCTTGCTCTTCTCTTATGTTAGATTGAGGGAACAGTGTATGCTTAGGGTTAATAACAGGTTCGATTTTGAATAGAAATCATTCTGCTGGATGAATAATGGTACTGGAAACCTGCAATATTTACAAGAATATATAGGTGAAATATATGAGTATGAAAACAGAAATCTAGGTAAGATTTGAAGTCCAGAAAAGCATTGAGCCCTTGATTTCGGTATTAAGCTTTGATTTATTTTCTGCACAGATGGGATACTTTGCTTTGAATTATGTTCTGCAAAGATGTCTCAGATAAATTGATATATAATTGCAGAGGACCTTGTAACTTGGATGATTGATTGTAAAAGAGAACTTCCAGTCAAAAAGGAGTAATCGGTAGTATTAGGAAGATAGTCGGTAGGTTTATATAGGAGAGTGAGTATAGGATTTGCACCAAAAGTTCTTTAGCTATAGGGTTTCGGGTATACAGTGAATGTAAATGTCAGAACATGTGAAGAATCAGTCACAATGCAGAACTGGGGAAAATATGTAGGAATGCAGATATCAATAGAGACTTTAGGAAATCTGGCAAAGTATAGTTGGTTGTGAAATGTTAATAAAATAGGTACTTGTCACTTCCTGTTTTTCTGTATGCTTAATAAAACACTGTTGAAATCTTGAGAACTGTTTTCTAATCTTTTTCCCAGAATGTGCTGTCCCCAACTGCCAAACTGCAGAATGTACTCCCTCACCCAGTTGCACGCAAACTGCTCACTCGCCCAGACTCATCAATAAACTTCCCTCCCTGCCCACTTCAAGGAAAGTATATGAGCTCTGCTCTATTCAAATTAGCTCTGAGCCCCAGCATGCTGGACCCCCAATAAACCCTTTGCTTTTGCATGAGAGAGTCTCTTGGTGGTCTCTTCCCCCAACGCTCTCCCGACCTTTATATATGGAGGTTCCTTCGAGATCCGGCAGCGGCGGAAGAGAGACCTCAATGGGCTACTCTCAGGGAAAGTAAGGCGCCTCTTTCTGGTTTCAGGTTTCAGGTTAGGGCTTGGCAAAATGGCTGTTGATGAAGTTGCATGAGCTCTCTTTGACGGTGGCTGGCAGATGTGTCACAGAGCCACAGGCTCTGGGGGACGCCACAGAGGACTCGGGAATCAAGGAACAATAGTCTCCTCGACTCAGTGATGTTTTGTTTCAGATTCGGTATTGCCAGCCCATCGGGTTTTGCCGGCTGCTCAGTCTTGGTCTCAGTGTTGGACGTTCATTGCCTGTCTTTATTATCTTGTCTTGTCTGTGTCGTGAGAGTTGCTTTTACTGTTTGTGTATCTTTCATTATGGGACAGGTCACTTCAATGCCTCTGTCTCTGACCTTGATCACTGGACCAAAGTCCGCTTAAGGGCTCAGAATCTTTCTTTTTCAGTAAAACGCTGGACCTGGCAGACTCTCTGTGCCTCAGAATGGCCCATCTTTGCATTCGGATGGCCCCTAGAAGGATCTTTCTACTTCGCACTAATTTAATAAGTCAGAGATATTGTCTTACAGCCAGGGCCACATAGCCATCCCGATCAACAGCCATATATCTTAACTTGGCAGGACCTCTGCAAATCTCCTCCTCCATGGGTGAAGCCTTTCCTTGCCATGTCCCCGCTCCTACTCTTTTCCCCACGATCTCTCAAACCCTCTGCTCATCCTCCTCCTCCACCCTCTGTTCTCCCTGAGTCACAAGATTTGACTCTACTGGACTCTCATCCCCCTCCTTATCTTCTACCCTCATCCCACAACCCCCAACACCCTCTAAGTGATTCCCCTGCTGCTGACTCAGCCTCTCCGCCATTGGAGAAAGATAAGCCAGCCCAGCGCACTCCAGATAACTCCCCTGCAGCACACACAGCCCCTCCTCCCCTGGAGGAAGGTGGCCTGGCTAAAGGAACTCGACAGCGTCAAATGATTTAAAACCCTGAAACTCCCGTGTTGCTCCCCCTCCATTCCTATGGGCCAATGATTGACAACGGCCATGGAGGAAAAATGCAAGCCTACCAGTATTGGCCTTCTCCTCTTCAGACCTATATAAATGGAAAAATAACAATCCTCCTTTTACCGAGGACCCAACCTGGCTCTCAGGTCTGGTTGAGTCATTGATGTTTTCACACCAGCCTACTTGGGATGACTGCCAACAACTCATAGGGACTCTCTTCATGACAGAGGAACAAAAGAGAATCCTCCTGGATGCTAGAAAACAATATCCTCGGACTAGATGGGTGACCAACACAACTTCCCAACATAATCAAAGCCGGCTTTCTCTTGAAACGACCCAAGTGGGACCCCAACACATTTGAAGGTAGGGAGCATCTGTCCACTTATCACCGGGCTCTAATAGTGGGTATCTTAGTGGCCACTAGGCGACCAACTAATTTGGCCAAGGTAAGAGAGATTATTCAAGGGCCTGGTGAATCTACCTCTATGTTCCTAGAGAGAACTATGGAGGCATATAGGAGATATACTACTTTCGATCCTCAGGCAGAGGATCAAAAGGCATCTGTCACAATGGCCTTTATTGGGCAAGCTGCCCTAGATATTAAAAGAAAGTTACAATGCTTAGATGGATTACAAGATATGATTTTGAGAGATTTAGTTAGAGAAGCCAACAAGGTATACTATAAGAGTGAAACTGAGGAAGAGAAGAGAGCAAAGGGAGGATGAGAGAAGCAAAAGACAGACTAAGGCATTGACTAAGGTCCTGGTCACAACAACAAACAGGCCAGAAATTAAGAAACAGAGACACAGAAAGGGATACCTGGGCCCACACTAGAGGCCACCCCTGGCCTCAGATCAATGTGCCTACTCTAAAGAAAAAGGACACTGGGCCAAAGAGTGCCCTAGAAAGAGACAGCCACGCCAGCCAGACATTCTGACTCTGGAGGATGACTAAGAAAGTCGGGGCTCAGATCCTCTCCCCGACCTCAGGGTAACTTTTGAAGTGGAGGGGACCCCAGTAAACTTTGAAGTAGATACAGGGGCAATATACTCAGCCCTTAAGGCCCCATTGGGCCCTCTATCAAATAAAAGGTCTCTAATTCCATGGTCTAAATGCAGTAAATATCAGACTTTGACAACTAAGGGGACCATGGACCAGGGGAAAGGATAAATCCATCACTCCTTCCTAGTAATCCCAGAATGCCCGGCCCCATTGATGGGCAGAGATCTGCTCACCAAGCTCTGGGCCAAAATAACTTTTAACCCTGAAGGCCCCCATGTGGAATTTCTAAATCCTTCAGTAAATACTCCTATAATCATGGCTCTAACTATGTCAGTAGCAAATGTTCATCAACTCACTCATCTTTGTTCAAAGAAACTGCATTCATTCCTGAAAGATCAAGAACAGA
Organism: Callospermophilus lateralis; assembly: GCF_048772815.1. NCBI lineage: Eukaryota > Metazoa > Chordata > Mammalia > Rodentia > Sciuridae > Callospermophilus > Callospermophilus lateralis. The sequence goes on from NW_027512818.1 coordinate 234,404, forward strand.
GTTTTCCACTAACCAACTCACAGTGAAAGAAAATAACTGAATGGGTAACAAAAACCTGTCAGGTCCATCAATTGGTTAATACTTACCCTTCCAAGCTTCCTGCAGGAAAGCACCTACGAGGAACCATACCAGGAAAATTCTGGGAAGTGGACTTTACTGAAATTAAGCCAGCAAGGTATGGACTTAAATATCTTCTAGTCTTTGAACATACATTTTCAGGACGGATTGAAGCCTTCCCCACAAAAAAAAGAAAGAAAAAAGAAAAAAAAAAAAAAGAAACAGAGCAAATGGTTGTCAAGAAGATCCTGGAAGACATTTATTCTCCCCTTGACGACCAGTAGTCTTAACCCTCATCAGCCCCTTAAGCAGCGATGGCTGATCACAAATCCTACTGGAAAAGAAGTATGGTCTATCTCACATACAGCCCCCTTATGGACCTGGTGGCCATCTCTCCACCCAGACATTTGTCAGCTGGCTATAGGTCTTTCCTATTGAGATATCCCTGATGAAGAGGATCCCACTAAAATTCCATTAAATCCCTTCGGTACCATAGAAAATGGAAACAAACATTATGGATGTAGGGACACGTGAGCCAGATGCAGGTTGGCTAGCCTAGATTACTATGTTTGCCCGGCGGAGTATCAAAGCCACAAACAGTCACGGCTGTGCGGGGGGGAGAGCAGACTTCTTCTGTAAGTCATGGGGCTGTGAGCATACAGGGACTGCCAGATGGAACCCAAACTCCTCATCAAATTCTGTAAACAGCATTGGCCATATTACCAATTAGATAACCAAAACCGATGGCCCCAAGAGGGGTCTCTATATCCTCAAATTCTGCGTGACCTTTTAAACTTCTGAAAGTCCTCAAAAGGGTAAAAGGAGATTCCCCTATGTGGAGGCCTTCTCCCTCCTTTGCTCACATCCTGAACTATGCTTCTCCAATAGATGCTTACCCTCAGCCTTCTGCTCCAGACTCTCTGCTGTCACTCCCACCTCAGCAACTTGATTTCTGCCCTCCAATATCTAGATCAAAAACCCAAATCTCCGCCAGTTCTCAGACCATTGCCCCCTTGCTGAGGTAGCAGCTACTGAGGTACCACTCCACTCACTCACTACTCTCTTCTCCTGTCAGTGCCCGCACTGGGTCCCTCCAGGTCCTCTTACCAGCTAATGCAAAGCTCAAACCCACTGAGGAGAACCCTCAGACCCTTATCCAAAATGTAATGAAAATGGCCTTTAATGTTGCTTTGTCATCACTGAAAACAGGTTACTAAAAATTTAAAGTCCCTCACAGGCTTTTTGGGATACTCACTCCCATTTCCCCCTCTGTTCTATCTGTTCTACTGCTCAAACTTTTCTTGCTATTAAGATCCCAAAGCCCTCTCCCAATATTCTTTTACATCTCTCCTTCCTCATTCTCAGATCCACGAAAGTTGCTCTCATCCCTGCCTTCCAAGTCGTCCCCCTCTGTACCAGGTCCACAGAAAAGTCTTAATTAACCTTCTGCAGAAGTCATCACCATGGCTGATTTACGACTTTCAGCAAAAGAGTCCCTATAAAAGAGATCACTGTAGATAAACTTCCTATTTTCGTGTTGCCCTGGTCTCCTTGGAAACTGGCTAAAAAAAACCAGCACTCCTAATCTAGACACACCCTTAATAGTTTTTCACAAAATATGTGAAAAAAAGGCCTCTGGCCTTGAGCTGGGGCTTCACAGAGATGGCTACATTTCTAAGATAAAGAAGTTACAAACTGGGCTGCATGGAAACAGCTGGCAGGTTGAAAAAAAAGAAAGGGAAGAAAAAGCTCTCCCCCACATAGGTGTCCTTGAAAAGTTAACTTGCCCCAAACTGAGGAAAAAACAGAAACGAAAACTGCTTTTTGTGAACTTCTGCAGACTGTGAACTTCTGAGCCCCTTTCCTTACGTGTTGTGTACAAAATTCTGAAACTACCTAAACTTGGGTTTCAGGGGATTAATTGATTACAACAGAAGCAATGCCCCCTGAATCTGGTTGCAGCCAAAAAGACTGTTTTCCTGTCTTTGGTGCTATCTTAGGTGCCTTGCCTTGTCCGTCCGTACAACAGTATAATTCTATATACTTAAACACTGTTTATGTTTTCATGAAATGGTCAACAGATGTGATTAATTGTGTAATGGTGCAGATGTTTCCCAGAGTGCTCTATCATGATGCAGGTTCATTTGAAGATCAAAGAGGGGGGCATAGAACACGGTTCCGCTGAAAACATATGTCCCTCACCTTAGCCATTCTATTACGAATAGTAGTTACTGCAGGGTAGGGCACGGGAACCATTGCTCTGGCCCATGGGACACAACAAATGACCCAAAGCAGCAATAGATCAAAAATTAAAGATATTAGAAACCTCCATCACAGCTTTGAACGAATCTTTAACCTCTCTCTCTGAAGTTGTTTTACAGAACAGTCGAGGGTTGGACCTCCTTTTCATGAGAGAAGGGGGCCTTTGTGCTTCATTGAGGGAAGAATGTTGTTTTTATGTCTACAATACTGGAGTTGTAAAAAAAATCTATGAGTAAATTAAAAAGATGCCTTGAAGAGCGACAACGAGAGAGAGAGAGGCCCAAGAATGGTAGTTTGAGTCTTTTTTTACACAGTCCCCCTGGTTAACTACGTTTTTATCAACCCTAGCCAGTCCAATAATAATCCTCATATTATTGCTAACTATAAAACCCTGTTTTCTCAACCGTGTAATTTCTTTTCTCCAAGCTCAAATTGGACAAATTAAACTTATGGTAATACCCCACTAGCAGACATAGAATGTGACACCCCACAATGATCACTTTTATGATTAAAAGTAGCCAGAAGAAGAAGTGGGGAATGAAAGGTTAATAAAATATGTACTTGTCACTTCCTGTTTTTCTGTATGCGTAACAAAACACTGTTGAAATCTTGAGAACTGTTTGCTAATCTTGTTCCCAGAATATGCTGTCCCCAATTACCAAACTGCATAATGTACTCCCTCACCCAGTTGAATACAAACCATCCACTCTCCCTGACCCATCAATGAACTTCCATCCCTGCCCTCTGCAAGGAAAGTATATAAGCTCTGCTTAAGCTGTTGTCAGGTCTCTCTGCTCTATTCAAGTGAGCTCTGAGCCCCAGCATGCTGGACCCCCAATAAAACCTTTGCTGTTGCATGAGATAGTCTCTTGGTGGTCTCTTTCTCCGGCACTCGCCCAAACTTTACTTGGATGATTGAATGTAGAAGAGAACATCTATTCAAAAAGTTATAGTCAGTAGGATTAGGAAGATAGTTGGTAGGTTTAGGAAGAAAAGTGAGTATAGGATTTGGAACAAAAGTTCTTTGCCAATAGGGTTTTGGTTAGAGAGTCAATGTAAATATCAACACAAGTGAAGAGTCAGTCACAATGATGAACAGGGGAAAATATGTAGAAAAGCAGATATCAATAGAGACATTAGGAAATCAGGAAAAGAATAAAGTGAGTTATGGGATTAGATATTTTCTACAGGGTTGAGGTTGAATGTATGAGCTTAGGAAGAAACAAAGATGAAGTCAACAATAGGATTGACATTTGAGAGCATTAGCATAGCCCAAGACAGTGTCCAAAATAAGCTCCGTTGCCCTCATTTGCCTAAATTCCCGGTGGCCTGTACATCCTTCCTGTGTACCAGGAGTGATCAAATAGGCCTGACCTTAATATTGCTCTGCTTCACCAATTTGAGGCCTACCGAGTGTCGGGTACACATTCTTTATGTAAATTGGAGAGATGAGAAAACCCAAGCACCTATTGGAAAGCTTCTGAATTAATTTGAAGAAATCATTTGACCCAAATGATCCCTATTCTCACTTGATGGAATTCAGAAACCTTACAGAGGAAGGCAAAAGACTTCATCCACAATGACTGCTCTTTTTTGCCATTTTGGATTTGGATGCACACATGGGATCTTTCTTTAGATCCATCAGGTGCTGAGTATCTAAGTCAAAGAATCACACTGGGCCAAGAGGCTGATTCAGACACACCTCTTTCCAAATCAATTAAGAAAAGAGCCAAAGGTGAATCCTATTAATTTCCATTTGAAAAATCTTTTCTTCAGGATTCAAAAAGCTGTGGCCTGAGACAAAAACCTTCCTGACTCTCAGGGCAACAGAACAATAGGTAAGCAAATGGCCCAAAGCAGGGATTCTCCACTGAGACTTTACTGGTCACACTGATATCTGAGTTTTCTGAGATGCTCGCCATTCCCTTCAGCTATCCAGTACATGGCCATGTCACCGAGCTTGGAGGTAGTACATATCTTGGACACAAAACCATGAGCCTATTCTGGAAAGTGGCCATAATTCAGGAAGAAAACAGCAACTTAGGAAGGTAGCAGGTATTGCCCATCAATAAGGCAAGCCATAGTCAATTCATAAATTGGGCTGGATGAATGCTGGGAAGCTTTCTACGAGACAGGACACATCAATTAATGCATTCTCTTTTCTAATGTGTACAAGTACAAACACAGTGGGATACACAGACATAGAAACACTTGCGCTGTCAAACGACTTACTAGAAACTGTTCACTCCAAATCAAACAAACCGCCTTTCCTACCTATTCTCAGAACATGAGACAAAACCACAAACCCACACCCACACCCACAATGGCACCTCCTTCCCTCAAATAGGTCTGTGACTGTCCGGTGTGTGCTCTGACTGATGGGTCATACTATGATCCCCCAAAATGGCCTGTCCTGTCTCAGATCTCGTCTTCTTGGCCAACTCTGTGAAGTTGTCAGGAGCCAGGATTGAGCCACTACCTGCTTTCTCAGGAAGAGCCCCTCTTCCAAGCTTTCCTGGCATTTGGCCATCCTCACATCAGTAGGTACCAAGAAAGACTGACTCTGTCCTTGGTTAATCCAAAAAAGTGAGACCACTGGGACTAGGACTGGGACTGGCTCTGGGTGCCTGGCTTTCTGTATCCCAAGTTCAGAGAGTTCCATCACCAAGGAAGTGAGATGAGATCACTTTCTTCAGGAACTGAATGAGATCACTGCCTTAGCAACCACTTTATCATAACAATTGCTTCCAACGGTACCATGAGATGGAGGCTGCCCCTACTTCCTGTCACACTTTCACATGGTAGAATGGTATATCACCTGTAGGCAAATGGTAACAGCTCTCCACACAGGCATGGTTTTGTCCATCTTCTCTACATTAAGGAAAGATTGGCTGATTCTGATGCAACCCTTCATCCTGACCAGGTTTTTTGCCATGGAAGATGATTTTTGCTCTCTCAGGTCTTTCATAGCTGCCTACATCTTCTCCAGGGATCATTTCTGCATGGAGCTTTGAGGTTCTCAGCAGATGGAAGATCCACTACATTTCTGTATTGTAAGACCAACACTGTCCCTGCTCTTCTGTAAAATGAGATTGAGGGAACAGTGTATGGTTAGGGTGAATAACATTTTCCATTTGGCTTAGGAATCATTCTGCTGGATGATTAATGGTATTGGGAACATGCGATATTTATAAGAATATAGAGGTGAAATACATGTATGAAAAAATAAATCTAAGTAAGATTTGAAGCTCAGAAAATCATTGGGCCCTTGATTGGGATACTTACCATTGAATTACGTTCTCACAGATGTCTCAGATAAATCGATATACAATGGCATAAGACCTTGTACGTTGGATGATTGAATGTAGAAGAGAATATCCAGTCAAAAAGGGATAGTCAGTAGGATTAGGAAGATAGTCAGTAGGTTTAGGAAGAAGAGTGAGTATAGGATTTGGAAAAAAAGTTCTTCAGCAATAAGTTATCAAATAGAGTGTGAAAGCAAATGTCAGCACATGTGAAGGTACAGTCACAGTGGTGAACTGTGGAAAATATGTAAGAAAGCAGATGGCAATAGAGACATTATGAAATCAGGCAATGTATAAAGTGAGGGATAGGATTAAACATTTTCAATCGGGTTGAGTTTGAATATATAATCTTAAGAGGAAACAAATATGTAGTCACCAATAGGATTGACATTTGAGAGCATTAGGCAACTTGGACATGGATGATTTTAGTAATCCATATTTACTTTCCATTTAGGCTTTGGTACAATCATAAGTGTGATCTTTGCATTTTGTGTCCAGAATATTTCTGTGATAAAATGTATATGTAGATCAGGTGACATGCGTATTTCTTCCACCATTTCTGGGAGCAATATTTTGAAGACATATAAATTAGTATTGGGGGTACAAAGAGGTGTACACTGTGTCTATGAATATAAAGAAAAAGCATGCATAGACCATACTGTGAATAAATAATATAACTGGTTTTACTCTAAATAATGGATTGAATTGATATCTGAAAATATATAAGAAATCTGATATTGGTATACAATCATTCATTCCAACCAGTTATACATCCATTGGAAATATCAGAGTTATAATTTATCATGAAGGGGATGTGAGTTTTGCTTCAAAAGTGATTATGGAAATAGAAAATAATGTGTTTTGAAAGAGGTCTCAGGAAGAGACCAGTCAAGAAAGATGGAAGAATACATGTGTCCTGAAGCAGGAAGTGATTGAAAGTGAAACAAATTGGTATAAATTTGCGAACTTGTGGATAAAATATATATCCTATGATGTGCATAAACTTAAGAAATAGTAATGTACCAGTTTTGAATAAAAATGAATGTAAAAATACAAATCATGTACCATAGGAATCTACTTGCCTTGATGTTAAACTGGGACAGTAACTCTAGAAATATTAGGATATGTATGTACCATTCACTGAAGTTAGTTTTCAGTACTAGAAAAACAAATATGTATTTCAGGTGGATGAATATTTCTGAGAATAATATTGTGAAAAGTTGATTATAAATCCACATACGTGAACATGAATGAATTTAGGGAGTGTATATAAGACACATATATTTCATATTTTAAAAATCTTGAGATTGTATATATATATATATATATATATATATATATATATATATATATATATATATAACAAAACACACACACAGACATTCAAAAGTAGCAATAGATATGCCAATCGTAATTGATCGAGATATATATATCATCCACAGATCCAAAAATATTCAATTTACTGAACATGGATTTATGTATAATGTTGTTCAACTTGGAAGCTCACCCATTGGTTGAATTTTTAGTTCCAGCAGTGTTTAGGATAGTGATCTCTTCTCACAATTTGTGTCTGCCAAGTCAGCCACCTCACAAGAATGTACATGTGATACAAGTTAGGATTCTATATGTGCATATCAAAACACATCTGCTGAATAGGCTACAGAGAAAGGGAGATAGGAATTCACATATTTGTTAACTTTAAAACACATGGAGAGATATCCAAAATGGCGGCGGGTATGGAGAGATCAAGTCTCTGACCTCTTCAGCTGCGCTGGAATAGGGAGTCATAAACTGTCTAAATACTGTTTGCTCAGGATCACTAGGCAATGATGCACTGACATGAATCTGGGGTGAACAGTCTGGGCCACGCAGAACACACACCGAGCCCGGATCGGTTGCATTCAACCTCTGGTTTGCCTGCGTTTCGTGACTCAGCACTAACGATCCAGCTGAAATAACTGGTCTGCCCTTCTGAACTTACAGAGGTAGAAGCCAACCTAGCCTTCATAGGCAGTGGCCAAAGGATTGAAACGGGGCATGGGAGAGACAGTCAGGACCCACCAGTTGCATCGGTCACCCGGCAAAGGGAACGAATGATCACCATTTGCATGGGATACCACCATGGCATAGAACTGACGTCAAGGATGGAGGAGATAACTTCATTGAAACCAGCGTGACAGGTTTGTAATTCCCTAGCCATCTCTCTCCACACAGCAGGGAATCCTTAAGGGCCCCTCCCAGCTCTCCCGTAAGGGTCCCTCTCAGCTCTACCATGAGCGCGATAGCCAGACCGAGAAAATCAGGAGTGGCGCGGGACTTGTGGCACAGAACTCCAGGCTACCGCTCCCACCAGTGCTGACAACTGAGGTCTCTTGCACCAGCTACTGGGGCGTGGCTCCCGGAGGGCAAACAAATTCGCTTGGGGATCTCAGCCCCAAGCTCTACAAACTTAGGGTCTGAGGGAAGCAAACCGGGAGAGTGTGCCCAGGTATTCATAAAAACAGGTCTCCCAGGAGCAGCAGACCTGGCGTGTTGCCAGTATTGTGGTGAGCGTCGCAGGTGAGCAGGGCATGGCTTGAGGAAACACAAGAGAAGGCCCTAGGGTGTCAGGATTGGACACCCGCCCAGTCTGGAAGGAAGAGCAGCTGCATAGTGATTGGTTCCCATCTACTGAGAGGAGAACCTCGGCCCAGTGGGCACAGCACCACCTATTGGAAGAGAAGTTAATCAAACTCTATGACTGCATTTATTATTATCATTATTTATTTATTTTTTAAATTTGGGTTTTTTTTTTTCTTTTTCTTTCATTTTCATTCTTGTTGTTGTTGTTTTTCTTTAACTTTTTTAATGTTTTTAAGTTTTTAAATTTCTTTATTTTATTATTAATTATTATTATTAAATTGTAATTTTCATTTTTTTATTATCATTATTATTTTTTAAATTTTTCTTTCATTCTTTATTTTCTGTTTTTTTCTTTTGTCTTTTCATTTCTTTTCAATTTTCTTTTTCCCCCTTCCTTGAATTCTACCTGCCTACTCTCATTCTCTTATTGACTTCTTCCCTTCCCTTCTAATATCTTTCCTCCCAAGCATGAAATAAATTTATAAGACTAATCAGTAACTCAGCACTCAAACAGAACAAGAAGTAACATGAGCAGCATAAGAAAGCAAGAAAGAAAAAGAGTACAAACAATGAAGGACAGCCTAAATACTCAGGAGGACCTAGAGTCATCAGAAAAATGATCATATAAAGAACTCAAGGAATACCTTAGACACATGGAATGGAACCTTAAAGAAGATATGAGACAGCAAATCCAAACAGTGAAAGAACACATTGAAAATGAATTACATGAACAGATTAAAAAAAAGAAGTTAAGCATCTTTATACGGAGATAGAGATAATAAAAAAAATCATACAATAATTCTAGAAATGAAGGAAACAATAAACCAAATTAAAAACTCAATTGAGAGAATTACTAAAAGAGTGGAGCAAGTAGAAGACAGAATGTCACATAATGAAGACAAAATATATCATCTTGAAAAGAGTCTAGCCAACTCAGAAAGGCTGGTAAAAAATCACGAGAAAATCATCCAAGAGATATGGGATAACATATAAAAACCAAATTTATGAGTCATCTGGATAGAGGAAGGTCCAGAGATTCAAACCACGCGAATGAGTAACCTACTGAATGAAATAATTACAGAAAACTTTCCAGAAATAAAAAAAGAAACGGATATACAAATTGTAGATTCATAGAGGACACTGAGCACAAAAAATCACAGTAGACCAACACCAAGACATTTGTTATAAACATATCTAATATACAGAACAAAGAGAAAATATTAAAAGCTACAAGAAAAAGGAGGCAGACTACATTCAGGGGTAAATCAATAAGGTTAACAAAGGATGTTTCATCACAGTTGATGAAAGCGAGAAGATCTTGGAACAACGTATTTTAAACACTGAAAGACAATGGATGCCAACCAAGAATTCTGGATCCAGCAAAATTAACCTTCAGGTACGAAAATGAAATAAAAATCTTTCATGATTAACAAAAGCTAAAAGAATTTGCAGCCAGAAAACCAGCATTGCAAAGCATCTTGAGAAAAACACTACATGAGGAAGAAATGAAAAACAACAACCAAAACCATCAGTGGGAAGTGACTGGGTAATGACAGAGTGCAGGGGGAAAGCTAATCATGGAGAAACAAAGTAAATTAAAAACAAAGATAAATAATTAAACATGGCTGGAAGTACAAACCATACATCAATAGTAGCTCTAAACGTTTATGGCTTAAAATCTCCAATAAAGCAACATAGGCTGGTAACTTGGATTAATAAAACAAATCCAACAATATGTTGCCTCCAGGAGACACATCTGAATGGAAAAGACATACACAGGCTGAAGGTGAAAAGTTGGGAAAATTTATACCATGCACACGGTCCTCGTAAGCAAGCAGGGGTGGCCATCCTCATATAGAATAAAATCGAAGTCAAGACTAAGTTAATCAAAAGGGATAAGAAGGACATTATATACTGTTAAAAGAAACCATTCACCAACAAGACATAACAATTATCAATATTTATGCACCAAATAATGGTGTTGCAATGTTCATAAAACAAATTCTTCTCAAGTTCAAGAATCAAATAGACCACAACCTAATAATTATGGGTGACTTCAACACACCTCTCTCACCATTAGACAGATCCTCCAAACAAAAGTTGAATAAAGAAAATATAGAACTCAATATCACAATCAATATCCTAGACTTAACTGACATATATAGAATATATCAACCATCATCAAGTGGATATACTTTTTTTTCAGCAGCACATGGATCCCTCTCAAAAATAGAGCATATATTATGCAATAGGGCAACACTCAGTAAATATAAAGAGGTGGAGATAATACCATGCATTTTATCTGATCATAATGGAATGAAACTGTAAATCAATGATAAAAGAAGGAAGGAAAAATCCTACATCACTAGGAAAATAAACAATATGTTACTGAATAATCCATGGGTTACAGAAGACATAAAGGAGGCAATCAAAAAATTCTTAGAGATAAATGGAAATACAGACACAACATATCGGAATCTATGGGACACAATGAAAGCAATTTTAAGAGGGAAATTCATCACCTGGAGGTCATTCATCAAAAAAAGCAAAAACCAACAAATAAATGAGCTCACACTTCATCTAAAAGCCCTAGAAAAGGAAGAGCAAAACAACAGCAAATGTAGCAGAAGGCAAGAAATAATTAAAATCAGAGTGGAAACCAATGAAATTGAAACAAAAGAAACTATTGAAAAAACTAACAAAAATAAAAGTTGGTTCTTCGAAAAAATAAATAAGATCAACAGACTCTTAGCCATGCTAATGAAGAGAAGAAGAGAGAGAACTCAAATTACAAACATACAGGATGAAAAAGGCAATATCACAACAGATGCTACAGAAATACAGAAGACAATTAGAAATTATTTTGAAAACCTATATTCCAATAAAATAGAAAATATGAAGACATCGGTAAATTTCTTAAGTTACATGATTTGCCCAGACTGAGTCAGGAGGATACACACAATTTAAACATACCAATATCAATGGATGATTTAGAGGAAGCAATCAAAAGACTACCAACCAAGAAAAGCCCAGGACCAGATGGGTATACAGCAGAATTTTACAAAACCTTTAAAGAAGAATTAATACCAATACTTTTCAAGTTATTTCGAGAAACAGATAAAGAGGGAGCTCTGCCAAATTCATTCTATGAGGCCAACATCACCCTTATTCTGAAACAAGACAAAGACACCTCAAAGAAAGAAAAGTACAGACCAATATCTCTGATGAAGCTAGATGCAAGAATCCTCAGTAAAATTCTGGAGAATCGTATTGAAAGGCACATAAAAAATAATTGTGCACCACGATCAAGTAGGATTCATCCCTGGGATGCAAGGATGTTTTAATATATGGAAATCAATAAATATTATTCACCACATCAATTGACTTAAAGATAAGAACCATATGATCATCTTGATAGATGCAGAAAGAGCAGTTGACAAAGTACAGCATCCCTTTATGTTCAAAACTATGAAAAACTAGGGATAACAGGAACTTACCTCGACATTGTAAAAGCTATCTATGCTAAGCCTCAGGCTAGGATCATTCTGAATGGAGAAAAATTGAAGGCATTCACTCTAAAATCTGGAACAAGACAAGGATGCCCTCTATCCACACTTCAATTCAATATAGTTCTCAAAACACTGGCCAGAGAAATTAGACGAAAGAAATCAAAGCCATAAAAATAGGAAAAGAAGAATGTAAATTATCACTATGTGCTGGGGACATGATTCTATAGAATCATAGAAGACCCAAAAGGGTCTACAAAAAAAAACTACTAGAACTAATAAATGAATTCAGCAAAGTAGCAGGATCTAAAATCAACATGCATAAATCGAAGGCCTTTCTGTATATCAGCAACAAATTTTCTGAAACGGAAATGAGGAAAAGCAGTTCATTCAAAACATCCTCAAAAAAATTAAATACATGGGAATCAACCTAACAAAAGAGGTGAAAGATTTATACAATAAATCAATAGAACCCTAAAAAAAGAAGTAGAAGAAGATATTAGAAGATGGAAAAATATACCCTGTTCATGGATAGGCAGAACTAACATCATCAAAATGGCGATATTACCAAAAGTTATCTATAGGTTTAATGCAATGCCAATCAAAATCCCAATGGCATTTCTTGTAGAAATAGAGAAAGCAATCATGAAATTCATATGGAAAAATATAAGACCCAGAAATACAAAAGCAATTCTAAGCAGGAAGTGTGAATCAGGCGGTATAGTGATACCAGATTTCAAACTATATTACAGAGCAATAGTAACAAAAACAGCATGGTACTGGTACCAAAACAGGAGGGTAGACCAGTGGTACGGTATACAGGACACAAGAGACTAATCCACAAAGCTACAACTATGTTATATTTGATAAAGGAGCTAAAAGCATGCAATGGAGGAAGGATAGCATCTTCAACAAATGGTGTTGGGTAAACTGAAAATCCATATGCAACAAAATGGAACTTAATCCCCTCCTCTCGCCATGCACAAGAGAGTTAACTCAAAGTGGATCATGGAGCTAGATATCAAATCAGAGACTCTGCATGTGTTAGAAGAAAAAGTTGGCTCTGGTCTACATATTGTGGGGTCGGGCTCCAAATTCCTTAATAGGACACCCATAGCACAAGAGTTAATAACAAGAATCAACAAATGGGACTTACTTAAATTAAAAAGTTTTTTCTCAGCAAAAGAAACAATAAGAGAGGTAAATAGGAAGCCTACATCATGGAAACAAATTTTTACTCATCACACTTCAGATAGAGCCCTAATATCCAGAGTATACAAAAAACTCAAACAATTAGACAATAAGATAACAAATAACCCAATCAACAAATGGGCCAAGGACCTGAAAAGACACTTCTCAAAGGAGGACATACAATCAATCAATAAGTACATGAAAAAATGCTCACCATCTCTAGCAGTCAGAGAAATGCAAATCAAAACCACCCTAAGATACCATCTCACTCCAGTAAGATTGACAGCCTTTAGGAAGTCAAACAACAACAAGTGCTGCTGAGGATGTGGGGAAAAGGGTACTCTTGTACATTGCTGGTGGGACTGCAAACTGGTGCGGCCAATTTGGAAAGCAGTATGGAGAATCCTGGGAAAGCTGGGAATGGAACCACCATTTGACCAAGCTATTGCCCTTCTCGGACTATTCCCTGAATCTTAAAAGAGCGTATTACAGTGATACTGCCACATCGATGTTCATAGCAGCACAATTCACAATTGCTAGACTGTGGAACCAACCCAGATGCCCTACAATAGATGAATGGATTAAAAAAATGTGGCATTTATACACCATGGAGTAATATGCAGCACTAAAAAATGACAAAAAAATGGAATTTGCAGGGAAATGGATGGCACTAGAGCAGATAATGCTTAGTGAAGCTAGCCAATCGTAGAAAACAAATACCAAATGTCTTATTTGGTATAATGAGAGCAACTAAGAACAGAGCAGGGAGGAAGAGCAGGAAGAAAAGATTAACATTAAACAGAGACGTGAGTTGGGGGGGGGAGGTAGAAAAAAGGTAAATTTCATGGTAATGGAGGGAGACCCTCATTGTTACACAAAATTACATATAAGAGGTTGTGAGGGGAATTGGAAAATAAAGAAAGAGAGAAATGAATTACAGTAGATTCGGTAGAGAGAGAAGATGGGAGTGGAGGGGAGCAGGGATAGTAGAGGATAGGAAAGGTACCAGAATACAAGTTACTAATAGGGCATTATGTAAAATGTGGATGTGTAACCGATGTGATTCTGCAATCCATATTTGGGGTAAAAATGGGAGTTCATAACCCACTTGAATCTAATGTATAAAATACGATATGTCAAGAGCTTTGTTATGTTTTGAACAACCAACTAATAAAATAAAATAAAATAAAATAAAATAATCGAAAGAAAAACACATGGGGAACTATTTCAACACAAAATTGACTAGATGTATAACTCCTACCTTATATAATGCAAAATGCAAGTCCAACTATACACCATGCCTCCTCTGAAATGCTTGTAATTCTATTCTGTTTGGGTTGTTTTTCTCCATCTTATTAGGATTAGTAGTCAGAGTCTAGTAGATTAGGTGTCAGTGTCCGGTATTCAGTATTTCGAATGGAAAATTGGAAAATGGACCAAATGTGTATGCAAATATATGCTACACAAAAATTTTCCCACTCTCATCCAGAACAATGCCTTGACATTACCCTCGTCCCAAGTAATACATCATTAAAAGTCAAGAGTTAGAAAATCTGGGAATAAATATCTGGAATGGAATATGCTCAAAAGTTTACAACCTGGGAGGTGGTAGAGTAGTTTCCAAAAGTAAGGGACAGGGTAAACACTCCACAAACATGGAGCTGTGCTGGCATAAAGACTTCTTGAGAAACTGCCTCTGAGTTTGAGCACTTGAAATATATGTTGTTGTCAGGAGCTTTACCTTCCTTGTAGTGAGACCATTACAGCTGGGTCTGCATCTATGTTACCTGGAGGACATGGTTTAATATTTTCCAATGAACATGCTGTAGCAGTGGTGAATTCAATCCTAGTCGGTAAACTGGGGCCACTGGGGGCTAAGTGTCTCCCCTTGTGGACTGTGAAGTCATTGGGTCATCCTCCACATTTTGTGGTGTTTATTGCTGCTGCACTGGGTGTTTAGTATTTGCTTCACGAAATACAAGGAGTTCAACTGAAAAACAGTGCTGAAGGGAGTTCTGTCATATGTGGTGGGTCAGGGTCTGTAGGAGAGTGCACCAAGCAAGGTTCTATCCCTCATAGCTTGCCCCTTGACCATAGCAACCTGATTCTGAACATTCCCCTGAAACCTCTCCATATAACAAGGTCCCTTTACTTGTAAGGGTCTGTTGGCTGCACCATGTCAGCCACAAGCCATTTGGAAGCCAATGGCAGATCCACATGACCCCACCACAGATATTCCATCACACACCTGCCCACCACGGCTATAAGCCCACTAGTCAGCAGACTCCAACTTACTGGCATCTCTGTTCTACACCATTTTCTTGAAACCCAGTCAATCAAGGCACTGTCTGGTATACTCATAATCATCAACAGGATATCCAAAGGTCCTCCAGTGCCACCTGTTCATGAAAATTTAAAAAAAAATTTCATGGTATTTATCGAGCCATTTTTCAAGCATGAAGTTGGAGGCAATGTGGGTTTCAATTCATTCAGGAACAATTAAATGTTGAGGATGCTCATTTCCATAAAAGCTTTGGAGAACTCTCAGAGGCAAGTCTTCCCAAAGAGTAGCCAAAAGGTCACATGAAGCAAGGTGCATTGAGGTCTACAACGTGAGGTCCATGTGTGTTTTGACTCTCAACTATGGCTGCCAAGTCGTTCAGAATAAAATCATGTGATATCTTGGCTGAGATTCCCAGTGCTCTGCGGAAAGCAACCCTGGGCCTAGATCTCAGTTTCCAAGGGCAAATCTCATGCGTGGCCTCCTAAAATTCCAACACAATTCATGGAAATACTTCGATGACGTCAGTTCCAGAATGCAGTCTCTTAGGGTAATCACACCAGAGTTCAAGCCAAGGTGGACCCAGTCGTCTCTTCCAACCACCACACAAATGACCACGATTCAAACCAAAACAATCCCACATGACCTCATCTTCTTCCATTTAGACACTCATCATAACTTCTGGCTGGAGGTTTCCATGAGGTGTTCACCCCAAGACAGTGTCCAAAAAATCTCCCTTGCATCTCATTTGCCTAAAGTCAGGGTGGCCTGTACACCCTTCCTGTGAACCAGGAATGATCAAAAAGGCCTGCCATTAATACTGCTCTGCTTCTCAAATTTGAGGCCTACTGACTGTGGGTTTTAGATTCTTTATGTGAATTGGAGTCATGAGAAAATCTAAGCACCTATGGGCTAGCCTCTGTAGGGTTTGAGGAACTTATTTGACCCAAAGAATCCCTATTCTCACTTGATGGAGGTCAAGAAAGTTACAGAGCAAGGTGAGAGACTTCATCCACAAGGACTGCTCTTTGGCCATTTTGGTTTTGGATGTACACATGGAATCTTTCTTTAGATCCATCAGGTGCTGAGACTCTAAGCCACCACCTCACACAGGCTCAAGAGTCTGAATAAGACACATTCTTTTCAAAGAAATTAAGCAAAGAGCCACAGGTAATGCCCATTTATTTCCATTGCAAAACTCTTCTTTTCAGGCTTCAAAAAGGTGTGGCCTGAGGCAAAGGCCTTCCTGAAATTCAGGGCAACAGAACAATAGGTAAGCATAAGGCCCAAAGCAGGGTTTCTCCACTGAGACTTTCCTGGTCCCAGTGATTTCTGAGTTTTCTGAGATGCTCGCCATTCCCTTCAGCTATCCAGTACATGGCCATGTCAAAGAACTTGGAGGTGGTACATAACTTGGACAAAAAACCATGAGCCTATTCTGGAGAGTCTCCAGAATTCAGGAAGAAAACAGGAACTTAGGAAGATATCAGGTGTAGCCTATCGATCAGGCAAGCCGCAGTCCATTCATAAATTGGGCAAAATGAATGCTGTGAAGCTTTCTACTAGACAGGACACATCCATTTATGCATTCTCTTTTCTAATGTCTACAACTATGGACACAGTGGGATACACAGACACAGAAACACTCGCCTTGTCAAGGGACTTTCTAGAAAATGTTCACTAAATCCAAACAAACCACTTTTCCTACCTATTTTCAGAACAAGGGAAAATCACAAACCTACAACCACACCCACAGAGGCACCTCCTTACCCCAAGTAATTCTGAGACTATCTGGAGTGTCCTCTGACTGGTGGGCCATATTATGTTCCCTCAAAATGGCATGTCCTGTCTCAGATCTCCTCTTCTTATCCAACTCTGTGAAGTTGTCAAGAGCAAGCTGTGAGCAACTACCTTTTTTCCCAGGAAAGGCCCGTCTTCAGAACTCTCTTGGCATTTGGCCTTCCTCACATCAGTAGGTACCAAGAAAGACTGATTCTGTCCTTGGTACATCCAAACAAGTGAGAACACTGGGACTGGGACTGGGACTGGCTCTGTGTGCCTGGCTTCCTGGATCCCAAGTTCAGAGAGTTCCATCAACAAGGAAGTGAGGTGAGGTCACTTCCTTCAGGAACTGAATGAGGTCACTGCCTTGGCAACCACTTTGTCCTAACAGTTGCTTCCAAGGGTCCCTTCAGATGCAGGCTGCTCCTACTACCTGTGACAGTTTCACAAGTTAGAATAGTATATCAACCATAGGCACCAGGAAACAACTCTCCACACAGGCCTGGTTTGGTGCATCTTCTCTACATTAAGAAGAGAGAGGCTGATTCAGACACAACCCTTCATCCTGACCAGGTTGTTTGCCATGGAAGATGACTTCTGCTCTCTCAGGTCCTTCATAGGTGCCTACATCTTCTCCAGGGATCATTTCTGCATAGACCTTTGAATTTCTCAGGAGGTGAAAGATCCCCTATATTCCTGTATTGTAAGACCAACTCTGTGCCTGCTCTTCTGTAAAGTTAGATTGAGGGTAGATGGTATGGTTAGGATTAATAACATGTTTGATTTGTGTTAGGAATCATTCTGCTGGATGAATAATGGTGTTGGGAACCTGAGATATTTTTAAGAATATAGAGGTGAAATATTGTAATGGTCAGGCGAGTATAGGAGGAAGAGATGACCAAGAGACTGTCTCATGCAACTACAAAGGGTTCATTGTGGGTCCAGCATGCTGGGGCTCAGAGCTCAGTTGAATAGAGCAGAGAGCCCTGAGAACAGCTTAAGCAGAGCTTATGTACTTTTCTTGGAGAAGGCAGGGATGGAAGTTTATTGATGGGTCAGGGCGAGTAGGCCGTTTGCTTTCAACTGCGTGACTGAGCACATTCTGCAGTTTGGCAGTTGGGGACAGCACATTCTGGGAACAAGATTAGCAAACAGTTCTCAAGATTTCAACAGTGTTTTGTTAAGTGTACAGGAAAACAGGAAGTGACAAGTACCTATTTCATTAACCTTTCATTCCCCACTTCTTCTTCTGGTTACTTTTAATCATAAAAGTCATCACTGATGGGTGTTACATTTTATGTCTTCTAGTGTGGTATATTGTTGTCTGATTACCATAAGTTTAACTTGTCCAATTTGAGCTTGGAGAAAGGAAACTCCATGGTTTAGCCAACAGGGTCCTACAGTTCGCAATAATATGAGGATTATTAATGGACCAGCCAGGGCTGATGAAAGCATAGTTAACCAGACGGACTGTGTGAACCAAGACTCAAACCACCCTTTTTGGGCCTCTCTTTCTCGTTGACGCTCTTCAATGCGTTTTCTTTATTTACTCATAGATTCTTTTCAACTCCAGTGTGGCCGGCACAAAAACAACATTCTTCCCTCAATGCAATACAAATTCCCCCTTCTCTCATGAAGAGGAGGTTTTATCGCTCGCCTGTTCTGTAAAACAGATTCATAGACAGAGGTTAAACATTCCTGTAAAGCTGTGATGGAGGTTTTATTATCTTTAAGTTTTGGTCTATTGCTGCTTCTAATTAGGGCATTGGTTGTGTCCTTTGGACTAGGGCATTGATTCCTGTGCCCACTCATGCAGCAACTCCTATTCCTAATAGGATGGCTAAAGTGAGAGATACAGGTTCCCAGCGGAACTGAGTTGCATGCCCTCCTATTTGATCTTTAAATGGACCTGCGTCATCATAGAGCACTCTGGGAAACATCTGCACCATTACATAATTAATCACATCTGTTGACTATTTCATGAAAACATAAACAATGTTTAAGTATATAGAATCTTTCTGTTATAGGGACGGATGAGGCAAAGCACCTAAGATAGCACTGAAGACAGGGAAAAAGTCCTATTTGGTTGCAAACGGATTTAGAGGGCATTGCTTCTGTTGTAATCAATTAATCCCCTGAACCCCAAGTTTAGGTAGTTTCATAATTTGTACCCAACATGTAAGGGAAGGGGCTCAGAAGTTCAAAGTCGGCAGAAGTTCACAAAAAGCTGTTTTTCTATCTTTTATTTTATCCTCTGTTCTGGGCAAGTTAACTTTTCAAGGACACCTGAAAGGGGGAGAGATTTTTTTCTCTTTTTTTTTCGCCCTGCCAGCTGTTACCATGGAGCCTAGTTGGTAACTTCTTTATCTTAGAAATGTAGCCATCTCTGTGAAGCCCCCACTCAAGGCCAGAGGCCTTGTTCACATATTTTGTGAAAAACTAGTATGGGTGTGTCTAGCTCAGGAGTGCTGATTTTTTTTCGCCAGTTGCCAAGTAGACCAGGGCAACACGAAAAGAAGAAGTTTATCTACAATGAACTCTTTTAAAGGAACTCTTTTGCTGAAAGTCCTAAAGTCAGCCATGGTGAAGACTTCTGGAGAAGGTCATTTAAGACTTTTCTGTGGGCCTGGTAGAGAGGGGGAAGACGTGGAAGGCAAGGCTGAGAGCAGTTTCATGGATCTGAGAATGAGGAAGTAGAAATGTAAAAGAATATTGGAAAAGGGGTTTGGGATTTTCCTAGCAACAAAAACTTGAGCAGTAGAACAGGTAGAGCAGAGGGGACGACGGGAGTGAGTATCCCAAAAAGCATGTGAGGTATTTTAAATTCTTAGTCACCTGTTTACAGTGATGACAAAGCAACTTTAAAGGCCATTTTAATTACATCCTGGATAGGGGTCTGAGGGATCTCCTCAGCTGGTTTGAGCTTTGGGTTAGCTGGTAAGAGGACCTTATGTGACGCAGTGTGGGCACTGACAGGAGAAGAGAGGAGTGAGTGTGTGGAGGGGTACCTCAGTACCGGATACCTCAGCAAGGGGGCAATTGTCTGAGAACCGGCAGAGGTTTTGATTTTTGATCTAGTAATTGGAGGGGAGAAATCAGGTTGCTGAGGTGGGAGTGCCAGCAGAGAGTCTGGAGCAGAAGGTTGAGTTTGAGGAACTATTGGAGAAGTATAGTTCAGGATGTGAGCAAAGGAGGGAAAAAACCTCCACATAGGGGAATCTCCTTTAACCCTTTTGAGCACTTGCAGAAGTTAAAAAGGTCATGCAGAATGTGAGGATCTGGAGAGCCCTCTGGGGGTCACAGGTTTTGGTTGTCTAATTGGTAATATGGCCAATTCTGTGTATTGAATTTGATGAGCAGTTTGGGTTCCACCAGGCAGTCCCTGTATGCTAACATCCCCATGACTTACAGAAGAAGTCGGCTTTCCCCCCACACAACCGTGGCTGTTTGTGGCTTTGATAGTCTTCCAGGCAAACATAGTAATCTAGGCTAGCCAACCTGCATCTGGCTCACGTGTCCCTACATCCATAATATTTGTTTTCATTATCTATGATACGAAAGGGATTTAATGAAATTTTAGTGGGATCTGCTTTATCAGTTATATCCCAATAGGAAAAACCTATAGGCAGCTGACAAATGTTGAGATGACCAACAGGTCCCTATGTGGGCTGTAAGCGAGATAGACCATTCTTCTGGTCTATGAGGATTTGTGATCAGCCATTGCTGCTGAATTCGCTGATGAGGGTTAGGACTAGTGGTGGCCAAGGGGAGAGTCTATAGCCTTATACACATGCCAAATACACAATTTGAAAGGGTTACCAGTCATTTCCAGTTTCTAGCCAGAGTCTGGACAGGGCGCAGGCTTGAGATGGAAGGCATGGATACAGGAAAGGATTCCATCTACATTTACTGCTGTAGGTGTTATAAGTAGCACGTGGTATTTCCTTTCCAGCGGGGTTCCAGGGATGACACCTGATGTCATCTTATGTAGATGAAGTCTCTTACTTGATATCGATGTGGAGTCTCCTTGTCCCCAGGTTGGTAGGCCGTGGCCAGCTGTTTTAACAGGTATCGCTGAGTTCTTTCAAGAGCTTTAAGTGTGTCAAGCAAGGGGGTGTGGAAGGGATCCTTAGGTCTTAGAGTTGGGGTTAGGTCCCTTACTGGAGGAGGGGCAACATAGAGAATTTCACAGGGGGAGAGGTTACACAAAGAAACAGAGGGAGTATTTTTTAGATGATACAGTGCATAAGGCAGGAGTATAGTCCAATCTTTTAGCTGGTTTCTAAGCTTAATTTCATTAAGGTCTCTTTAATGGTTCTATTTATTTTTTCTACCTGTCCTGAGCTCTGGGATCTATAAGCATAATGTAACTACCAATTAATCACCAGGGTACAGGTTAACCCATGACTTACCTGGGCCATGAACACCAGTGCATTGTCAGACCCTATTACCTTAGGCAGGCCGTATCTTGGAAAAATATCCTTCAGTATCATCTTGACCACGATTTGAGCCATTGTTTTTTTTTTTTTTTTGGGGGGGGGAAGGTTTCAATCCATCCTGAAAATGTATCTACAAAGACTAGGAGATATTTAAGTCCATACCTTGCTGGCTTAATTTCAGTAAAGTTCACTTCTGAAAATTTTTCTGGTCTGGTTCTTCGAAGGTGTTTTCCTGCAGGAAGCTTAAAAGGGTAAGCATTAACCAATTGATGGACCTGAGACGCTTTTGATACCCATTCAGTTATTTCCTTTCGCTGTGAGTCGGTTAGTAGAAAACTCTGTTCTTGATCTTTCAGGAATGCCTGCAATTTCTTTGAACCAAGGTGAGTGAGTTGATGTACATTTTCTACTGACATTGTTAAAGCCATGACTATAGGAGTTTTTACTGAAGGATTTAGAAATTCCACTTGGGGGCCTTCAGGGTTAAAAGTCATTATGGCCCAGAGTTTGGTGAGCAGATCTCCACCCATCAATGGGGCCGGGAACTCTGGGATTACTAGGAAGGAGTGATGGATTTTTCCTTTCCACAGGTCCATGTACCTCTTAGTTGTCCAAGCCCGATATTTACTGCCATTAGCCCCTTGAACTAGAGACCTTTTATTTGATAGAGGGCCCAATGGGGCCTTAAAGGCTGAGTATAATGCCCCTGTATCTACTTCAAAGTTTACTGGGGTCCCTTCAACTTCAAAAGTTATTTACTATAACTGTGAGTTGGTTAGTGGAGTTGGTTAGACTTCATCCACAATGAGTGCTCTTTTGGAGATGTTGGTTTTGGATGCACACAAGGGATCTTTCTTTAGATCCATCACGTGCTGAGAATCTAAGCCACAGCCTTACACAGGGCCAAAATGCTGATTCAGACACATCCCTTTCCAAAGCAATTAAGGAAAGAATCACAGGTGATGTCCACTCATTTCCATTTGAAAACTGTTTTCTTCAGGCTTCACAAAGGGGTGGCCTGAGGCAAAGACCTTCCTGACATTCAGGCCAACATAACAATAGGCAAGCAAAAGGTCCATTGCAGGGTTTCTCCACTGAGACTTTCCTGGTAACACTGATATCTGAGTTTTCTGAGATGCTCCCATTCCATTCAGCTGTCCAGTACATGGCCTTGTCAAAGATCTTGGAGGTTGTACATATCTGGGGCAAGATGAATCCTGGGAAGCTTTCTCCTAGACAGGAAACATCCATTGATGCATTCTCTTTTCTAATTTCTACAGCCACAGACACAGTGGGATACACAGAAATAGAAACAATCGCCTTGTCAAATGACTTACCAGAAACAGTTCACACCAAACCAAACAAACTGCCTTTCCTACCTATTCTCAGAACATGAGACAAAACCACAAACACACACCCACACCCAGAAAGGCACCTCCTTCCCCCAAGGAGGTCTGTGACTATACAGAGTGTTCTCTGACTGGTGGGCCATTCTATGTTTCACGGAATTGGACTATCTTGTCTCAGATCTAGTATCCTTGGCCAACTGTGTGATGCTGACAGGAGCCAGCAGTGAGCCATTACCGGCTTTCTCAGGAAAGGCCCCTCTTCTGAGCTCTTCTGGCATTTGGTCATCTTCACATTAGTAGGCACCAAGAAAGACCGATTCTCACCTTGGTAAATCCAAACAAGTGAGACCACTGGGAGTGGGACTGGGACTGGCTCTGGGTGCCTGCCTTCCTGGATTCCAAGTTCAGAGACTTCCAAAAACAAGGAAGTGAGGTGAGGTCACTTCCTCCTGAAATGAATGAGGTCACTGACTTGGCAACCACTTTGTGCTAACAGTTTCTTCTTATGGTCCCTTGAGATGGAGGCTGCCCCTACTTCATGTGACACTTTCACAAGTTAGAATGGTATATAAACCATAGGCACCTGGGAAGAGCTCTCCACAAAGGCCTGGTTTGGTCCATCTTCTCTACATTAAAAAGAGAGAGGCTGATTCAGACACAAACCTGTATCCTGACCAGGTTGTTTGCTATGGAAGATGACTTTCACTTTCAAAAGTCCTTCATAGCTGCATACATCTTCTCCAGGGATTATTTCTGCATGTATCTTTGAGGTTCTCAGCAGGTGGAAGATCCCCTACATTCCTGTATTGTAAGACCAACACTTTCCCTGCTCTTCTGCAATGTTAGATTGAGGGAACAGTGTATGGTTAGGGTTAAAAACATGTTCGATTTGTGTTAGGAATAATTCTGCGGGATGATTAATGGTATTGGAAACCTGCGATACTTACAAGAATATATAGGTGAAATATAAGTATGAAAACAGGAATCCTGGTAAGATTTGAAGCTCAGAAGGGCATTGGGCCCTTGATTGGGAGACTTAGTTTTGCATTATGTTCTGCACACATGCCTCAGCTGAATCGATATAAAATGGTATAGGACCTTTTTTCTTGGATGATTGAATGTCGAAGAGAACATCCAGTCAAAAAGGGACAGTAGGTAGGATTAAGAAGATAGTCAGTAGGTTTAGAAAAAAGCGTGAGTATAGGATTCGGACCAAAATATTTTTAGCAATAGGGTTTTGGTTAGAAAGTGAATGTCAATGTAAGCACATGTAAAGAATGAGTTACAATAATGAGCTGGGGAAAATATGTAGGAAAACAGATATCAATAGAGACATTACGAAATGAGACAAAGTATAAAGTGAGTAATAGGATTAGACATTTTCAACAGGCTTGAGTTTGAATATATAATCTTAGGAAAAAACAAATATGTAATCACCAATAGGATTTTCATTTGAGCACATTAGGCAACCTGGACATGGATGTTTTTAGTAATCCATGTTCAATTTCCGTTTAGGTTTGGTACAATCATAAGTGTGACGTTTGTGTTTTTTGTGTCCTGAATATTACTGTGATAAAATGTATATGTAGATCAGGTGACATGGGTATTTCTTCCACCATTTCTGGGAGCAATATGTTGAAGATGTATTAATTAGTACTGGAGTTCAATGAGGTGTATCCTGTGTCTATGAATATAGAGATAATGCATGAATAGACGATATTGTGAATAAATAATATAACTGATTCCACTTTAAATAATAGATTGAATTAATATCTGAAAATATATAGGAAATCTTATATTGATAAACAATCATTCATTCCAACCGGTTATACATCTAATTTTAATATTAGGTTTATGGTTTATCATGAAGAGTGTGTGGGCTTTGTTTCAAAATTGATTATGGAAATCAAATATAATGTGTTTGGAAAGAAGTCTCATGAAAAGACCAGTTAAGAAACCTGGAGGAATACATGTGTTTTGAAGCAGTAAGTGATTGAAAGTGAAACAAATGCCTATAAATTTGTGAACTTGTGGATGAAATATATATCCTATGATGTGCATAAACTGAAGAAATAATAATGTACCAGTGTTGTAAAAAAATGAACGTCAAAATACACATTATGTCCCATACAAATCTACAGGCAATGATGTTTAAGTGGGTCAGTTACTGTAGAAATATTAGGATTTGTATGCAACATTAACTGAAGTTAGTTTTCAGTACTAGAAAACAAATATGTATTTCAGGTGGATGAATATTTCTGAGAATAATCTTGTAAAAAGTTGATTATAAATCCACATACATGAACATGAATGAATTCAGGGAGTTAATGTAAGACACATATATTTCATATTTTGAAAAATCTGGAGAGTGTGTATATATATATACACAGACATTAAAATGTAGCAATATTTATGCCTATCGAAATTCATCATTAAATATATATCATCAACAGATGCAAAAGTATTTATTTTAGTAAACATGGATTTATGTATAATGTTTTTCAACTAGGAAGCTCACCCATAGTTTCAATTTTCAGTTCCAAAATCGTTTTGGAGGAGTGATCTCTTCTCAAAATTTGTATCTTCCTAGTAACTGTAACCTCAAAAGTATGTATGTGTGATACCAGGTAGGATTCTATATGTGCATATAAAATTACATGTGCTGAATAGGCTACAGAGAAAGGGAGACAGGAATTCACATATTTGTTTACTTTAAAACACATTGAGAACTATTTAAACAAAAAATTTACTGGATTTATAACACCAACCCTTTATCATCCAAAAGACCAGTCCAACTGTACACCATTCCTCCTCTGAACTGCTTGTATTTCTATTCTGTTTGGGTTATTTTTCTCCATCATAATGGTTTAGTAGTCAGAGTCTAGTCAGCTATTGGTTAGTGTCAGGGATTCAGTATTTCGAATGGAAAATTAGATAATGAATCCAATGTGTATGCAAATATGTGCTACACATAATTTTTCCACTCTCATCCAGAATAATGCCTTCATATTACTTCGGCCCCAAGTAAGACACAATTAGAGGAGAACAGTTAGAAAATCTGTGAATACCTATCAGGAATGCAAAATCCTCAGGAGTTCACAACCTTGGAGGTGGTAGGGGAGTTTCCAAAAGTAAGGGACAGGGTTGATAGATCCAACCTGATCTTTCATTAAAATTGGGGGCCATCTTGCCACAAAGCCATGAAAAGATAATTTTGGCTTTACTATAAATTAGCGCAAATTCTGAACCTGCTTGGAATGCCTACCAGTGCCTTGAACTCACCCATGTCTGGATCTCTGACCAGATAGCAGCACTCTCTAAAACTTTAATGATACCTCATAAATATTTTTCTTTCCCTGGCCAGACAACGTGTCTCTGAGGCTCTAATGGTCCTCATAAATTCTGATGTTAGGGCCAGCAAAAAAAAAAAAAAAAAAAATGTAATATACCATTAGTGTGATGCTTGTCAAAGTTCTCTTATCTGTAACCCCCCTTTTGTGTATCTTTCTGGGCTACATATCTGGGCTGTAGGAAAGTTGGGTTGCTGTCTTGTTCCTGCCATTTTGGGAGGGAGAGGCAGCCTGGCCGGTTGAAATAATAAGCTTGCCTTAATTTGATTTTAATTGGAGTTAGTGGTCTTTTCTTGCATTCTGGTCTTACATTTTGGAGTTCCAAAGCGAGATAACCCTGCCCGACCAGATCACAAGACCAGACTGTGGAAATTCTGAAGCTGGCCTGCCCTCGAGGGCTCCACACTGGAGAGCCACTCTAGGGGGTGTGCAACTTAAGACGTTCCAAGGCCTTGGATTGAGCCTTCAGTCCGTGGAGCACTGCAGAGAACCAAAGCACTAAAACTATTAGCAAGCTCCTGGTAGAGGAGGCCTCCATAGGTAAGTGACGCCTTTATAACATCTGCTATCCAGTTAAGGGAGAGTACTTCTGATGACAGGGAGGTGGCCTGGGTAGGCTAACATATACCCCTCTCCGGGACAGTAATGAGAATGGTTCTGTCCTCTGTTCTGTTCTGTAGGGAATTGCTCTTTAAATTTAAGCTCACAAGGTTTTCTAGGTGTTCAAAAATCTAATAAAATATTAATGTCTACAAAAGGTCTAATATGCCTTTGTTCAAGGACTTTTCCTTCAACAACAAAAAAATGGTTTACAATTTTCAATACAATTGTCTAATATTTTAATAAATAAGTAAAGTAAATTTCATATGGGATTACTCATTCATGAGTAGTTTTGTTTGATATCTGATTGATTTACTAAGGTCTGTATAAGTTTGTACTAAAGTGTGTATAAGATTGTAAAATTCAGTCATGTGTTAAAGAGACAAAAATTTCTGAAAACATAAGTTTACCCATAAAACTGTGTTATTAAGTTTTATTTTTTTCTAGAGCAAACAACCATAAAAATTAAACAACTGAATAAATAAGAACTGTTATTTTAGAGAACTGTACTGCCATTTCTTTAAAAGCTAAACTTGGTTAATGTAGAAACATCAATGTAATTGTGTTGCTGTCAATGTGCTCATATCTTCCAGGTATACAAGTCTGTAAGGTAGAAACTTGAAAAGAGCATTATATCAATCTGTTGTTCTAAATTTATATGGTAAAAAAATATATTGGGGATTTATTTACCTGTTATCAATAAGATATGTAAAGTTTTATGTTACTTTTTACATTGGGGAACCATTTAAATGTATTTTTAAGTTATTGAGAGCCTAATCTATGTAAAGGTTAAAAACTTTCAGCCTTTCTTTAATTCATGTTTTAAATCTGATATCATACGGTGTTAGCAAATGTTCATGTGACCTGACACAATTTATGTAAACTTTGTAAAATGATATTTAAAAAACAAAGATCACCTTTGATCTAAAACACTAAAGATTCATATAGAGCCCTGCCTTAACTGAAATAAGGCTGTGTGTCCCATCTTACAACATGTGAGAATGACTACGAAAGCAGTAGGTCAGATTTTATTTCATTTAAAGTTATGTTCAAAAGTTTCTTTGGTTTTTGATTTGTGTCAAGATTACTAGGATTTAAACAGGGGATATAGTGTATAACTCAGCCAAAAAATTTAGGGTAGCTGTTACACGAACTAAGTATTTTTACTCTTGTTAAAAATTTTTATTTTGTAATTTCCTTATAAGTCATCTAAAGATTCCCTGTTAGTGTTTCACAGAAGTGTTGCTTTAAGAACACAACATGGGTTAATTTAAGATAATAAGTCATCACCTATAAGACAGAATAATACAGATCCCAATTAATTAAAAGATAAATAATTATAAAGTTATAGACATTAAATCCCAGTACTTGTAATGTAAGGCTGTTAAAATTTATTTGCTGGATGTTTCAGATTAGGATTTAATTAAAGTTAAATGAAAAGGGCCAAGAAAACCAATATTTGGCTCTTGCCCTCTGAGTCAGTCTGAATCCAGGGAACAGGGGACTTCTCTAAAGAGCTTTGCAACTCTGGGCCAAATAACCTCCAGATCAGGAAAAATAATGAGACCACTGGAGAACATAAAGCCAATGAGTGCATTTGCCATGAAGAGGAGAGTTATCAGAGAAGGGAGACATTCTTATGCTTCTGAGGGAAACCACATGGTCAAGCAAGACCTGGACCCACCTAGCGAAAATGGCACTATCAGAACTGAGAAGCTGCTCTCAAGTTTCCCCAGAATTGACTCCCATAAAAGCTCAGCTGACTGTGAAAAATAGATAGAAACAGAAGTCAGTTTGACTGTTTCATCTTAAACAGTTAGCAAAGACAGTTAAAACGAAAATACAGCCATTCCTGGGCATTTTAATTAATAATCATCATCATCATCATCATCATCATCATCATAATAATAATAATAATAATAAAATTTTAAGGTATACAATTTATGTTAGCCTCCCAAAATAAGTAAGACTGGAAACTAAAAGAATGATTCTCAGACAGGAATGCCTGATAACTATAAAAAGAGACTATCAAGAGAAGCTGCCAGAGGCAGATTTTTTAGGTTAAGACCTACTTATATTCCTAACCTAAACAGGTAGTCTTCGTGTCTGCTAGTACGATTATCCAGCCCTGAGTAACAGAAGTGAAGATTTCTCTATTAGACACAAAGGTCATACTAGTAAAAGGATTTTGCAAGATCAGATGACATGAAATTATTACACTGTATCTAATGGGGAAGGACAACTGTAACACTAAAATTAAAAGGTTACGTTGACAGTCCAGATAACTGGGGAAACTAAAGTCTGGTGAGGGAACCTCAATACAGCGACATGTTCCAACTGCTGCAACATTTATTCAGTACTCATGGTTTTTGTTTCTCTCAACTTTCAGGGCAGCTGAACAATAGGTAATCTAAAGGCCCAAAGCAGGGTTTCTCCACTGAGACTTTCATGGTCACACTGATATCTGAGTTTTCTGACATGGTCGCCATTCCTTTCAGCTATTCAGTACATGGCCATGTCACAGAGATTGGAGGTGGTACATACCTTGGACACAAAACCATGATCCTATTCTACAGAGTGGCCAGAATTCAGAAAGAAAACAGGAACTTAGGAAGATAGCAGGTGTTGCCCATCGATAAGGCAAGCTGCAGTACATTCATAAATTGGGCAGCATGAATGCTGGGAAGCTTTCTACTAGACAGGACACATCCAATGATGCATCCTCTTTTCTAATATCTACAACCACGGACACAGTGGGTTACACAGACATAGAAACACTCGCCTTGTCAAATGACTTAGTAAAAGCTGTTCACTCCAAACCAAGTAAACCGCCTTTCCTACCTATTCTCAGAATATGAGACAAAACCACAAACCCACACCCACACCCACACCCACAAAGACACCTCCTTCCCCCAAGTAGGTCTGTGACTATCCGGAGTTTACTCTGAGTGGTGGACCATGCTATGTTCACCAGAAATGGCCTGTCCTATCTCAGATCTGGTCTCTTTGGCCACCTCTCTGAAATTGTCAGAAGCGAGCGCTGAGCCACTACCTGCTTTCTCAGAAAAGGACCCTCTTCAGAGCTTTCCTCGCATTTGGCCATCCTCACATCAGTAGGTACCAAAAAAGACTGACCCTGTCCTCGGTAAATCCAAACAAGTGAGACCAATGGGACTTGGATTGGGACTGCTTTTGGGTGCCTGGCTTCCCGAATCCCAAGTTCAGAGAATTCCATCACCAAGGAAGTGAGGTGAGGTCACTTCCTTCCTGAACTGAATGAGGTCACTGCCTTGGCAACCAGTTTGTCCTAACAGTTGCTTCCAAGGGTCCCATGAGATGGAGGCTTCCCCTACTCTCTGTGACACTTTCACAAGTTAGAATGATAAGTCAAACATAGGCACCCAGGAACAGCTCTCCATAATTGCCTGCTTTGGTCCATCTTCTCTACATTAAGATCAGAGAGGATGATTCAGACACAACCCTTCATCCTGACCAGGTTGCTTTTCATGGTAGATGACTTTTGCTCTCTCAGGTCCTTCATAGCTGCCTATATCTTCTCCAGGGATCATTTCTGCAAGGACCTTTGTGGTTATTAGCAGGTTAAAGATCCCCTACATTCCTGTATTTTAAGACCAACTCTGTCCCTGCTCTTCTGTAATGTAAGATTGAGGGAACAGTGTATGCTTAGGGTTAATAACAGATTCAATTTCAGTTAGGAATCATTCTACAGGATGAATAAAGGTATTGGGATCCTGCAATATTTACAACAATATATAGGTGAAATATAATTATGAAAACAGAAATCTAAGTAAGATTTGAAGCCCAGAAGGTTATTGGGCCCTTGATTGGTATACTTAGCTTTGAATTACTTTCTGCACAGATGTCTCAGATAAATCGATATACAATGGCATAGTATCTTGTACCTGGGATGATGGAATGTAGAAGAGAACATCCAGTCAAAAAGTGATAGAAGTTAGGATTAGGAAGATATTCAGTAGGTTTAGGAAGGAGGGAATAATAGATTTGGAACAAATGTTCTTTAGCAATAGGGTTTCGGTTAGAGGGTGAATGTAAGTGTCACCACATATGAAGATTCAGTCACAATGATGAACTGGGGAAAATATCTAGGAAAGAAGATATCAATTGAGACATTACAAAATCAGGCAAAGTATAAAGTGAGTGACAGGATTAGACTTTTTCAAAAGGGTTGAGTTTGATTATATAATCTTTGGAAGAAACAAATATGTAGTCTCCAATAGGATTTTCATTTGAGCACATTAGGCAACCTGGACATGGATATTTTTAGTAATCCATGTTCAATTTCCGTTTAGGTTTGGTACAATCATAAGTGTGACGTTTGTGTTTTTTGTGTCCTGAATATTACTGTGATAAAATGTATATGTAGATCAGGTGACATGGGTATTTCTTCCACCATTTCTGGGAGCAATATGTTGAAGATGTATTAATTAGTACTGGAGTTCAATGAGGTGTATCCTGTGTCTATGAATATAGAGATAATGCATGAATAGACGATACTGTGAATAAATAATATAACTGATTCCACTTTAAATAATGGATTGAATTAATATCTGAAAATATATACGAAATCTTATATTGATATACATTCATTCATTTCAACCAGTTGTACATCTAATGTTAACATTAGGGTTATGGATTATCATGAAGGGTGTGTGAGTTTTGCTTCAAAAGTGATTATGGAAATCGAAAATAAAGTGTTTGGAAAGAAGTCTCACTGAAAGACCCGTCAAGAAACCTGGAGGAATACATGTGTTCTAAAACAGGAAGTGATTGAAAGTGAAACAAATGCCTATAATTTGCGAACTTGTGGATGAAATATATATCCTATGATGTGCATAAACTGAAGAAATTGTAAAGTACCAGTGTTAAATAAAAATGAATGTCAAAAGTCACATCATATCCCATAGGAATCTACTTGCATTGATGTTAAACAGGATGAGTTACTGTAGAAATATTAGGATTTGTATGCACCATTCACTGAAGTTAGTTGTCAGTACTAGGAAACAATATGTATTTCGGGTTGATGAATATTTTTGAGAATAATCTTGTGAAATATTGATTATAAATCCACATACATGAGCATCAATGAATTGATAGAGTGTACAGTAAGACACATATATTTTATATTTTGAAAAATCTGGAGTGTGTGTGTGTATATATGTATATATATATATACATATAACACAGAGACATTAAAAAGTAGCAATACATATGACAATCAAAATTTGTTGTGAAATATATATCATCCACATATATTTGGATATACATATAACACACAGACATTAAAAAGTAGCAATATATATGACAATCGAAATTTGTTGTGAAATATATATCATCCACAGGTCCAAATATATTTATTTTACTCAACATGATTTATGTATAATGTTGTTCAACTAGGAAATTCACGAATAGTTTGAATTTTCAGTTCCAACAGCGTTTAGTAGGAGTGATCTCTGCTAACAATTTGTATCTGCCAAATCAGCCATCTCAAAAGAATGTACATGTGATACCAGGTAGGAATCTATATGTGCATATGAAATTACATGTGCTGAATAGGCTACAGAGAAAGGGAGACAGGATTTTTTTTATTTGTTAAATTAAAAACACATGGAGAACTATTTCAACAAAAATTGACAAGTTTTACAACAGCTACACTTTATCATGCAAAAGGCAATTCCAACTGTACACCATGCCTCTTCTGAACTGCTTGCATTTCCAATCTGTTTGGGTTATTTTTCTCCATCATATTAGGATTAGTAGTCAGAGTCTAGTAGGGTTTGGGGTAGTGTCAGGGATAAAGTACTTCCAAAGGAAAATTAGAAAAAGAATTCAATGAGTAGGCAAATATGTGCTACAAAAAATCCTCCCACACTCATCCAGAACAAAGCCTTGACATAACCATTACCCCAAGTATGACACAATTAGAAGAGAAGAGTTTGAAAATCCGTGATTATATATCTGGAATGGAACATGCTCAGGAGTTTACAAACTTGGAGGTGGTAGAGGAGATTCCAAAAGTAAGGGACAGGGTAAACACGCCACAAACATGGAGCTCTGGTGGAATAAAGACTTATTGAGAAACAGCCTCTGAGTTTGGACACATGAAATATATGTTGTTGTCAGGAGCTTTAGCTTCCTTTGTAGTGAGACCATCAAAGCTGGGTCTGCATCTATGTGACCTGGAGGAAGTGGTTTCTTATTTTCCAATGACCATGAGGCAGCAGTGCTGAATTCTATCTTTTTAGGTCAACTGTGGCCATTGGGGACTAAGTGTCTCCCCCCCTGTGGACCGTGAAGTCATTTGGTCATCCTCCATTTTTTCTGGTGTTTCTTGCAGCTGCACTGGGAGTTTGGTATTTGCTTCACGAAATACAAGGAATTCAACTGGGACACAGGGCTGGAGGGAGTTCTGTCACGTGTGGTGAAACAGGGTCAGCAAGAGAATGCACCAACTAGGCTTCTATCCTATATAGCTTGCCCCCTTGACTATAGCAACCTGATTCTGAACATTGCCCTGAAACCTCTCCATATAACAAAATGCCTTTACTTATAAGGGTCTGTTGGCTGCACCATGTCAGTCACAAGCCATTTTGAAGACAATGGCAGATCCACATGGCACCACCGCAGATGTTTTATCACACTCCTGCCCACCACTCCTCTAGGCCCACTACTCAGAAGGCACCAAGTTACTGGCATCTCTGTTCTACACCATTTTCATGGAACCCAGTCAATCAAGGCACTGTGTGGTACACTCATGATCAGAAACAGGACATCCAAAGATTCTCCAGTGCCACCTGTTCATGGGAATTTCAAAAATTTCATGGTATTTATCAGGAAACATTAAATGGTGAGGAAGCTCATTTCATAGAAAGCTGTGGAGAATTATCACAGGCAAGACTTCCCAAAGAGTGGCCAAAATGTCACATGAAGCCATGCCCATTGAGGTTTACAATGTGAGGTCCATGTGTGTTTTGCCTCTCAACTCTGGCTGTCAAGTTTTTCAGAATAAAATCATGTGATATCCTAGCTGAAATTCCTAGTGCTCTGTGGAAAGCAAACCTGGCCCTAGATCAGTTTCCAAGGGCAACTCTTATCCGTGGCCTCCTAAAATCCCAAAACAGTTCATGGCAATATTTCTCTGATGTCATTTCCTGAACTCAGTATCTAAGGGGAATCACACCAGAGTTCAAGCCAAGGTGGACCCAGTCATCTCTTCCAACTGTCACACAAATAACCAAAATTAAAACCAAAACCCTCCCACATGGCCCTCATCTTCTTCCATATAGGCACTCATCATAAACTCCGGTTGGTGGTTTCCATGAGGGACACAGCTCAAGACAGTGTCAAAAATATGCTCCCTTGCCACTCATTTGCCTAATGTCAGAGTGGCCTGGACACACTTCCGGTGAACCAGGAGTGATCAAATAGGCCTGCCATTAATACTGCTCTGCTTGTCCAATTTGAGGCCTACTGACTGTCAGGTATAAATTCTTTATGCGATTTGGAGTAATGAGAAAACCCAAGAACTTCTGCATGGCTTTGAAGAACTCATTTGACCCAAAGGATCCCTATTCTCACTTGATAGAGGTCAGGAACCTAACAGAGGAAGGCAAGAGACTTCATCCACAATCACTGATCTTTTTGCCATTGTGGTTTTGGATGCACATATGGGATCTTTCTTTAGATAAATTAGGTGCTGAGAATCTAAGCCACAGCCTCACACAGGGTGAAGAGGCTGATTGAGACACATCCTTTTCCAAAGCATTTAATCAAAGAAACACAGGTGATGCCTATTCATTTCAATTTGAAAACTGTTTTCTTCAGGATTCAAAAAAGGGTGGCCTGAGGCAAAGACCTTCCTGACATTCAGGGCAACAGAACATTAGGTAAGCAAAAGGCCTAAAGCAGAGTGGCCAGAATTCAGGAAGAAAACAGGAACTTAGGAAGGTAGCAGGTGATGCACATCAATAAGGCTAGCCACACTCTATTCATAAATTGGGCAGGATGAACGCTGGAAAGCTGTCTACTAGACAGGAAACAATCATTGATGCATTCTCTTTTTTAATGTCTGCATCCACAGACACAGTGTGATACACAGATATAGAAACACTCCCCTTGTCAAATGACATTCTAGAAGCAGTCTAGTCCAAACCAAACAAACCGCCTTTCCTACCTATTCTCAGACCATGAGACATAACCACAAACACACACCCACACCCACAAAGGCACCTCCTTCCAGCAAGTAGGTCTGTGACTAACTGGAGTGTCCTCTGACTGACAGACTTTCCCTGAAATGTCCTGTCCTGTCTCAGATCTGGTTTTTTGGGCAAGTCTCCGAAGTTGTCAGTAGCCAGTGCTGAGCCACTACCATCTTTTTCAGGACAGGCCCCTCTTCAGAGCTTTCATGGCATTTGCCGATCCTCACATTAGAAGGTACCAAGAATGACTGACCCTATCCTTGTTAATTCCAATCAAGTGAGCACACTGAAACTGGGACTGGGACTGGCTCTGGATGCCTGGCTTCCTGGATCCCATGTTCAGAGAGTTAATTCAACAAGAAAATGAGGTGAGGTCACTTCTTTCAGGAACTGAATGAGATCACTGCTTTGGTAACCATATGTCCTAACAGTTGCTTCCAAGAGTCCCATGCGATGGAGGCTGCCCCTATTTCCTGTGACACTTTTACAAGTTAGAATGGTATATCAACCATAGGCACCCTGTAAGAGCTCTCAACACAGGCCTGGATTGGTCCACCTTCTCTACATTGACAAGAGAGTGCCTCATTCAGACAATCCACATCAAGTTGTTTGCCATGGATGATGACTTTTGCCCTCTCAGATCCTTCATAGCTGAATACATCTTCTCCAGGGATCATTTCTGCATGGACCTATGAGGTTCTCAGCAGGTGGAAGATCCCCTACATTCCTGTATTTTAAGACCAACTCTGTCCCTGCTCTTTTGTAAAGTTAGATTGAGGAAACAGTGTATGGTTAGTATTAATAACATGTTCAATTTGGATTAGGAATCATTCTGCTGGATTAATAATGGTATAGGGAACCTGCGATATTTATAAGAATATAGAGGAGAAATATACGTATGAAAACAGAAATCTAGGTACGATTTGAAGCCCAGAAGGGCATTGGGCCCTTGATGGGGATACTTAGCTTTGAATTACTTTCTGCACAGTTGTCTCAGATAAATCGACATACAATGGTATAGGACCATTTACCTTGGATGATTGAATGTAGTGAAAGAGGAAGAGTCGGCAGGATTAGGAAGGTAATCGGTATATTTTGAAAGAAGAGTGAGTATAGGATTTGGAACAAAAGTTCTTTAGAAATAGGGTTTCTTGTAGAGAATGACTGTAAATGTCAGCACATGTAAAGAGTCAGTCACAATGATGAACTGGTGAAAATATGTAGGAAAGCAGATATCAATAGAGACATTAGGAAATCAGGCAAAGTATAAAGTGAGTGATTGGATTAGACAATTTCAACATGCTTGAGAGAATATATAATCTTAGGAAGAAACAAATATGTAATTACCAATAGGATTGACATTAGAGAGCATTAGGCAAACTGAACGTGGATGTTTTTAGTAATCCCTGCTCACTTTCCATTTAGATTTTGGTAGAAGAATAAGTGTGACCTTTGGTTTTTGTGTCCAGAATATTACTGTGATAAAATATATTTGTAGATAAGGTGACATGAGTATTTCTTCCACCAGTTCTCAGAGCAATATTTTGAAGACTTATAAATTAGTATTCGGGATACAAATAAGTTTACCCTGTATCTATGAATACAGAGATAATGCATTAATAAATCATAATGTGAATAAATAATATAACTAGTTCCAATTTTAAATAATGGATTTAATTGATATCTGAAAATATACAGGAAATCTTATATTGATATACATACATTCATTCCAACGAGTTAAACATCTAATGGTAATATTAGGGTTATGGTTTATCAGGAAGAGTGTGTGAGTTTTGCTATTGTGGGTGAAGGAAAACGCGAGCCAGATGCAGGTTGGGTAGCCTAGATTACTATGTTTACCCGGCAGTTATCAAAGCCACAAAAGCCAAGGCTGTGTGAGGAAAAAGCCGACTTCTTCTGTGAGTCATAGGGATGTGAGCATATAGGGGCTGCCTAGAGGAACCCAAACTTTTCATCAAATTCAGTACACAGCATTGGCCATATTACCAATTAACAACCAAAACCGATGGCCCCCAGGGGGGTCTCTATAACCTCAAATTCTGTGTGACCTTTTTAACTGCGGCAAGTGCTCAATAGCGTGGAAGGAAATTCCCCTATGTGGAGGCCTTTTTCCTCCTTCACTCAAATCCTGAACTATACATCTCCAATAGATCCTGACCCTCTGCCATCTACTCCAGATGCTCTGCTGTCAATCCCACCTCAGCAACCTGATTTCTCCTCTCCAATTACTAGATCAAATACCCAAACCACCGCTGGTTCTCAGACAATTGCCCCCTTGCTGAGGTAGCAGGTACTGAGATACCCCTCTTCCCACTCACTCCTCTCTTCTCCTGTCAGTGTCCGCACCGGGTCCCAACAGGTCCTTTTACCAGCTAACCCAAAGCTCAAACAGGCAGAGGAGAGCCCTCAGACCCCTATCCAAGATGTAATGAAAATGGCCTTTAAAGTTGCTTTGTCAACACTGAAAACAGGTTACTAAGAATTTGAAGTCCCTCACAGGCTTTTTGAGATACTCACTCCCATCTTCCCCTCTGGTCTATCTGTTCTACTGCTCAACTTTTTGATGCTAGGAAAATCCCAAAGCCCTTTCCCATTATTCTTTTACATCTCTTCTTCCTCATTCTCAGATCCACGGAGCTGCTCTCACCACCCGCCTTTCACGTCTTCCCCCTCTGTACCAGGACCACAGAAAATTCTTAACTGACCTTCTCCAGAAGTCTTCACCATGGCTGAATTTAGGACTTTTAGCAAAAGAGTCCCAATGAAGGAGTTCAATGTAGATAAACTTCCTCTTTTCTTGTTGCCCTATTCTACGTACCATGGTCTGGAAAAATCAGCTCTGCTATGCTAGACACCCCTTTACTAGTTTTTCACAAAATATGTGAACAAGGCCTCTGGCCTTGAGCTGGGGCTTCACAGAGATGGCTACATTTCTAAGATAAAGAAGTTACCAACTGGGCTCCATGGTAATAGCTGGCAGGGAGAAAAAAAAAGAGAAGACAAAATCTCTCCCCCTCCCAAGTGTCCTTAAAAACTAAACTTGCATAGAACAGAGGAAATAAAACAGAAACAAAAACAGCTTTTTGTGAACTTCTGCAGACTGTGAACTTCTGAGCCACTTTACCTACATGTTGGGTACAAAATTCTGAAACTACCTAAACTTGGGGTTCAGCGGATTAATTGATTACAACAGAAGCAATGCCCACTAAATCCGTTTGCAACCAAATAGGATTGTTTCCCTAGCTTCGGTGCTATCTTAGGTGCCTTGCCTTGTCTGTCCCTACAAAAGTGTAATTCTATATACTTAAACATTGTTAATGGGTTCATAAAATGGTCAACAGATGTGATTAATTATGTAATGGTGCAGATGATTCCCAGAGTGCTCTATCATTAAACAGGTTCATTTAAAAATCAAATAGGGGGGCAAAAAACTCGGTTCCGCTGGGAAGCTGTATTCCTCACTTTAGCCATCCTATTCGGAATAGGAGTTGCTGCAGGGGTGGGCACAGGAACCACTGCCCTAGTCCATGGGACACAACAAATAATCCAATGACAAGTACCAATAGACCAAAACTTAAAGATATTAAAAACCTCCATCACAGCT
This sequence comes from Callospermophilus lateralis, assembly GCF_048772815.1. Lineage (NCBI taxonomy): Eukaryota > Metazoa > Chordata > Mammalia > Rodentia > Sciuridae > Callospermophilus > Callospermophilus lateralis. Next base: position 273,010 of record NW_027512818.1, read on the forward strand.
TTACAGGAATCTTTAACCTCGCTCTCTGAAGTAGTTTTACAGAACAGGCGACATTTGGACCTTCTCTTCATGAGAGAAGGGGCCTTTGTGCTGCATTGAGGGAAGAATATTGTTTTTATGCTGACGATACTGGAGTTGTAAAAGAATCTATGAGTAAATTAAAAAAAACCGCCTTGAAGAGTGTCAACGAGAGACAGAGGCCCAAAAAGGGTGGTTTGAGTCTTGGTACACACAGTCCCCGTGGGTAACTACACTTTTATCAGCCTTGGCCGGTCCTTTAATAATCTTCATATTATTGCTAACTGTAGGGCCCTGTATGCTCAACCGTGTAGTTTCTTTTCTCCAAGCTCAAATTGGACAAGTTAAACTTATGGTAATCAGACAACAATGTTTCCGACTAGCAGACATGAATTGTGACACCCCCCAATGATCACTTTTATGATTAAAAGTAACCAGAACAAGAAGTGGGGAATGAAAGGATAATAAAATAGGTACTTGTCAATTTCTGTTTTTCTGTATGCTTAACAAAACACTGTTGAAATCTTGAGAACTGTTTGCTTATCTTGTTCCCCAAATGTACTGTCCCCAATTGCCAAACTGCAGAATGTACTCCCTCACACATTTGCAAACAAACCGCCCACTTGCCATGACCCATCAATAAATTTCACTCCCTGCCCTCTCTAAGGAAAGTATATAAGCTCTGCTTAAGCTGTTCTCAGGGCTCTCTGCTAAATTCAAGTGAGCTCTGAGCCACAGCATGCTGGACCCCCAATAAACACTTTGCTGTTGCATGTGACAGTCTCTTGGTGGTCTCTTACTCCAACGCTCGACCAACCTTTACATTGGTACAATCATAAGTGTGACCTTTGCTTTTTGTGTCCAGAATATTACTGTGATAAAATGTATACATAGGTCAGGTGACATGAGTATTTCTTCCACCATTTCAAGGAGGAATCTTTTGAAGACATGTAAATTAGTATTGGGGGTATAAAGAGGTGTACCCTGTGTCTATGAATATAGAGATAATGCATGAATAGACAATATTGTGTATAAATAATATAACTGGTTCCACATTAAACAATGGATTGAATTGATATCTGAAAATATATAAGAAATCATATATTGATATACAATCATTCATTCTAACCAGTTATACATCTAATCGTAATATTAGGGTTATGGTTCATCATGTAGGGTGTGTGAGATTTGCTTCAAAAGTACTTATGGATATCAAAAATAATGTGTTTGGAAAGAAATCTCATGAAAAGACCAGTCAAGAAACATGAAGAAATATATGTGTTCTGAAGTAGAAAGTGATTGAAAGTGAAACAAATGCCTATAAATTTGCAAACTTGTGGATGAAATCTATATCCAATGATGTGCATAAACTAAAGAAATTGTAATGCACCAGTGTTGAAAAAAATTAACATCAAAATACACATCATGTTCCATAGGAGTCTACTTGCATTGATGTTAAACTTGGTCAGTTACTGAAGAAATATTAGGATTTGTATACACCATTCACTGAAGTTAGTTTTCAGTAGTAGGAAACAAATATGTATTTCAGGTGGATGAATATTTCTGAGAATAATCTTGTGAAAAGATAATTATAAATCCACATACATGAATATGAATGAATTTAGGAAATGTATAATAAGACAGATATATTTCATATTTTGAAAAATCTGGATAGTATATATATATATATATATATATATATATATATATATATATATATACAGATATTAAAAATTAGCACTATATGCCAATTGAAATTCACCATGAAATATATATCATTCACAGATCAAAAATATTCATTTTACTGAACATGGATTTATATATAATGTTGTTCAGCTAGGAAACTCACCCATAGGTTGAATTTTCAGTTCCATCAGCATTTAGGAGGAGTGATCTCTTCTCACAATTTGTATCTGCCAAGTCAGCAACCACAAAAGAGTGTACGTGTGGTACCAGGTAGGATTGTATATGTGCTTATAAAAATACATATGCTGAATAGGCTACAGCGAAAGGGAGACAGGAATTCACATATTGGTTAACTTTAAAAACAACTGGAGAACTATTTCAACAAAAATTGACTAGATTTATAACTCCTACCCTATACAGTGCATAAGGCAAGTCCAAATATACACCAGGCCTCTTTTGAAATGCTTGTATTTCAATTTTTGGGGGATTATTTTTCTCCATCATATTAGGATTAGTACACAGAGTCTAGTAGGGTATGGGGTAGTGTCAGGGATTCAGTATTTCAATTGGAAAATTGGAAAATGAATCCAATGTGTATGCAAACATGTGCTACACAAAAATCCTTCCACTCTCATCCAGAACAATTCCTTGACATTTCCTTCACTCCAAGTAAGACACAATTTGAGGAGAAGAGTTATAAAATCTGTGAATATATATCTGGAATGAAAATTGCTCAGGAGTTTAGAACTTTGAAGGTGGTAGACCAGTTTCCAAAAGTAAGGGACAGTGTAAACTCCACAATCATGGAGCTCTGCTGGCCTAAAGACTTCTTCAGAAACTGCCTCTGAGGTTGGGCACTTGAAATATATGTTGTTGTCAGGAGCTTTAGCTTCCTTTGTAGTGAGACCATCAAAGCTGGGCCTGCATCTATGTGACCTGGAGGACATGGTCTCTTATATTCCAATGAACATTAGGCAGCAGTGCTGAATTCTCTCTTTGTAGATAATTGTGGCCACTGGGGGCTAAGTGTCTCCCCATGTGGAGTGTGAAGCTATTTGGTCACCTTCCACTTTTTGTGGTGTTTCTTGCCGCTGCACTGGGAGTTTGGTATTTGCTTCACGAAATTCAAAAAGTTCAACTAGGACAAACTGCTGGAGGGAGTTCTGTCACGTGTCGTGGGTCAGGGTCTACAGGAGAATACACCAATCTGGCTTCTATACCACGTAGCTTGCCCCCTTGACCATAGCAACCTGATTCTGAACATTGCCCTGAAACTTCTCCATATAACAAGATGCCTCTACATACAAGGTTCTGCTGGCTGCTCCATGTCAGTCACAACCCATTTGAAAGCCAATGGCAGATCCACATGACCGCACCACAGATTTTTTAACACACACGTGCAAAACACTTCTCTACGACCACTAATCAGCAGGCTCCAACTTACTGACATCTCTGTTCTACATCATTATCATGAAACCCTGTCAATCAAGGCAGTGTCTGGTACACTCAAATCAGCAACAGGACATTCATGGTTGTCCAGTGCCACCTGGTCATGGGAATTTCAAAAATGTCATGGTATTTATGTAGCCATTTTTCAAGGATGAATTTGGAGGCACTCTGGGTTTCAATTCATTCAGGTACCGTTAAATGGTGAGGAAGCTCATTTCAATGAATGCTCTAGAGAACTCTCACAGGCAAGGTTTCCCAAAGAGTGGCCAAAAAGTTACATGAAGCCAGGCCCATAGAAGTCTACAATGTGAGGTCCATGTTTGTTTTGACTCTCAACTATGGCTGCCAAGTCTTTCAGAATAAAATCACATGATATCATTGCTGAGATTCCCTGTGCTGTGTGGAAAGCCACCCTTGGTCTAGATCTCAGTTTCCAAGGGTGACTCCCATGTGTGGCCTCCAAAAATCTCAACACATTTCATGGCAATAATTCTCTGAGGTCAGTTCCACAACACAGTCTCTAAGGGGAATCACACCAGAGTTTAAACCCCGGTGGACCCAGTCATCTCCCAACCGCCACACAAATGACCAGAATTAAAACCAAAACACTCCCACATAGCCCTCATATTCTTCCATATATACACTCATCATAAACTGTGGCTGGATATTTCCATGAGGGGCACATCCAAATACAGTGTTCAAAAAAAGCTCCCTTGCCCCTCATTTGCCTAAAGTCATTGTGGCCTGGACACCCTTCCTGTGAACCAGGAGTGATCAAGTAGGCCAGCTCTTAATACTGCTCTGCTTCTCCAATTTGAGGCCTACTGCCTGTCAGGTATAGACTCTTCATGTGATTTGGAGTCATGAGGAAACCCAAGCACCTCTGCATGGCTTTCAAGAACTCATTTGACCCAAAGGATCTCTATTCTCACTTGATAAAGGTCATGAAACTAAGAGAGAAAGGCAAGAAACTTCATCCACAAAAACTGAACTTTTTGCCATTTTTTTTGGATGCACACATGGGATCTTTCTTTAGATCCATCTGGTGCTGAGAATTTAAGCCACAGCCTCATACAGGGCCAAGATGCTGATTCAGACGCATCCCTTTCCAAAGCAATTAAGCAAAGAGCCACAGGTGATGCCCATTCTTTTCCATATGAAAATTAATTTCTTCACGCTTCACAAAGTGTGGCCTGAGGCAAAAACCATCCTGACATTAAGGGCAACAGTACAATAGGCAAGCAAAAGGCCCAAAGCAGGGTTTCTCCTTTGAGACTTTCCTGGTCACACTGATATCTGAGTTTTCTGAGATGCCCCCATTCCCTTCAGCTAATCAGTACATGGCCATTTCACAGAGTGTGGAAGTGGTTTATATCTTGGACACAAAACCATGAGCCTATTCTGGAGAGTTTCCAGAATTCAGGAAGACAACTGGAACTTGGGAAGATAATAGGTTTTGCCCATCTATAAGGCAAGCTGCAGTCCATTCATAAATTGGGCCGGATGAATGATGGGAGCTTTCTATTAGACAGGACACATCCATTGATGCATTGTCTTTTCTAATGTCTACAACCACGGACACAGTATGATACACAGATATAGAAACACTTGCCTTGTCAAATGACATACAAGAAACAGTCCACTCCAAACCAAACAAACCGACTTTCCTATCTATTCTCAGAACATGAGACAAAACCGCATACTCACACCCATACTCAAACGGCACCTCCTTCTCCCAAGTAGGTGTGTGAATATATGGAGTGTCCTCTGACTGGTGGGCCATACTCTGTTCCACCGAAATGCCCTGTAGGGTCTCAGATCTTGTCTCCTTTTCCAACTCTGTGAAGTTGCCAGGAGCCATTGGTGAGCAACTATCTGCTTTCCCTGGAAAGGCCCCTCTTCAGAGCTCTCCTGGCATTTGGCCATCCTCACATCAGTAGGTACCAAGAAAGACTGACCCTATCTTTGGTAAATCCAAACAAGTGAGCCCAATGTGACTGAGACTGGGACTGGCTCTGGATGCCTTGCTTCCTGGATCCCAAGTTCAGAGATTTCAAACACCAAGGAAGTTAGGTAGGTCAATTCCTTCAGAAACTGAAAGAGGTCACTGCCTTGACAACCACTTTGTGCTAACAGTTGTTTCATAGGGTCCCATGACATGGAGGCTGCCCCTACTTCCTGTGACACTTTCAAAAGTAAGAATGGTATTTCAACCATAGGCACCTGGGAACAGCTCTCCACACAGGCCTGGTTTGGTCCATCTTCTCTATATTAAGAAGAAAGCGGCTGTTTCAGACACATCCCTTCGTCCTGACCAGGGTTTTTGCCATGGAAGATGATTTTTGCTCTCTTAGGTCCTCCATAGCTGCCTACATCTTATCCAGGGATCATTTCTGCATGGACCTTTGAGGTTCTCAGCAGGTGGAAGATCCCCTACATTCTTGTATTGTAAGACCAACTCTGTACCTGCTCTTCTGTAAAGTGAGATTGAGCGAACAGTGTATGGTTAGGGTTAATAACAGGTTCGATTTGGGTTAGGAATCCTTCTGCGAGATGAATAATGGTATTGGAACCAACAGAAATCTAGGTAAGATTTGAAGCCCAGTAAGGCATTAGGCGCTCGAGTGGGATACTTAGTTTTGAATTATATTCTGCACAGACGTCTCAGATGAATCGATATACAATGGCATAGGACCTTGTATCTTCGATGATTGAATGTTGAAGAGAACATCCAGTCAAAAAGGGATAGTAAGTAGGATTAGGATGATAGTTGGTAGGTTTAGAAACAAGAGTGAGTATAGGAGTGGGACCAAAATTTCTTTAGCAATAGGCTTTTGCGTAGAGATTGAATATAATTGTCAGCACATGTGAAGAGTCAATCACAATAATGAACTGGGATAACATCCTCACTCCATGGGTGCATCCTCCGCCAAGTGGAGGGGCCCATGGGGGACGAACCGTTATGGCAAGGGCAGAAGATAGTTGGTCAGAGCTGTTACTCATACTTTTATATAAGAAAGAGAGATCTGTGGGGATGTAAACTTAAGAAATAAGCCTGTGAGAAGGGTAGAACATCCTTTTAAATGTTGGCAGCACGGTCTTCCATCTCCAGACGATGATGGACCTGTATGGGTTTAGAGGCCAAAATATTAATCTGTTCTTTAATAAATTGTACCAGCCTATTTATAATGCAGGGTCCTATGGACCCAATTATAAGTAAACCCAACAAAGGGCCTAATAGGGGAAGAAGGTAGGGTAGAAATCCATAAAGCCCAGTCCAGAGGGGATTTTCAAATAGTTCGCGTCATCTCTTTCTAGATCTTATTGAAGGTGCTTAATTTTAGTGCATACTATGCCTGATTTATTGGCATAAAAGCAGCATCGTTCCCCTAAGCCCAAGCAAATACCTCCCTGGTTATCTGTCAGCAAATCTAAGCCTCGTCTTTTTGAAGGAACACTTCTGCCTGGGAGTCTATTTGGTCCTGCAGATCTTTAATGGTTCCTGATAGAGTTTGTACATCATTTATAAGTTGTTGAGACAGGCGATGGTAAGAGTGTATAGCTGTGCCTAAGCCAGTGTACCTGTGCCCACAGCAGCTGTTATTCCAAAGCTGGCAATGAGTGGTAAGGCCTGTATTGCCCGCCTGTGTCTTTTGACTAAGGTGTCTAGGCTAGGAATGGGTAGAGGTTCATCTCCTGGGACTATAGTTATATCAGGGAGTAATAAGGCAAGAACAGAGCCACCGGTCCAATTCGCTGGAAGCCTGGGGAAGGCCAAGTTTCCTCCACCCATTAAAACTCTGCCATTGGGAGGACAAAGAGTTGGGGTGGGTGAGGAATAACTTTGTATGTTGAGCAATTTTCAAAGAAAGTAACTCCAACATCAATATCATAGGTGTTATTCTGCATCGCGCCTAAAAGACATAATGTAATAGTGCCTATAAGTTGTACTTAAAAAGGAAATCCGGGTTGGCATGTATTATCATTGTCTATGATAGAATTAATAGGAACTGCCATAGTCATAATTGCCCCTGTTGTCATGCAGAGCCAGCAATCACCAGCAAGGGTGTGGTTGGAATTATTAAGCAAGTAGAAGGTAGTTTCCAAAATATCTAATGTATTGGTATCTAAACCTGGGAGCTGAGATTTAGGCAACATTAAGGGATGATATGTGAGCTCAGGGATTTGGGGTTTCAAAAGTTTGATTATGTGAGGATGTTTGATAGCATCAGTGGTTCTTCCACCATCAGTGACCCCTGTAGGGGCCTTAATGGGCCAGCAGGAGGGTTTACCGACAGGGCCTTGGCAACCAGCTGACTGTAGCTTGGTGTATTTGCCTTCTACTCCCTGGTCAAATAGAACGGAGGTATAATGAATAGTGGTCCCCCCTGCTGCATGAGTTTTAGTTTGGGAGGCTTCAAAAAATTGTTCTCCCTGCTTGTTAACACAAATTGAGGGCGACACATAACAAGAGTCATGCCTCGCCTGGGTATGCGAACAGGTTGCAGAAGAATTTTGGAGAGCTTTACTTGTACTAGGGGGAATAAACTTTGGCTTGTTAACACATACCCATTTAGGCTGATGAACTCCTCCAAGTTTATGGTCAACCTCGGCATGGAGGTAAGCCACCTTAGTCACACATTCAGCAGTCTCGGTCCAACTAGTGGGAGCCTGAGTCCAAGATCATCACTTGCATTCACAGGGGGGCCCAAAAACTTACACCATGATGTTGGAACGTGGAGGGCCAAGGCCTCCATGTACAAACCTGTTGAGCAGAAGTGCCTAAATCAGGATCCTCACACAGATTGTTGGCTGCATCTGAAAAAGAACAAAATTTGTCCTCAGGGGGAGGCCCTCCATCCCTGTGTTGAGGTAAGTCATTAACCTGTTTAACCAGGCATTCTGGTAACCATCTTGGGGCTGATTGCTCTTGGTCCAAAAGACAAGCTGAGCCTCGTCCCCAGATGAGAACAGGATCTGGACCTTTCCATTTATTTGTAAGGGAATTGCACCACATAAGAGGTGGGTGAACAGAATTGGACAAGGGATGCCAGTTTCTGTCTGCGGCCGAATGGCCTTCACTGTCTAGGGTAAGAAAAATAAGGGGAAGTAAGGCATGGTTAAGGCGATGCCTGGGAGTGGTAAATACAAGGGCGGAAGCCTTATGGAGGGTTATCCAAGTCTATAAGGTAAGGTGGGCACGTTCCACAACGCCTTGGCCCTGAGGGTTGTATGGAATTCCAGTAGTATGACGAATTTGCAAGGTAGCACAAAACTATTTAAACTTGGCACAAGTATATGCAGGATAATTATCTGTTTTAATATGTATTGGTTTACCCATTATGGAAAAGGCTGAAATAAGAGGAGAAAGAACATATTTGGTAGCCTCTCCTGAATGTGGTGATGCAAAAATAAAGTCGCTGAAGGTATATATAGAAACGTGTATATATTTGGTAATTTCAAATTCAGGAAAATGAGTAACATCCATTTTCCAAAACTGGGCAGTAATTCTCGGGGGTTAACTCTCATGTGTTGAATAGGGAGGGAGACAGTGCAACCTGGGCATGCTTTTACTATTTCTCGTGCCTGTTGCATGGTAATTTTACAAAGTAATTGAAGGCTCTTGGAATTTAGATGGTGAAGATTGTGTAACTCTGTGGCCTTTTGAATGGAGCCCACAAAAATTGGAAAGATGGAACGAGTTGCTGCATCAGCTTGGGCATTACCTTGTGTTAGAGGCCTGGGATGATCAGAGTGTGCCCTGATGTGTTCTAAGAAAAATGGGTGTTGTCTGGCCTGAATTAGCTGCTGAAGCTGATGAAAAAGAAAGGCCACATTGGAAGAAGCCTTAATGGTGGGGGAAATGTCCAGCAGGGGCACAGAATGAGCAATGTAGGCACTGTCTGTATAAATATTAACAGGATTATCAAAAAATATTATAAAAACTTGTGTTATGGCAAACAATTCCACAACCTGTGCTGACTGATAGATAGTATCAAAGATGGTAGGCTGGTTATTGACAACAAAGGGCGCTCAGCCATTACTGGAACCGTCTGTAAAGACATTAAGGGCTTGAGGAATGGGAGCCTTTTGAGTAATTTTGGGAAAAATAAATGGATGTAACTGGACAAAATGTAAAAGGGGGTCATTGGGGAGGTGGTTATCAATTGTTCCCCAAAAGCCTGATAGGGCAATACCCCATTCATCCCGTGTCTGTATTAAAAATTTGGTTTGGTCCTTCATATATGGAATTAAATTATTATGAGGTTCTTTGCCAAAATGTTGTCGAGAATCAAATGACCTTTAATAATAATAGAAGCTACCTGAGCAAGATTAACAGTAATAACCTTGGAGGATGTGGTGGGTAAATGGACCCAAAGCAAGGGGCAGCCTTTATTTTTAAAATGTGGATCTCGCTGCCAAATTATTCCTGTGGGTGTATGAGGAGTTTGTTAAATAACCAGAACCAGAGGAAGGTTATAAGAAATTTGTGTAACAAACTGTTGGGCAATGGCTTCTGTGACTTGGTTTAATGCCTGCAATGCCTCGTGTGTAAGCTTTTGAGAGGAGGAGGGGTGGGAATCACCTCTCAAAATATAATTAAGGGACAAAAGTACACAAGTGGGTAATTTTAAATATGTTCTTAGCCATTTAATATCCCCCAGTAATTTTTGAAAATCATTAAGAGTGTGAAGATGGTCCACACGTAGTTGTATTTTAGGAATTTGAATCTGATTATCTTGAAGTTTAAGGCCCAAATAGGTATAACAGTCCTGTGTTTGAACCTTATCAGAAGCTATCTGCAGTCCCAAGGTAGTGAGGGTTTTGTAAAGGTCCAGGTAACAATTATTAACGTCATGGATATTAGGTGCAGCAATTGACAAATCATCCAATTAATGTAAAATATGAATTTGTGAACATTGCTCTCTCACAGGGTCTACTGCTTGAGCAACGTATTTTGGGCTAAGACTAGGGCTGTTGGCCATACCTTGGGGAAGAACCTTCCATTGAAATCTGTGCATAAGGCCCTGAAAATTAATTTGAGGGAGACTAAAGGCAAAATAGGGTCTATCCTCAGGATGTAAAGCAATGGTAAAAAAGCAATCTTTTAAGTCAACAACCATTTTACAATAGTTTTTGGGAATAGCCACTGGTGTGGGAATGCCTGGCTGTAGTGCTCCCATCAGGCATATAACTTTATTAATGACACACAAATCTTGTAAAAGGCGCCACTTGCCTGATTTTTTCTTGATAACAAAAATAGAATTATTCTATGGTGAGCTTGATGGCTCTACATAGCCAGCTGCCAGCTGTTCCTGCACTAACATGGAGGCAGCCTCCAATTTTTCTTGGGTAAGGGGCCACTGATCCACCGACACAGGAGTCTGAGTCTCCCAAATAATTTTATCTGCATGGGGTACAGGAGGGTCAGGGACCAACACTAAAAATCCAAATACCCAAGTCTATATGTATTTGTTTTTTGTAAGGGTTGTATAGGCTCAACCAGTCCTTGTCTCAGTCTCCCCATGCCTGTACCAGGGACAAAATTCATATGAAGCATTTGATGAGTCACCATGGAATTGGGACTGGAAAGAATAACTTACATTTGACTCAAAATATCTCGGACGTATAGGTTAAGATGAAGGTCAGGAACAAAGAAAGGAGTGACAGTTCCCATATTACCCTCTTTATCAGTCCAGCTAAGAGCCCTAGAGCTGACCAGAGGATTTTTTGACTGTCCTATCCCTTTAAGGTCTGTCAAGGATGGGGTGAGGGGCCAACCTTTTGGCTAGTATTTTTGAGAAATAATTGTGACATCAGCTCCAGTATCAAGAATTCCTTGGAATTCCTTTCCTTCAATAAGTAAGATAAGGTGGGTCTATTGTGAGAAATGGGCTGAACCCAATATACATCAGAGGAGCCCAAGGAGGTAGTCCCCCTCGGTAGGTTTGAGTGGTGGAAGTGCCTCCTGAATCCAAGGGAAGGAGTATTAATTGTGCAAGTCTTGTTCCTGCTGGGATGGCCGCAACTCCATTAATAGCTGTGGCCAGTATTTTTATTTCTCCAGTGAAATCATTATCTTTAATGCCAGGGAAGACCTGAACACCTTGTAAGGTAGTAGAGGCTCTTTCAAGAATAAGGGCACACATATGAGATGGAGTGGGACCCATAATTCCAGTGGGTATTATCTGGGGCCCTTGCATTGAGTCTAATATTGTATCGGTGGCGGATAAAAGGTCCAATCCTGTGCTGCCTGGGGTGGCTAATTGGAATGAGGCAATTGTGGAGAAGGATTTTGAGATAGGCTGCTGAGGGCATTTGTCTTAGATCTACACTCACTGGCCCAGTGATGACCTTTACCTCATCTAGGGCAAAGGGTAGCTGGGGGCAGTTTAGCCTCAGTTTGAAAAGACACTATTCTTAGGCTTTGTTTGCCTGTCGGACACTCACGTGCAAAATGGCCAGGTTGTTTACAAGTAAAGCAACTACGTGAGCCAGGATTGTGAAAGGCCTTGGTAAAGGCGGCACCGAGGGTGAGACCCATGGCAAGGGCTACACCCAACCCTGCACAGAGTCCAATAAAGTCAGAAAGTTTCACTTTTTTCTTATGTGGTCGAAGAACATCCTGACATGCCAGGTTGGCATTTTCAAAGGCAAGATGTTTTACAAAGGTGCTTTCGCTTTCACTTGGTCCAAGCAAGAATCCCGCAGCTAGGTTAAGCCGGGGAACAAAGTCGCTATAAGGCTTGTCGGGCCCTTGTCGAATTTTTGCCAGGGAAGTCGTAGCAGAGGCCTTTTGAGGGAGGCGTCTCCAAGCATGTAAGCCAGCCATCTGAATCTGTGTCAAAAGTCCAGCAGGGAAACGTGCCAGTTAAGTTTTAGTGTCAAAAGGCGCATTGCCCACTAGCTAAACATAAGTCCAGGAATTATAGGAGGGCTTAGTTAAAGTTTTCTGAGCAGTTTCCTGACAGTGCTCTTTGAAATCTGCATTCCATAACAGGAAGTCTGCGGCATTGAGGGTAGCTTGGTCTAAAAATTTCCAATCATTGGGAGTAAGACATTGTGTCATGTAGCTTTCTAATAAAGCCTACATGTAGGGTGCAATGGGTCCATAGTGAGCACAAGACTTTTTAAGTTTTTTCAAGAAAACGCAGGCTTAATGTTTTGTAGAAACTCTGGGTTCCTTCCTGCCTAGGGATGAAGTCCTCATCCTCTGAGTCCTGATCTCCTTGATCCATTTCCCCCGCTTCCTCCTCTTGATCCTCGTCTAAGTCTTTGACATCAACCTGGGCAGGCTTAACTATCTAACTGAGGGTGACTGAAAAGTGAGAACAGTCCAATGGAGCGGCTTAGCCTTTGTATTAGACCACTTTGGGCCAGCTTGTGTTGACTCCAGCAATAAGGCTAATGAATAAAGCTCAGAGTCAAGGGATCTTAATTCTTTTTAAACTTGGATCTCTTCCAGTCTATGTTGGAGAGACTCTCCCAAGGGAGCCAGGTTAGGCAAGGGAATTGGGGAAAAAATATCTTGTGGGGGGATTTGGCCCCTGAAGGGCCAGAGCACAAAAAGCAGGAGAGATATAGGAGGGAGGTGGATGTGTAAGTCCTATAGGCTGTGGCTGGGTCCTAAGCAGTGGCAGGTCTTCTGTATCATAGGGAGTTGCTTCCTTCTCCAAGTTAGCCTTCTCCCCAGGGGTCAATGTGTCTCCAGGATTTAAAACTGGATAAAGGCGGTTGGTAACCATTGGAGCCCTATTCATTAGGGTGGTATTTTGAGGGGGACCAGGAAGGTTTCCAGGGTCCTGGGGAGACTGAGAATGGTCTATGTCTATACTAACTGATGGGCATGCGAGGGGGGACGAGAGGTCTTTTGCATAGTCTCTTTCCTAATCCTGAAAAGTTTTAAGGTACCATTGTCAAAGGGTGAACTTTTAAGAAATTCATTAATTAATTTCCAGTAAGAAAAGGTGGGAACAGGCAATTTTTCTGTCCAAAGGATTCATAATAATCTTTTAAACAGTCTCCTACTCTAAGCCATCTTTTACCATTAATGGTCCCTTCAAGGTGAAATCATAGACACAATTCCCCTATGTATGAAAAGAAAAATTTTAAGTCCTTTTTCTTAACACGTGCCCCCCATGTCTTGAAGGAATCCTTGAGGCCTGACAAATACAAATCATGTGACAAAACTGCTTGACCCATGGTGGGTCACTCCCCGTGCGTCATCCCCACTCTCCTCCTGGATCTGTCTCTCGGTGGTGTCTGCTGAGGCAATTGTGAGCTCCGCTTGACCAAGTTTTCCAGGAGGACGGGGTTCCCTATGACTCAAAGGCTCGAGCCCCAGTCAGTGGGCGCCAGATGTCCCGGCTGGCAGGACACATCAACGTGGGCAGCGAACCAAGATAGGGAGGAATGAAGGGACAAGAGACACGAGAGATGACAGCAAGACAGGAGTTCTGATCAACCTTCAAAATACATTGTTCACACAGGGGATTTTATATGCTGGAGATGGGAAAGCTCTCTTATCGGCAGTTCCTGGATGTCTACACAAGGTGAGATAACCTCAGGATATTTCAGGAAGACAGATGGCCACAGGATGTCTCAGGGACACAGATGGCTAAATGATGTCTCCAAGAGATGATGTCTCCCTGGGTGTTGTTTCTTGTAAGTGTCAGGCTATTCTTTGAAGGAGAATTCCTTCTACCCCTGACAGTCAGGGATTCAGTATTTCCAATGGAAAACTGAAAAAAGAATGCAATGTGTATGCAAATATGTGCTACCCCAAAATCTTCCCACTTTCATTCAGAACAATGCCTTGACATTACCTTCACCCCAAGTAAGACACAATTAGAGAAGATTTGAAAATCTGTGAATACACATCTGGAATGGAAAATGCTCAGGAGTTCACAAAGTTGAAGGTGGTAGAGGAGTTTCCAAAAGCAAAGAACAGGGTAATAACTCCACAAACATGGAGCTCTGCCGGCATAAAGATTTCTTGAGAAACTGCTTCTGAGGTTGGGCACTTGAAATATATGTTGTTTTCTGGAGCTTTAGCTTCCTTTGTATTGAGACCATCAAATCTGGGTCTGCATCTATGTGACCTGGAGGACATGGTTTCATATTTTCCAATGGATATGAGGCAGCAGTGCTGAATTCTCTCTCTGTAGGTAAACTGTTGCCAATGGGGGCTAAGTGTCTCCCAGTGTGGACTGTGAAGACATTTAATCATCCTCCACTTTGTGGTGTTTCTTGTAGATGCACTGGGAGTTTGGTATTTGCTTCTCGAAATGCAAGGAGTTCAACTGGGACACAGTGCTCGAGGGAGTTCTGTCATGTGTGGTGGGTAAGGGTCTGCAAGAGAATGCACCAACCAGGCTTCTATCTCACATAGCTTGCCCCCTTGACCATAGCAATCTGATTCTAAACATTGCACTGAAACCTCTCCATATAACAAGATGCCTTTACATACAAGGATCTAGAGGCTACACTATGTCAGTCACAAACCATTTGGAAGCCAATGCAAATCCAAATGACCCCACCACAGATGTTTTAACACACACCTGCACTCCACTGCTCTAGGCCGACTACTCATCAGGTTCCAAATTACTGGCATCTCTCTTCTACACCATTTTCATGAACACCAGTCAATCAAGGCACTGTCTGATACACTCATGATCATCAATAGGACATACAAAGTTTCTCCAGTGCGACCTGGTCATGGGAATTCAAAAATTTAATGGTATTTATCTAGCCATTTTTCAACGATGACATTGGAGGCACAGTGGGATTCAATTCACTCAGGAACCATTAAATGGAGAAAAAGCTCATTTCAATGAAAGATCTAGAAAACGTTAACAGGCAAGACTTCCCAAAGACAGGCCAAAAGGTCACATGAAGCCAGGTCCATTGAGGTCTACAATGTGAGGTCCATGTGTGTTTTGACTTGCAACAATGGCTGCCACGTCTTTAAGAATAAAATCATGTAATATCATTCCTGAGATTCCCAGTGCTCTGTGGAAAGCCACCCTGGGCCTAGATCTCAGTTTCCAAGGGCGAATCTCATGCGTGGCCTCCTAAAATCCCAACACAATACACAGCAATACTTCTTGGAGGTCAGTTCCAGAACTCAGTCTCTAGGGGAATCACACCAGTGTTCAAGCCCAGGTGGATCCAGTCAACTCTTCCAACCACGACTTAAATAAAAACAATTAAAACCAAAACACTCCCACATGGCCCTCATCTTCTCCCATATAGACACTCATCATAACCTCTGGCTGGAATTTTCCATGAGGGTCGCAGGCCAAAACAATGTCCAAAATAATCTCCCTTGCACCTCATTTGCCTAAATTCAGGGTGGCCTGGACACCCTTCCTGTGAACCAGAAGTGATCAAATAGGCCTGCCCTTAATACTGTTC
Source organism: Callospermophilus lateralis (assembly GCF_048772815.1). NCBI lineage: Eukaryota > Metazoa > Chordata > Mammalia > Rodentia > Sciuridae > Callospermophilus > Callospermophilus lateralis. The sequence continues at coordinate 288,580 of NW_027512818.1, forward strand.
CATTTCTCCAATTTGAGGCCTTCTGACTGTGGGGTTTAGATTCTTTATGTGAATTGGAGTCATGAGAAAACCAAGGTCCTCTGCAGAGATTTGAAGAACTCACTTGACCCAAAGGATCCCTATTCTCAATTGATGGATTTTAGGAACCTAAAAGGGGTAGGCAATAGAATTCATTAACAATGACTAAACTTTTTGCCATTTTGGTTTTGGATGCTCACATGGGATCTTTCTTTAGATCCATCAGGTGCTGAAAATCTAAGCCACAGCCTCACACAGGGCCAAGAGCCTGATCCAGACACATCCCTTTCCAAAGCAATTAAGCAAAGAGCCACAGGTGATGCCCATTCATTTCCATTTCAAAACTGTTTTCTTCAGGCTTCACAAAGGGGTGGCCTGAGGCAAAGACTTTCCTGACATTCAGGGCAAAAGAACAATAGGTAAGCAAAAGGCCCAAAGCAGGTTTATACACTGAGATTTTCCTGGTCACACGGATATCTGAGTTTTTTGATATGCTGGCCATTCCCTTCAGCTATCCAGCACATGGTTATGTAACAGACCTTGGAGTTGGTACATACCTTGGACAGAAAACCATGAGTGTATTCTGGAGAGTGGCCAGAATTCAGGAAGAAAACAGGGACTTATGAAGGTAGTAGGTGTTGCCCATCCATAAGGCAAGGCACACTCCATTCATAAATTGGGCAGGATGAATGCTGGGAAGCTTTCTACTAGACAGGACACATCCATTGTTGCATTCTCTTTTCTAATGTCTACAACCAGGGACACAGTGGGATACACAGACATAGAAACACTAACCTTGTAAAAGAATCTACTAGAAACAGTTCACTCCAAACCAAACAAACCACCTCTCTGATCTGGTTTCTTTGGCTAACTCTGTGAAGTTGTCAGGAACAAAGTGTTGAGCCACTACCTGCTTTCTCAGGAAATGTCCCTCTTCAGAACTCTCCTGGCATTTGGCTATCCTCACAGCAGTAGTTACCGAGAAAGACTGACTCTGTCCTTGGAAAATCCAAACAAGTGAGCCCACTGGGACTGGGATTTGGACTGCCTCTTGGTGCCTGGCTTCTTGGATACCAAGTTCAGAGAGTTCAATCACCAAGGAAATGAGGCATGTCACTTTCTTTGGAACTGAATGAGGCCACTGCCTTGGAAACCACATTGTCCTAAGAGTTGCTTCCAAGGGTCCCATGAGATGGAGGCTTCCCCTACTTTCTGTGACACTTTCACAAGTTAGAATGATATATCATCCATAGGCACCCAGGAACAGCTCTCCACACAGGCTGGTTTGATCCATCTTCTCTACAATAAGAAGAGAAAAGCTGATTCAGACACATTGCTTCATCCTGACCAGGTTGCTTGCCATGGAATATGACTTTTGCTCTCTCAGGTCTTTCGTACCTGCCTACAACTTCTCTGGGTATCATTTCTGTATGGACCTTTGAGGTTCTCAGCAGGTGGAAGGTCCCGTACTTTCCTGTATTCTAAGAACAACTCTGTCCCTGCTTTTCAGTAAAATGAGATTGAGGGAAGAGTGTATATTTAGGGTTAATAACAGGTTCAATTTGGGTTAGGAAATATTCTCTGTGATGAATTATGTTATTGGGAACCTGCGATATTTACAAAAATATAGAGGTGAAATATAGGAATGAAAACAGAAATCTAGGTATGATTTGAAGGCCAGAAGGGCATTGGGCCCTTGATTGGGATACTTAGCTTTGATTTATGTTCTGCACAGATGTCTCAGAAAATTTGATATACAATGGCATAGGACCTGTACCTTGGAAGATTGAATGTAGAAGAGAACATCCACTCAAAAAAGGATAGTCATTAGGATTTGAAAGATAGTCGGTACGTTTAGGAAGAAGAGTGAGTATATGATTTGGACCAAAAGTTCTTTAGCAATAGGGTTTCTTATTTTCCAATAAACATGAGGAAGCAGTGCAGAATCCTCTCTTTGTAGGTCAACTGTGACCACTGGAGACTAAGTGTCTCCCCGTGTGGACTGTGAAGCCATTTGTTCCTCCTCAACGTTTTGTGGTATTTTTGCTGCAGCACTGGGAGTTTGGTATTTGCGTCACAAAATACAAGGAGCTCAACTGGGACACAGTGCTGGAGGGAGTTCTGTCACGAGTGGTGGGTCAGAGTCTGCGAGAGAATGCACCAACCAGGCTCTATCCCTCATATCTTGTCCCATTGCCGCCTTGTCCATATCAACCTCATTCTGAACATTGCCGTGAAACCTCTCCATATAACAAGATGCCTTTACATATAAGGGTCTGCTGGCTGCACCATGTCAGTCAAAAGCCATTTGGAATCCAATGGTAGATCCTCATGGCCCTACCACTGATGTTCTTTCACACACCTGCCCACCACTCCTCTAGGCCCACTACTCAGCAGGCTCCAACATACTGAAATCTCTGTTCTACACCATTTTCATGAAACCCAGTAATTCAAGGCACTGTCTGGTACCCTCATGATCAGCAACAGGACATACAAAGCTTCTCCAATGAATTTCCAAAATTTTATGGTATTTTTCTAGCCATTTTTCAAGGATGAAGTTGGAGGCACTGTTGGTTTCAATTCATTCAGAAAACATTAAATGTTGAGGAAGCTCATTTCAGTGAATGCTCTGGAGAACTCTCACAGGCAAGTCTTCCCAAAGAGTGGCCAAATGGACACATGAAGCCAGGCCCATTGAGGTCTACAATGTGAGGTACGTGTGTGTTTTGACTCTCAACTATGGTACCGAAGTCTTTCAGAATAAAATCATGTGATATCCTGGCTGAGATTCCCAGTGATCTGAGGAAAGCCACCCTGGGCCTAGATGTCAGTTTCCAAGGGCGACTCTCATGCGTGGCCTCCTAAAATCCCAACAAAATTCATGGCAATACTTCTCTGAGGTCAGTTCCAAAACCCAGTCTCTAAGGGGAATCACACCAGAGTTCAAGCCCTGGTGGACCAAGTCATTTCTTCCAACCGCCTCACAAATGACCAAAATTAAAACCAAAACTCTCCCACATGGCCCTCATCTTCTTCCATATAGTCACTCATCGTAACCTTTGCCAGGAGTTTTCCATGAGGGGCACAGCCAAAGACAGTGTGCAAAATAAACTCCCTTGCCCTTCATTTGCCAATATTCAAGGTGGCCTGGACACCCTTCCTGTGAACCACGAGTGATCAAATAAGCCTGCCGTTAATACTGCTCTATTTCTCCAATTTGAGGCCTACTGACTTTTAGGTATAGATTATTTATGTGATTTGGAGTCATGAGAAAACACAAGAACCTCTGCGGGACTTTGAAGAACTCATTTGACCCAATGAATCCCTAATACGTTAATCCCTAATACTCGTTAATACGGCACTGCTTCTCCAATTTGAGGCCTATTGACTGTGGGGTTTAGATTCTTTATGTGAATTGGAGTCATGAGAAAAACCAAGCACCTATGGGCTAGCCTCTGCAGGGTTTTGAGGAACTCATTTGACCCAAATGATCACTAGTCTCACTTGATGAAGGTCAGGAACCTTACAGAGGTAGGCAAGAGACTTCATTCACAATGACTGCTCTTTTGGCAATTTTTGTTTTAGATGCACACATTGGATCTTTTTTTTAGATCCTTCAGGTGCTGAGAATCTAAGACATAACCTCACACAGGGCCAAAAATCTGATTCAGACACATCCCTTTCCAAAGAAATTAAGTAAAGAGCCACAGGTGATGCCCTTTCATTTCCATTTGAAAACTGTTTTCTTCATGCTTCACAAAGGTTTGGCCTGAAGAAAAGACCTTCCTCACATTCAGGGCAACAGAACAATTGGTAAGCACAGAGCTTGGAGGTGGTACAAATCATGGAAACAAAATCGTGAGCCTATTCTGAGAGTGATCAGTTTTCAGGAAGAAAACAGGAACTTAGGAAGATAGTAGATGTTGCCCATCCATAAGTCAAGCCGCAGTCCATTCATACACTGGACAAGATAAATCCTGGAATGCTTTCTACTAGACAGGACACATCCATTGATGCATTCTCTTTTCTAATGTCTACAACCACGGACACAGTGGATGCACAGAAAAAGAAACACTCGCCTTGCGAAACGTCTTACCAGAAACAGTTCACTCCAAACCAAACAAACCACCTTTCCTAACTATTCTTAGAACATGAGACAAAACCTCAAACCTACACCCAAACCCACAAAGGCACCTCCTTCCCCCAAGTAGGTCTGTAACTATCGGGAGTGTCCTCTGAATGGTGGGCCATACTATGTTCCGCTGAAATGGCCTGTCCTGTGTCAGATCTGGTCTCCTTGGCCAACTCTGTGAAGTTTTCATGAGCCAGCGGTGATCCACTACCTGGTTTCTCAGGAAAGGCCCATCTTCAGAGCTTTCCTGATATTTGGCCATCCTCACATCCGTAGGTACCAAGAAAGACTGACTCTGTCCTTGGTAAATCCAAACAAGTGAGAACACTGAGACTGGGACTGGGACTGGCTCTTGGTGCCTGGCTTCCCGCATCTGAGACTTCCATCACCAAAGAAGTAAGGTGAGGTTACTTCCTTCAATATCTTAATGAGGTCACTGCTTTGGCAACCACTTTGTCCTAACCGTTCCTTCCAATGGTCCTATGATGGAGGTTGCCCCTACTTCCTGTGATACTTTCACAAGTTAGAATGGTATATCAACCATAGGCATCCGGGAACAGCTTACCACACAGGACTGGTTTGGTCCATCTTCTCTACATTAAGAAGAGAGAGGCTTATTCAGAAGCTACCCTTCATCCTTTCCAGGTTGTTTCCCATGGAAGGTGACTTTTGCTCTCTCAGGTACTTCATAGCTGCCTGCATCTTTCCCTGGGATCAAATCTGCATGGACCTTTGAGGTTCTCAGCAGGTGGAAGATCCCCTACATTCCTGTATTTTAAGATGAACTCTGACCCTGCCCTTTTGTAAAGTTAGATTGACGGATCAGTGTATGGTTAGGGTTAATACCTTGTTCGATTTGGGTTATAAATCATTCTGCAGGATGATTACTGCTATTGGTAACCTGCAATATTTATAAGATTATAGAGGTGAAATATAAGTACAAAAACAGAAATCTATGTAAGATTTATAGCACAGAAGGGCATTAGGCCCTTGATTTGGATACTTAGCTTTGAATTACATTCTGCAGAGATGTCTCAGATAATGCGATATACAATTGCAAAGGACCTTGTACTTTGGATGATTGATTGTAGAAGAGAACATTTACTCAAATTGGGAGAGTCAGTAGGATTAGGAAGATAGTCTGTAGGTTTAGGAAGAAGAGTGAGTATAAAATTTGGAACAAATGTTCTTTAGCAATAGGGTTTCGGTTATAGAGTGAATGTAAATGTCAGCACATGTGAAGACTCAGTCACAATGATGAACTGGAGAAAATATAGGAAAAAAGATATCAATAGAGACATTACAAAATCAGGCAATTATAATGTGAGTGATAGGATTAGACATTTTCAACATGGTTAAGATTGAATGCATAATCTTAGGAAGAAAAAAAATATGTAGTTACCAATAGGAATAACATTTGAAAGCATTAGGCAACCTGGACATGGATGTTTTTAGTAATCCATGTTCACTTTCCATTTAGGCTTTGGTACAATCATAAGTGTGACCTTTGCATTTTCTGCCCAGAAAATTATTGTGATAAAATGTATCTGTGGATCATGTGATATGAGTATTTCTTTCACCATTTCTGGGAGCAATATTTGAAGACATATAAATTAGTATTGGGGGTACAAAGTGGTGTACCCTGTGTCAATGAATATAGAGATAATGGATGAATAGAATATACTGTGAATAAATAATCTAACTGGTTCCACTTTAAATAATGGATTGAATTGATATCTGAAAATATATAAGATATCATATATTGACATACAATCATTCATTCCAACCAGTTATATATCTAATGGTAATCTTAGGGTTATTGTTTATCATGAAGTGTGTGTGAGTTTTGCTTCAAAAGTGATTATGGAAATCGAAAATAATGTGTTTGGAAAGAAGTCTCATGAAAAGACCAGTCAAGAAATATGGAGGAATACATGAGTTGTGAAGCAGGAAGTGATTGAAAGTGAAACAAATGCCTATAAATTTGCTAAATTGTGGATGAAATATATATCCAATGATGTGCATAAACTGATGAAATAGTAGTGTACCAGTGTTGAATACAAATGAACGGCAAAATACATATCATGTCCCATAGGAATCGACTTGCATTGATGTTAAACTGAGTCAGTTACTGTAGAAATATTAGGATTCGCGTGCATCATTCACTGAATTTAGTTTTCTTTTTTTAAAACTTTTTATTAATGGTTGTTCAAAACATTACATAGTATTGTGGTGAGCGTCACAGGTTGGGGGGCCTGACTTGAGGAAACAAAAGAGAAGGCCCTAGACACTCAGGATTGGAGATCCGCCCATTCTGGGATAAAGAGTTGCTGCACAGTGATTGCTTCCCACCTATTGAGAGGAGAAGCTTGGCCCAATGCACACAGCTCCACCTACTGGAAGAGAAGTTAATTGAACTCTATTACTGCATGTATTATTATTATTTTTTTCTTTTTATTTTCTTCTTTTTCTTTCATTTTCTTTTTTTGTTGTTGTTCTTTAACTTTTTTAATGTTTTTATTTTTTAAAATTTTTAAAATTTATTATTTTATGATTCTTTTAAATTTTAATTTTCATTTTTATAAATATCATTATTATTTCTAAAAAATTTTATTTCTTTCTTTATTTTCTATTTTTTTCTTTTGTCTTTTCATTTCTTTTCAATTTTCTTATTCTCCCTTCCTTGAATTCTACCTGCCTACTCTCATTCTCTTTAGTGACTTCTTCCCATCCCTACTACTATCTTTCCTCCCAAGCTTCAAAGAAATTTATAAGAGTAAGCAGTAACTCAGCAGTCAAACAGAACCAGAAGTAACATTAGCAGCATAAAAAAGCAAGGATGAAAATGTGTACAAACAATGAAGGACAACATAAATAATCAGGAGGACCTACAATCATCAGGAAAATGGTCATATAAAGAACTCAAGGAATACCTTAGACAGATGGAATGGAACCTTAAAGAGGATACGAGACAGCAATTCCAAACAGTGAAAGAACACATTGAAAATGAATTACATAAACAGATAAAAGAAGAAGTTAAGCGTCTTTATCAGGAGATAGAGATTATAAAAGAAATCAACCAATAATTCTAGAAATGAAGGAAATGATAAACCAAATTAAAAACTCAATTGAGAGTATCACTAACAGAGTGGAGCAAGTAGAAGCCAGAACGTCAAATAATGAAGAAAAAATATATCATCTTGAAAGGAGTCTAGCCAACTCCGAAAAACTGGTAAAAAATCATGAGAAAAACATCCAAGAGATATGGGATAACATAAAAAAACAAACTTATGAGTCATCTGGATAGAGGAAGGTACAGAGATTCAAACCAAGGGAATGAGTAACCTGCTGAATGAAATAATTTTAGAAAACTTTCCAGAAATAAAAAAAGGAAACGGATATACAAATTGTAGATTCATACAGGACACCGAGCACACAAAATCACAGTAGACCAATGCCAAGACACATTGTTACGAAAATATCCAATAAACAGACCAAAGAGAAATTATTAAAAGGTACATGAGAAAGGAGGCAGATGACATTCAGGGGTAAACCAATAAGGTTAACAACAGATTTTTCATCACAGACGCTGAAAGCGAGAAGATCCTGGAACAATGTATTTCAAATACTGAAAGACAATGGATGCCAACCAATAATTCTGTATCCAGCAAAATTAAGCTTCAGGTATGACAACAAAATAAAAATATTTCATAATTAACAAAAGCTAAAAGAATTTGCAGCCAGAAAACCAGCATTGCAAAGTGTCTTGAGCAAAACACTACACGAGGAAGAAATGAAAAACAACAACCAAAACTATCACTGGGAAGTGCCTCAGTAATAACAGAGGGCGGGGGAAAAGCTAATCATGGAGAAACAAACTAAATTAAAAAAAAATAAATAATCAAAATGGCTGGCAGTACAAACCATATATAAATAGTAACTCTAAACCTTAATGGTTGAACTCTCCAGTAAAGCGACATAGGCTGGTAACTTGGATTATAAAAACAAATCCAACAATATGTTGCCTCCAGGAGACACATCTGAATGGAAAAGGCATACACAGGCTGAAGGTGAAAGGTTGGGAAAAAATATACCATGCACACGGTCCTCGTAAGCAACCAGGGGTGGCCATCCTCACATAGAATAAAATCGACTTCAAGACTAAGTTATTCAAAAGGGATAAGTATGGATATTATATAACGTTAAAAGGAATCATTCACCAACAAGACATAAAAATTATCAATATTTATGAACCAAATAATGGTGCTGCGACCTTCATAAAACAAATTCTCCTCAAGTTCTGGAATCAAATAGACAACAACACAATAATTATCGGTGACTTCAACACAGCTCTCTCACCATTGGACAGATATTTCAAACAAAAGTTGAATTAAAAAAATATAGAATTCAATATCACAATCAATAACCTAGACTTAACTGAAATATATAGAATATACCAACCATCATCAAATGGATATACTTTTTTTCAGCAGCACATGGATCCTTCTCAAAAATAGACCATATATTATGCCATAGGGCAACCCTCAGTAAATATAAAGGGGTGGAGATAATACCATGCATTTTTTCTGACTATAATGGAATGAAACTGTAAATCAATGATAAAAGAAGGAAGAAAAAGTCCTACATCACATGGAAAATGAACGATATGTTACGGAATGATCAATGGGTTACAGAAGACATAAAGGTGGAAATCAAAAAATTCTTAGAGATAAACGAAAACACAGACACAACATATCGGAATCTACGGGACACAATGAAAGCAGTTTTAAGAGGGAAATTCATCGCCTGGTGGTCATTCCTCAAAAAAAAAAAAAAAAAAAAAAGGAAAAACCAACAAATAAATGAGTCACAACACACGTTACAGAACTCTCTCCAGCACTCTGTCCCAGTTGAACTCCTTGTATTTTGTGAAGCAAAAACCATATTCCCAGTGCAGCAGCAAAAAGCACCACAAAATGTGAAGGATGACCAAATGTCTTCACAGTCCCCACCAGGAGACACTTGGCTTCCTGTGGCCACAGTTTACCTACAAAGAGAGAATTCAGCACTGCTGCCTCAGGTTCATTGGAATATAAGAAACCATGTCTTCCAGGTCACATAGATGCAGACCCAGATTTGATGGTCTCACTACAAAGGAAGCTAAAGCTCATGACAACAACATATATTTCAAGTGCCCAACCTCAGAGGCAGTTTCCCAAGAAGTCATAGGCCAGCAGAGCTCCATGTTGGTGGAGTGTTTACCCTGTCCCTTACTTTTGGAAGCTCCTCTACCACCTCCAAGGTTGTGAACTCCCGAGCATATTCCATTCAGATACATAATCACAGATTTTCACACTTTTCTCCTCTTATTGTGTCTTACTTGGGGCGAAGGTAATATCATGGCACTTCTCTGGATGTGAGTGGGAAGATTTTTGTGTAGCACATGTTTACATACACATTGGAGTCATTTTCCAATTTTCCATTTGAAATACTGAATCCCTGACATTAACCCCTACCCTACTGGACTCTGACTAATAATCTTAATATGATGGTGAGAAATAACCCAAAAAGAATAGAAATACAAGCAGTTCAGAGGAGGCATGGTGTGTAGTTGGAATTGCCTTTTGCATTATATAGTGTAGGAGTTATAAATCTAGTCAATTTTTTGTTGAAATAACTCTACATGTGTTTTTAAAGTTAACAAATATGTGAATTCCTGTCTCCCTTTCTCTGTAGCCTATACGGTGCATGTATTTTTATATGCACATAGAAAATCCTATCTGGTATCACACGTATATACTTGTGAGGTGGCTGAATTGGCAGATACAAATTGTGAGAAGAGATCACTCCTCCTAAACGCTGTTGGAACTGAAAATTCAACCTATGGGTGAGCTTCCAAGTTGAATAACATTATACATAAATCCATGTTCAGTAAATGAATATTTTTGCATCTGTGGATTATATATATTTCATGATGAATTTCGATTGGCATATATATTGCTACTTTTTTTCTTTTATTGGTTGTTCAAAACATTACAAATCTCTTCACATATCATATTTCATACATTAGATTCAAGTGGGTTATGAACTCCCATTTTTACCCCAAATACAGATTGCAGAATCACATCGGTTACACATCCACATTTTTACATAATGCCCTATTAGTTACTTTTGTATCCTGCTACCTTTCCAATACTCTACTATCCCCCCTCCTCTCCCCTCCCATCTTCTCTCACTACCCCATCTACTCTAATTCATTTCTCTCCTTGTTTATTTTCCCATTCCCCTCACAACCTCTTACATGTAATTTTGTGTAACAATGAGGGTCTCCTTCCATTACCATGCAATTTCCCTTTTCTCTCCTTTCCCTCCCACCTCATATCTTTGTTTAATATTAATCTTTTCTTCCTGCTCTTCCTCCCTGCTCTGTTCTTAGTTGCAATCCTTATTTCAAAGAAGACATTTGGTATTTGTTTTTTAGGATTGACTAGTGTCACTAAGCATAATCTGCTCTAGTACCATCCATTTTCCTGCAAATTCCATGATTTTGTCATTTTTTAGTGCTGCGTAATACTCCAGGGTGTATAGAAGCCACATTTTTTTTTTTATCCATTCATCTACTGAAGGACAACTGTGTTGGTTCCACAGTGTAGCAATTGTGAATTGTGCTGCTATGAACATCGATGTGGCAGTATCCCTGTAGTACACTCTTTTAAGGTCTTAAGGGAATAGTCCAAAAAGGGCAATACCTGGGTCAAATTGTTGTTCCATTCCCAGCCTTCCCCAGAATCTCCATACTGCTTTCCAAATTGGCCGCACCAGTTTGCGGGAACATCTCTCCACACAGGCCTGGTTTGGTCCTTCTTCTCTACATTAAGAAGATAAAGGCTTATTCAGACACAACCCTTCATCCTTAAAAGGTTGTTTCCCATGGAAGATGACTTTTGCTCTCTCAGGTCCTTCATTGCTGCCTACATCTTCTTCAGGGATCAAATCTACATGGAACCTCAAAGGTTCTCAGCAGGTGGAAGATCCCCTAAATTCCTGTATTGTAAGATGAACTCTGTACCTGCTCTTCTGTAAAGTTAAATTGAGGGAACAGTGTATGGTTAGGGTTAATAACATGTTCGATTTGGGTTAGTAATCATTCTGCTTGATGAATAATGGTATTGGAAAACTGCCATATTTACAAGAATATACAGCTGAAATATAAGTATGAAAACAGAAATCTAGGTAAGATTTGAAGTCCACAAGGGGATTAGGCCCTTGTTTGGGATATTTAGCTTTTAATTACGTTCTGCAAAATTGTCTCAGATAAATCGATAATCCATGGCATAGGACCTTGGACCTTGGATGATTGATTGTAGAAGAGAACATCCACTCAAAATAGGATAGTCGGTAGGTTTAGGAAGAAGAGTGAGTATAAAATTTGGACCAAATGTTCTTTAGCAATAGGGTTTTGGTTATAGAGTGAATGTAAATGTCAGCACATATGAAGAGTCAGTCACAATGATGAACTGGAAAAAATATAAGAAAGAAGATATCAATAGAGACAATACAAAATCAGGCAATTATAATGTGAGTGATAGGATTAGACATTTTCAACAGGATTGAGATTGAATACATAATCTTAGGAAGAAAAAAATAGGTAGTCACCAATAGGAATGATATTTGAAAGCATTAGGCAACCTGGACATGGATGTTTTTAGTAATCCATGTTCACTTTCCATTTAGGATTTGGTACAATCATAAGTGTGACCTTTGCATTTGTGCCCAGAAAATTATTGTGATAAAATATATATGTAGATCATGTGACATGATTATTTCTTCCACTATTACTGGGAGCAATATTTGAAGACATATAAATTAGTATTGGGGGTACAAAGTGGTGTACCCTGAGTCTATGAATATAGAGATAATGCATGAATAGAACTTACTGTGAATAAATAATATAACTGGTTCCTCTTTAAATAATAGATTGAATTGATATCTGAAAGTATATTAGAAATCATTAATTGACATAAAATCAGTCATTCCAACCAGTTATGTATCTAATGGTAATCTTAGGGTTATTGTTTATCATGAAGTGTGTGTGAGTTTTGCTTCAAAAGTGATAATGGAAATGGAAAATATTGTGTTTGGTAAGAAGTCTCATGAAAAGACCAGTCAAAAAATATGGAGGAATACATGTGTTCTGAAGCAGGAAGTGATTGAAAGTGAAACAAATGCCTATAAATTTGCTAAATTGTGGATGAAATATACATCCTATAATGTGCATAAACTTATGAAATAGTAGTGTACCAGTGTTGAATAAAAATAAATGTCAAAATGTACGTCATGTCCCATAGGAATCTATTTGCATTGATGTTAAACTGGGTCAGTTACTGTAGAAATATTAGGATTCGCGTGCATCATTCACCTAAGTGAGTTTTCTTTTTTTTAAATTTTTATTTATGATTCTTCAAAACATTACATAGTTCTTGATGTATCATATTTCACACTTTGATTCAAGTGGGTTATGAACTCCTATTTTTACCCTGTATACAGATTGCAGAATCAAATCAGTTACACATCCATTGATTCACATATTGCCTTACTACTGTATGTTCTATTCTTCTGCCTTTCCTATCCTCTACTATCCCCCCTCCCATGCCCTCTCCTCCCCTCTTCTCTCTCTAATCCCACTACTCTAATAAATTTTCCCCCTTGTATTATTTTTCCCTTTCCCCTCACTTCCTCTTGTATGTAATTTTTTATAACCCTGAGGGTCTCCTTCCATTTCCATGCAATTTCCCTTCTCTCTCACTTTCCCTCCCACCTCACATCCCTGTTAAATGTTAATTTTCTTCTCATGCTTTTTGTCCCTTCTCTGTTCTTAGTTACTCTCCTTATATTAAAGAAGACATTTGGCATTTGTTTGCTAGGGTTTGGCTAGCTTCACTTAGCATAATCTCCTCTAATGCCATCCATTTCCCTGCAAATTCTATGATTTTGTCATTTTTTAATGCAGAGTAATACTCCGTTGTGAATAAATGCCACTTTTTTTTTATCCATTCATCAATTGAAGGGCATCTAGGTTGGTTCCACCGTCTTGCTATTGTGAATTGTGGTGCTATGAACATCGATGTAGCAGTTTCCCTGTAGCATGCTCTTTTTAGGTCTTTAGGGAATAGAATGAGAAAGGGAATAGCTGGGTCAAATGGTGGTTCCATTCCCAGCTTTCCAAGAAATCTCCATACTGCTTTCCAAATTGGCTACACCAATTTGCAGTCCCACCAGTAATGTACAAGTGTACCTCTTTCCCCACATCCTCCCCAGCACTTGTGTTTGTTTGGCTTCATAAATGCTGCCAATCTTACTGGAGTGAGATGGTATCTTAGGGTGGTTTTGATTTGCATTTCTCTGATTGCTGGAGATGGTGAGTATTTTTTCATGTACTTGTTGATTGATTGTATGTCCTCCTCTGAGAAGTGTCTGTTCAGATCCTTAGCCCATTTGTTGATTGGGTTATTTGTTATCTTATTGTCTAATTTTTTGAGTTCTTTGTATATTCTTGATATTAGGGCTCTATCTGAAGTGTGAGGAATAAAGATTTGATTCCAGGATGTAGGCTCCCTATTTACCTCTCTTATTGTTTCTCTTGCTGCGAAAAACCTTTTTAGTTTGAGTAAGTCCCATTTGTTGATTCTAGTTATTAACTCTTGTGCTATGGGTGTCCTTTTGAGGAATTTGGAGCCCAACACCACAGTATGTAGATCGTAGCCAATTTTTCTTCTATCAGACGCCATGTCTCTGATTTGATATAAAGCTCCTTGATCCATTTTGATATAACTTTTGTCCATGGCGAGAGAAAGGGATTCAGTTTCATTTTGTTACATATGGATTTCCAGTTTTCCCAGCACCATTTGTTGAAGATGCTATCCTTCCTCCATTGCATGCTTTTAGCTCCTTTATCAAATATAAGACAGTTGTAGCTTTTTGGATTAGTCTCTGTGTCCTCCATTCTGTACCATTGGTCCACCTGCCTGTTTTGGTACCAGTACCATGCTGTTTTTTTTTTTTACTATTGCTCTGTAATATAGTTTGAAATCTGGTATCGCTATACCGCCTGATTCACACTTCCTGCTTAGAAATGCTTTTGCTATTCTGGGTCTTTTATTTTTCCATATGAATTTCATGATTGCTTTCTCTATTTCTACAAGAAATGCCCTTGGGATTTTGATTGGCATTGCGTTAAACCTATAGAGAACTTTTGGTAATATCACCATTATGCCTATGCATAAACAGGGTATATTTTCCATCTTCTAAGATCTTATTCTACTTCTCTTTTTAGGGTTCTGTAGTTTGCATTGTATAAATCTTTCACCTCTTTTGTTAGGTTGATTACCAAGATTTTTTTTTTTTGAGGATATGTGAATGGAGTGTTTTTCCTCATTTCTGTTTCAGAAGTTTTGTCGCTGATATACAGAAATGCTTTTGATTTATGCATGTTGATTTTATATGCTGCCACATTGCTGAATTCATTTATTAGTTCTAGTAGTTTTTTTGTAGACCCTTTTGGGTTTTCTATATAAAGAATAATGTCATCTGCAAATAGTGATATTTTAAGTTCTTCTTTTTCTATTTTTATGCCTTTAATTTCTTTTGTCTGTCTAATTACTCTGGCCAGTTTCGAAAACTATATTGAATAGAAGTGGTGATAGAGGACATCCCTGTCTTGTTCCAGATTTTAGAGGGAATGCCTTCAATTTTTCTCCATTCAGAATGATACTAGCCTGAGGGTTAGCATAGATAGCTTTTACAGTGTCGAGGTAAGTTTCTGTTATCCCTGGTTTTTCTAATGTTTTGAACATAAAGGGATGCTCTACTTTGTCGAATGATTTTTCTGCATCTATCTAGATGATCATATGCTTCTTATCTTTAAGTATATTTATGTTGTGAATAACATTTATTGATTTCTGTATATTGAACCATCCTTGCATCTCAGGGATGAATCCTACCTGATCATGATGCACAATTTTTTTGATGTGCCTTTGTATCCAATTTGCCAGAATTTAATTGAGGTTTTTTGCATCTAGGTTCATCAGAGATATTGGTCTGTAGTTTTCTTTCTTTGAGGTGTCTTTGTCTGGTTTCGGAATCAGAGTGTTCTTGGCCTCATAGAATGAATTTGGCAGAGCTCCCTCTTTTTCTATTTCCTGAAATATCTTGAAAATTATTGGTATTAATTCTTTTTTAAAGGTCTTGTAAAACTCCGCTGTATACCCATCTGAACCTGGACTTTTCTTGGTTGGTAGTCTTTTGATTGCTTCTTCTATTTTATCCATTGATATTGGTCTGTTTAAATTGTGTGTATCCTCCTGACTCAGTTTGTGCAAATCATATGACTTAAGAAATTTATCAATGTCTTCACTATTTTCTATTTTATTGGAATATAGGTTTTCAAAATAATTTCAAATTGTCTTCTTTATTTCTGTAGCATCTGTTGTTATATTGCCTTTTTGATCCCATATGTCAGTAATTTCAGTTCTCTCTTTCTTCGCTTAAATCCAAAACACTCCCACATGACACTCATCTTCTTCCATATAGACACTCATCATACCCTGTGGCTGGAGGTTTCTATGAGAGGCAAGGCCAAGAAAGTGTCCAAAATAAGCTCACTTGCCCCTCATTTGCCTAAAATCATGGTGGCCTGGGTACTCTTCCTTTGAACCAGGAGTGATCAAATATTCCTGCTAGTAAAGTGTTCCGCTTTTCCAATTTGAGGCCTACTAGCTGTCAGGTATAGATTCTTTATGTGATTTGGAGTCATGAGAAAACCCAAGCACCTATGGGATAGCCTCTGCAGGGATTTGAAGAACGCATTTGACCCAAAGGATCCCTATTCTAACTTGATGTAGGTCAGGAACCCAACCTAAGAAGGCAAAAAAATTTATCCACAATGACTGCTCTTTTGGCCATTTTGGTTTGGAAGCACATGGGATTTTTATTTACATCTATCAGGTGCTGAGAATTTAAGCCACAACCTCACACAAGGACAAGAGGCTGATTCAAGCACATCCCATTCCAAAGCAATTAAGCAAATAGCCACAGGTGATGCCCATTCATTTCCATATGAAAACAGTTTTCTTAAGGCTTCACAAAGGGGTGGCCTGAGGTAAAGACCTTCTTGACATTCAGGGTAATAGAAACATAAGTAAGCAAAAGGCCCAAAGCAGGGTTTCTCCACTAAGACTTTCCTGGTCACACTGATATCTGAGTTTTCTGAGATTCTCCCATTCCCTTCAGCTATCAGTACATGGCCATGTCACAGAGCCTTGTGGTGGTACATATGTTGGACACAAAACCATGAGCCTATTCAGGAGAGTGGCCAGAATTCACGAAGAAACAGGAACTTAGAAAGATAGTAGGTATTGCCCATCCATAGGCAAGCCACTCTCCATTCTTAAATTGGGCAGGATGAACGCTGGGACACTTTATATTAGACAGGACACAACCATTGATGCATTCGCTTTTCAAAGGTCTACAACCACGGATACAGTGGGATACACAAACAAAGAAACACTCGCCATGTCAAATGACTTATTAAAAACAGTCCACTCCAAACCAAACAAACTGCCTTTCCTACCTATTCTCATAACATGAGACAAAACCAAACTCACATGCACACCCACAAAGGCACCTCCTTTACCCAAATAGGTCTGTGACTATCCAGAGTGTCCTCAGACTGATTGGCCATACTATGTTCCCACGAAATGGCCTGTCCTGTCTCAGATCTGGTCTTCATTACCAACTCTGTAAAGTTGTCAGGAGCCATCAGGGAGTCACTACCTGCTTTCTCAGGAAGGCCCCTCTTCAGAGCTTTCCTGGCATTTAACCATCCACAGATCAGTATTTACCAAGAAAGACTGACTCTGTCTTTGGTAAATCCAAACAAGTGAACCCAATGGGACTGGGACTTGGACTGGCTCTGTGTGCTTGGCTTCCTGGATCCCGAGTTCAGCAAATTGCATCAACAAAGAAGTGAGGTGGGTCAATTCCTTCAGGAACTGAATGAGGTCACTGCCTTGGTAACCACTTTGTTCTAACAGATGCTTCGAAGGTTCCCATGAGATGGAGGTTACCCCTACATCCTGTGACACATTCAGAAGTTAGAATTGTATATCGACCATAGGCACCCGGGAACTGCTCTCCACACAGGCTGTGATGAGCCATTTCTGCAGATTATGGTCGCCATTGCAAGATGGCGCTGGCTCCACTGTGGTCTGTAATAAACAACTCCTTGTTTGGGAGAGTTGGTGCATGGTTTCTCAGCACCCTGTGAGAAAGTTCCACGTGGCAGCTTTGCATTGGGGCTTGGGATGCTTTATTAAGGCTGGGAGGGGCATCCGACGGGGAATTAGAAGAAATATCAAGGGCCTGAATAAACTGCTGAAAGAAGATTCCTGAGTTGCGTCTTCCTTGCGGGCAAGGGGTCACGACAAGTGGTGCTGAAAACCCGGGAACAAGAACTTTCAGCAGTCAGGGGTGGTGCACCAATTAGTCCCAGGTAAGTAGGACCCACGGTCAAAGTGGAGATCAGTCCTAGATAAGTAGGACCCGCTATCAAAGCGGAGATCAGTCCTAGGTAAGTGGGACCCGCGGTCAAAGTGGAGATTAGTCCCAGATTAATTGGGACCCGCGGTCAAAGCGGAGATTAGTCCCAGATTAATTGGGACCCGCGGTCGAAGCAGAGATTAGTCCTAGGTAATTAGGACCCGCTATCAAAGCGGCAGCTCCTCTGTAAAGCCAGAGAGAGCATTAAATCTTATTGCAGCTGCACTGTGTACTTTCGCTCTTACTTTCACTTTTGTTTGTTGTGTGTCTTTTGTTGTGTCATGGGTGCCATATCTTCAAGTCCGCTTCTCCTGGCCCTAGATAACCTGTTACGTTCCAAGGGCCTAAAAGTGAAACGTAGTACTTTACAGAGATTTTTACAGAAGACAGATATTGTTGCCCCGTGGTTCGCATTTTCTGGCAGCCTCACTATACCTAGCTGGGATAAGTTAGGCACAGATCTTGACTTTGCTTCTGAGCAGGGCATATTAGAGGGTGGGGTGATAGCCCTTTGGAAGATGATCCGTAGTTGCCTCGCAGATGGCAGATGTCAGGAAGCACTTACTAAAGGACAAGAAGTTTTAGAGCAATTACATGAAGAAAGATCAGAAATGGCAGGCAGTGAGGTATTTCAGGAGGGTGGGAGTGTGCGAAGTGAGAAACAGGGGAGGAAACAATTATCTCCGGCAGGCAGTGACGTATTTCAGGAGGATGGCAGTGTGCGGAGCAAGAAACAGGGGAGGAGGCGATTGTCTCTGGCACGGAGTGAAATATTTCAGGAGGAAGGGAATGTGCAGAGCGAGAAACAGGGGAGGAGGCGATTGTCTCTGGCACGGAGTGAAATATTTCAGGAGGAAGGGAATGTGCAGAGTGAGAAACGGGGGAGGAAACGCTTGTATCCATATCTCAGTACACTGCGCACACTCCCATGCAAAAGTGGGTCAGAAGAGGAGGAGGATGAGAAGGAGGAGCTCGGGAGACTGTCTCGGCAGCTAGGGAGTTTAACTATGGGAGAAGGGAACAAAAATAAACGGGAGCTCAAGAAAAATGATCCTCCGGACCCGCGGCCGTATGGTGAGGGTGTTTCGAGGAGAGCTTTCCATGCCCAAGCATGGAGGGCTGTTAACGCTGAGATGGGTCTTGCTTATCCAGTTTTCCAGGATGACAATAGGGGAAGATTCCATGAGCCTTTAGATTTCAAAATTGTGAAGACCCTGGCAGAGTCTGTGCGCACTTATGGGGTGGATGCCGCCTTCACATTAACTCAGGTGGAGAGTCTGTCTAGATACTGTTTGACTCCCTCTGATTGGGCTAGCCTTGTTCGGGCTTGTGTTTCTCCAGCAAATATTTGGACTGGAGAGCCTTTGTGCTAGAGGGCGCTGTAGAGCAGGCTGCCCAAAACTATGCGGCCGGACACCCCCATTGGGACAAGGAAATGCTTTTGGGACAAGGCAGATTTGCTAATCAACAAACAGGATACCCCCCTGAGGTATATGAACAGATCAATAACATTTGTATCCGTGCATGGAAATCACTCCCAAATAGAGGAGAAGTGTCTGGCAATTTAACAAAAATCATGCAAGACCCCACAGAACCTTTCTCGGACTTTGTTGCTAGGATGGTGGATGCCGCAGGAAAAATCTTTGGTGACCCTGATAGAGCAATGCCCTTGATTAAACAACTTGTTTTTGAGCAATGCACCAAAGAATGTAAAGCAGCAATCGCTCCTTATAAAAACAAGGGCATAGAAGCTTGGATGAAAGTGTGTAGAGAGCTTGGAGGACCTTTAACTAATGCAGGTCTTGCAGCTGCTGTCCTTCGGATCACAAAAGGGGGCGGTCCTGGTGCCGGAACATGCTTCCATTGTGGTCAATCCGGCCATTTCAAACGTGACTGTCCCAAAAAATGCAATTTTACTGGACCTCCTCGCGGTGGCCCTTCTAATAGCCCTCGTCAACCGGGGCTGTGTCCAAAATGCAAAAAGGGGAAGCATTGGGCAAGAGAGTGTAGATCAGTGAGGGACATCCATGGACAGCCTATTTCAGCTGGGCCAAAAAACGGCCGAAGGGGCCCCCGACCCCAGGGCCCACGAATATATGGGGCAATGGAGAATGTCACACCCGAACCCGAGACATGGCCTTCACTGCGCCATCCCACGAGAAGCGGAGAGCCGCTACAGGTGCCGCGGGATTGGACCTCTGTTCCACCTCCAGACTCGTATTAACACCTAAGATGGGAATCCAATTGGTGGAAACTGAGTTCAAAGGGCCTTTACCCCCTGGCACTGTATGTTTGTTAATTGGACGTGCATCCTCTATCCTACAAGGTCTTCATGTTTTCCCCGGAGTTATAAACCCTGATACTGTAGGGGCAGTAAAAGTTATGGTGGAAGCTCCAAGGGGCATTGTGTCTATCTCCCCAGGGGATCGGATTGCTCAATTGCTAATTTTGCCTAGTTTGCATAATCACTTCCCTGCTGACTCAAGATCACAGACAGGAAATCAGATTGGTACCACCGGAGGAAATTGTGCCTATTTGTCACTGGATATGAGCAATCGCCCCACTTTGGAATTAAGCATAGAAGGTAAATCTATTGTGGGATTGCTGGACACAGGAGCAGATCGTAGTATCATAGCCCTTAAGGACTGGTCTAGAGGATGGCCAGTGCAGGCTTCTGATCAATCCTTAAGAGGACTTGGATATGCCCAAGCCCCTCAAATCAGCTGTAGACATCTATCTTGGAAGGACTCGGAAGGACATGATGGTACCTTTCAGCCTTATGTACTTGATTTACCCATTTCTTTATGGGGCCGTGATCTGATGAAAGACATGGGGTTCACTCTTAGTAATGACTATTCCCCAGTGTCTCAACATATCATGCAAAATATGGGGTATAGGCCAGGTCTAGGACTAGGAAGGCACCTACAAGGATGTAAGCATCCTGTGCAAGGTCATCAAAAGCTTAACAGGTTTGGTCTGGGTTTTTCCTAGGGGCCACTGGGGCTCAAATACCTATAACATGGCTCACCGAGGAGCCTGTTTGGGTGCCTCAGTGGCCTCTTCCCTCGGTTAAACTGGCAGCAGCCCATGATCTAGTCAAAGAACAACTTGATTTGGGTCACATCCAACCTTCTACTTCTCCATGGAATACTCCCATATTTGTCATTAAGAAAAAATCAGGGAAGTGGCGCCTACTGCATGATCTACGAGCAGTTAATGCTCAGATGCAGCTTATGGGGCCCATTCAAAGAGGGCTGCCTCTGCTCTCCTCTGTTCCTCAAGGCTGGCATATAATTGTTATTGACATTAAAGACTGTTTCTTTTCCATTCCTTTGCATCCTAAAGATTCACAACGTTTTGCTTTCACCCTTCCCTCGTGTAATCACGAAGAACCAGATCAAAGGTTTGAGTGGGTGGTGTTGCCACAGGGGATGGCTAACAGTCCCACGATGTGCCAGATGTATGTGGGGAAGGCACTCGCACCTCTCAGACGTAAGTATTCCTAAACCAAGATCATTCACTATATGGATGATGTGTTATTGGCCGCAAAATTAGAACAGACAGTTTATGAGGCTTATAAAGAACTCGTGATGCTGTTGGCTCAACATGGACTGCACATCGCACCTGAAAAGGTTCAAACGGGGGATTCTATCAGGTTTTTGGGAGCGACAATTGGGTATGACAAATTAAAACCACAAAAAATTACCATCAGGACTCAAGATCTCCAAACTCTAAATGATTTTCAAAAATTGCTGGGAGATATTAATTGGATAAGAGGATATTTACATATTCCTAATATTGTGCTCCAGCCTTTGTATGCTACTCTTAAGGGTGATCCAGATCTTGCTTCCCCTCGTAGCCTCACTACTGAGGCTAGAGTGGCCCTTATAAAAGTAGAACAAGCTATACAGCATGCCACTCTATGCAGGCTCCAGAGTGATAAACCTTTCCAGTTATGTGTGCTTGCCACTATGCGGCAGCCTACTGGAGTACTGTGGCAAGATGGGCCTTTACTATGGATCCACCCACATGTATCCCCAGGAAAATCCTTAGAATATTATCCTGATGCTGTTGCAGCATTGGCACTTAAAGGGATTCAACAAAGCATTCAATTTTTCGGCCAATCACCTTCTTCTCTTATCATACCCTACACTAAAGCTCAACTTAATATTTTATGTGCTACTCTAGACAACTGGGCTATTCTGTGTTGCTCGTTTCAAGGGGGTATTGATAATCACTACCCTTCTCATCCATTAATCCATTTTGTTAAAGAACATCCCATCATTTTCCCTAAGGTAACTTCATCCAGTCCAATTCCGGGGGCTGTTAACATTTTTACTGATGGTTCCAAGTCTGGAATGGGAGCTTATGTAATTAATGACTCTCCCCCTATCCAGCACCAATTTGCTCCTGGAAATCCACAATGGGTAGAACTACAAATTGTTATTGAAGTTTTTAAACAGTGTTCTTTTCCTTTTAATCTTATTTCGGACTCCAACTATGTGGTACAAGCACTAAAAGTCCTGGAGACCGTGGGAACTATTAGTGATGCCCACAATGTGTCTGTTTACTTTACTCAGCTTCAACAGCTTATCTCTAACCGCACTGCTTCTTTTTATCCAATGCACATCAGGGCTCACACCTCTCTTCCTGGTCCGTTATCCCAAGGTAATGCCTGTGCGGACTTAGCCACTAGAAGCCAATTGATATGCTTGGCTTCCTCCTTAGAGAGGGCTAAGTTGTTTAACCAAAACTTCCATGTTAATGCATTAATGCTGCACAGGCGTTTTTCCATTTCAAGAGCGGATGCTCGGCAGATAGTATTGCAATGTCCCCATTGTGTCACATTTCTTCATCCCCCTAATTATGGAGTAAACCCACGGGGATTAAAGCCATTGATTGTTTGGCAAATGGATGTGACACATATACCTGACTTTGGTAACCTTAAGTATGTGCATGTTTCCGTTGATACGTGCTCTGGAATTATCCATGCTTCTGCTTTATCGGGAGAAAAGGCACGTAATGTCATTACTCACTGTTTAGAGGCATGGGCAGCATGGGGTGCACCTGCATCCCTTAAGACTGATAATGGACCTGCTTATACTGGCAGACAATTTACAGTTTTTTGTTCTACTATGGGAGTGCAACTTACTCATGGTTTGCCTTATAATCCTCAAGGACAAGGCATTGTTGAGCATGCTCATCGCACCTTAAAGGAAATTTACAAAAACAAAAAGGGGGAATAGGAGCTGAACACACTCCTAAAGAACGCCTGTCCTTAGCTCTCTTTAGCATTAATTTTTTGAATTTGGATATTCATGGTCGCTCTGCGGCCGATAGACATGTGTCCCCTCAGCCCTCTGTGATTGGCTATGTTAAGTGGAAGGATGTTCTTACGGGCCAATGGAACGGCCCTGACCCCGTGCTGACATGGGCACGAGGATCTGTATGTGTTTTTCCCCAGGATCGTACGGAACCATTGTGGGTCCCTGAATGCTTAACAAGAAGAGTCTCGACATCAACTGACCAGCAACAAGAGATACCACAACAATCCTGTGATGAGGATCTTCATTCTACTAAGTGCTCTGGCTCTGGTGCTGGTGCCGATGGCACAGGCGACACCAATGCGGTGGTGGGCAGTGGCACGGGCATGGCCAATGCCGATGCCAGTTCATGGTAATTCTAGTGTCCTCCCCACTCTTTTTTCTACCTCATGTGAGATGTCTGCTCCCTGTGCCTCTCCTAGAGGGGACATGGAGAGAATTTTTAATCAATCTCAAGTTAATCTCACAGGAGTTTTTTGTTTCAGCCTTAGAAACGCTAATTGCATTAGCCTTAAGACCAACAATTTGACTAACTGGGAGGACCCATTGCGGTCCAATCAGGTCTCAGGAAGCATTATCAGTGCTGTATTGAGCAAGGTAGCTTCGGGGGATCAATCAGGCTCAGAGACCCCTGCAAACAACAGCTCTGCTCTTAACATAACAACCTTGGCTATTATCTCCGAGGTACTAATCCCAGTGCCTCCTTTTTCTAGTAGTATTTATAATGCCACTCATTTCAAGGCCTCTCCTTACTGTTCCCCTAATCTTGGTTTCCCCCCAATATTTACGCCTTGTCAGGATCATTCTTGGGAGAAACATCAAGTTGCTAAAGGTTTCTCCCTTTCCCCCTCTCTTGATAGGTATGTTTATAACTTTAACAATAGTGCCAGCTCCTCTACAGGAGTAGGTTGGTCCTGGTTTTAATGGCTGATTTCCAATGAAAAGGGGGCTTCAGCCGATATTTCTGCACTGGCTCAGTTGGTAGGAGCCAAAAGTTAGCTGGCTAATATTTCTGGTACTGTTAGGGAAAGTGAACAAGGTAATAGACTTACATCTGTTTCATTCAACTCTCTGTTGTATAATGCCACATTGCCTCCTGCAATGTTCTGTGTCCAATCCCCCTTCTTATTCCTTTTGGCTAAGGCCACCTCATCGGGGATGCTGGATTGTTCTCATACTACCTGTCTCTTATCTGAGTGTTGGAATGGTTCCTGGACTGTAGCAGTGTTTATGAAGATTCCAACTTTTGTCCCAATCCCGGTCACTGCGGATCCTGATAAATTCCCTATTGTTGAGCTACTTAGAGTCCGCAGAGATTTTGGAATCACAGCGGCTATAGTGACAGCCGTGGTGGTATCTGCTGCTGCAGCGGTTACGGCCGGAGTGGCTATGGCCAATCAAGTACAAACTGCTGCCACTATTAATCAAGTTGTCCAACAAACTTCCACCATACTTGAATCCCAAAATACAATTAATCAACATATTTTGTCAGGGATTTTAGCTGCCAACCAAAGAATAGATTTACTCTAAGCTCAGGTAGAAGAATTGGCTGACTTAGTGCTTTTGGGTTGTGTTGACCAACGTGCACATTTATGCATAACCTCTGTCAGATTTAATGATTCCAGGAATGCTTCCCGCACCATTGGCGAATATTTGGCTGGAAATTGGTCCATGGAAGCGGAAGACATGATCCAGTCTCAACTAACCCAGATAGCTGTCTTGAATAGCACCCGTGTTGATCCCGTGACTTTGGGTCAATTCACCGATTGGATATCTTCTGCCTTTTCCTTTTTTAAAGAGTGGGTGGGGGTAGGCATTTTTGGTGCAATGTGTTGCTTCGGTATGTTTCTCTGTTTGTGGTTTCTCTGTCGCCTCAAGGCCCGCAATGCTCACGATAAGGCTATGATCATCCAAGCTCTTGCAGCTTTAGAAAATGGCAATTCACCTCAAGTTTGGCTTGCGCATCTTAAACAGTAAATCTTTGACATGGCCATTGCACCCCAAGTTATTATAACATTGCACTGGGATCGGAATTTCTTTCCTCGTTATTCTCTTAGTGTTGGAAAGCCCTTTCACTCTGCCGGTCTTGCTGCCATTGCACGCAGGTGGGTTTCCACACTAATGCTTCTCTATTGCCTTAAAGTCCGTGCCTTTCTTTCGGGGTGCTGTCAACTCGTTTGTCGTTGTGTACAGCCACAGTTCATCCTTAGCTGTCCCCCTTCGTCCACCTTCGTCACGATACAGGATGCGAGGCAAGGCACTGCACTTGAGTGATCCTTGAAGTGGACCTCAAGGAGAGCATGTCCTATTGCATGCGGGTTTGATGTCCACGCCCCGCCCCACGAAAAAAGGCGTCGGCTGATATGGCTTCAGATCTTGGGAAGGGCCCTCCTTAGGACTGAGCCATACTATGCAGCCACTTCTGCACAGTGGGATAGGACCTCTACTCTCACCATTGCAAGATGGCGCTGGCTCCACTGTGGTCTGTAATAAACAACTCCTTGTTTGGGAGAGTTGGTGCATGGTTTCTCAGCACCCTGTGAGAAAGTTCCACGTGGCAGCTTCGCATTGGGGCTTGGGATGCTTTATTAAGGCTGGGAGGGGCATCCGACGGGGAATTAGAAGAAATATCAAGGGCCTGAATAAACTGCTGAAAGAAGATTCCTGAGTTGCGTCTTCCTTGCGGGCAAGGGGTCGCGACAACAGGCCTTGTTTGGTCCATCTTCTCTACAATAAGAAGAGAGAGACTGATTCAGACACATCAATTCATCCTGACCTGGTTGTTTGCTGTGGAAGATGACTATTGCTCTCTCAGGTCCTACATAGCTGCCTACATCTTCTCTAAGGATCATTTCTTCATGGATCGTTGAGTTTCTCAGCCGGTGAAAGATCAGCTACATTACTATATTGTAAGACGAACTCTGTCCCTGCTCTTCTGTAAGTTATATTAAGGGAAGAGTGTATGGTTAGGTTCAATAATAGCATCGATTTTGGTTAGGAATCATTCTGCGGGATGAATAATGGTATTGGCAACCTGCGATATTCACAAGAGTATATAGGTGAAATATAAGTATGAAAGCAGAAATTTGGTAAGATTTGAAGCCCAGAAGGGCATTGGGCCCTTGAGTGGGATACTTAGCTTTGAATTATGTCCTGCACAGTTGTCTCAGATAAATCAATACACAATGGCATAGGACCTTGTAACTTGGATGATTGAATGTTGAACAGAACATCCAGTCAAAAAGCAATAGTCGATAGGATTTGGAAGGTATTCGGTAGGCTAAGAAGAAGAGTGAGTATAGGATTTGGACCAAAAGTTCTTAACAATAGGGTTTCGGGTAGAGAGTGAAGGTGAATGTCAGCACATGTGAAGAGTCAGTCACAATGATGAACTGGGGAAAACATGTATGAAAGCACATATCAATAAAGACATTAGGAAATCAAGTAAAGTATAAAGTGAGTGATAGGATTACACATTTTCAACAGGCTGGAGCTTGAATTTATAATCTTAAGAGGAAACAAATATGTAGTCACAAATAGAATTGACATTTGAGAACATTAGGCAACATGGACATGGATGATTTTAGTAATCCATGTTCACTTCCCATTTAGGCTTTGATACAATTGTACATGTGACCTTTGCTTTTTGTGTCCAGAATATTTCTGTGATAAAATGTATATGCAGATCTGGTGACATGAGTATTTCTTCCACCATTTCAGGGAGCAATATTTTGAAGACGTATAAATTAGTATGGGGGTACAAATAGGCGTACCCTGTGTCTATGAATATAGAGATAATGCAAGAATACACCATTCTGTGAATAAACAATATAACTGGATCCACTTTAAATAATGGATTGAATAGATATCTGAAAATATATCAGAAATGTTATATTGATATACAATCATTCATTCCAACAAGTTATATATCTAATGGTCATCTTAGGGTTATGGTTTATCATGAAGGGTGTGTGAGATTTGTTTCAAAATGATTATGGAAATCGATTATAATGTATTTGGAAAGAAGTCTCATTAAAAGACCAGTCAAGAAACATAGAGAAATACATGTGTTCTGGAGAAGAAAGTGATTAAAAGTGAAACAAATGCCTATAATTTTGCTAACTAGTGGATGAAATATGTATCCTATGATGTGAAAAAACTGAAAAATAGTAAGGTACCACTGTTGAATAAAAATGAACATCAAAAGATGCATCATGTCCCATAGGAATCTACTTGCATTGATGTTAAACTGGGTCAGTAACTGTAGAAATATTAGGATTTGTATGTACCTTTCACTGAAGTTAGTTTTCAGTACTAGGAAACAAATATATATTTCAGGTGAATGAATATTTCTGAGAATAATGTTGTGAAAAGTTGATTATTAATCCACATACATGAACATGAATGAATTTAGGGAGTGTATATAAGACACATACATTTCATATTATGAAAATTCTGGAGAGTGTGTGTGTGTGTATATATATATATATACACACACAAACACACACAACACACACACACACACACACACACACACACAAACAACCACAGACAATAAACATACCAATTCATATGCCAAACAAAATTCACCATGAAATATATATCATCCACAGATCCAAAAACATTCATTTCACTGAACATGGATTTATGTATAATGTTGTTCTACTAGGAAGCTCACCTATAGCTTGAAATTTCAGTTCCAACAGCTTTTAGGAGGAGTAATCTCTTCTCACAATTTGTAACTGCCAAGTCAGGCACCTCACAAAAATTTACTTGTGATATCACGTAGGATTCTATATGTGCATATAAAAATACATGTGCTGAATAGGCTACAGAGAAAGGGAGACAGGAATACACATATTTTTTAACTTTAAAAACACATGGAGAACTATTTCAATTAAAAATTGACTAGATTAATAACACCTACCATTTATCTTGCAAAAGGCAAGTCCAATATACACCATGTCTCCTCTGAACTGCTTGTATTTCAATTTTGTTTCAGTTATTTTTCTCCATCATATTAGTATTAGTTGTTAGAGTCTCATAGAGTATGGGTTATTGTGAGGGATATAGTATTTTGAATGGAAAATTGAAAAATGAATCCAATGAGTATGCATATATATGCTATACAATAATCTTCCCACTCTCATCCAGAACAATGCCTTGACATTACCTTCGCCCCAAGTAAGACACAATTAGAGGAGTAGAGTTAAAATATCTGTGAATACATATCTGGGATAGAAAATGCTCAGGAGTTCACAAACATGGATGTGGTAGAGGAGTTTCCAAAAGAAAAGGACAGGGTTGATCTCCCAACCTGATCTTTCAATAAAATTGGGAGTCATCTTGCCACACAGCCATGAGAACATAATTTTTTCTTTACTATAAATTAGTGCAAATTCCAAACCTACTTGGAATTCCTGCCCATGCCTTGAACTCAGCCATATCTGGCTTTCTGACCAGATTGCAGCCCTCTCTGAAACTTTAGTGACACCTCATAAATATTGGCCTTCCCTGGCCAAAGACCCTCTCTAGGCTCTAATGGTCCTCATAATTTTTGATGCTGGGGCCAGCAAATAAAAAATGTAACCTATAATTAGTGTGATGCTTGTCAAAGTTCTGTTTTCTGTAACTCCCCTTTTGTGTAACTTTCTGGGGTATAAAGCTGGGTTGTAGGAAATGTGGGGATGCTGTCTTGTTTCCGCTGTTTGAGAGGGAGAGGCAGCCCACCCGGATGAAATAATAAGCTTGCTTTAATTTGATTTTAATTGGAGTCAGTGGTCTTTTCTTGCATCCTGGTCTAATATTTTAGAGTTCCCCAGTGAGATGACCCAACCAGATCACAAGACCAGACTCCTGGAAATTCTGAAACTGGCCTTTCCTCCAAGGCTCCGGGCTGGAGAGCCAAGTTCAAAGGCCTTGGAGTGAGCCTTCAGTCCGGGGAGCACTGCAGTGAACCATCGCACTATAACTATTAGCAAGCACCTGGTGGAGGAGGCCTCCATAGGTAAGTGGTATCTTTATAACATCTGATATCCGGTAAAGGGACATCTCTTCTGATGACAGAGAGGTGGCATGGGGAGGCTCACATATACTCCTGTCCGGGACAGTAACAAGAATCATTCTGTCCTCTGTTCTGTTCTGTAGGGAATTCCTCTGAAAGGGTAGAGAGGTGCCAACAGGCACGCAGGAGCTCCTTCCCCGGAGCTTTAGCAAGACGTTGTATTGCTCCTCTGTTTTTCTGTTTCTTCACCGGTTTTCTGTTTCTTTGTGTTTTTTTCTGTGTTCTGTATGTTTTTGGTTTGTTAGTTTTTGTGCGTTTTGTTGTGTGATTTCTTTGGTAAAAACATAATGATATTGGACGTGAAAATGGGTAATAAAGCAACTAAGCCTGACACCCCTTTGGACTGTGTTTTAAGGAACTGTGATGAACTTTCCCCCCCTTTGTCAAGCAGGATGAGAGAAGCCCCTAGCTGGTTGCCTGGAGCACACCCACTGCAGAGGGCAATGCCTGCTGGTGACCTAAGAACTGAGTATCTCTTAGGTGAAAAAGTGAAACTCCTTTAAAACCGCTTGTCCCTCCAGATCAAGAGAGTCACAACCTTTCGGCAGAATCCCCTGTGTTTCTCCTTTGTTAGCAAAGCAGTAAACCTCCCTTTTTCTTTTTCTCAAACGCTGTCCTCATTATTAAATTTGTATTAATTGGCTTCAACATCAGGAACCAAAATTTAAGTTACAAATTTTGATACCCTCCCCCGGACCCTGGGACTTTTTGAGAGCTGACTACTGAAATATTAGGAGACGGAGCGTGCTCGGGGTGGAACTGAACCAGAGGAGCTAATCCTGTAAGTAAAAGGAGGGACTGAAGGACTCCCAGCAGCTGCCAAAGCCCTGTTGCTTCAGAGAATTCCCTCCTTCCGTCCCTGCACTGTAAGAATTATGCCACCTCTGTCTTATTAAAAAAGAGAATAAGAAAAAGGGGACACTAAATGCAGTAAAGTCACCATGGAGACCCTTGATTTCACATTTCAGGTTGCTCCTCTTTGAAAACATCTGTTCCCCTTGTGGGGACATCTATCGTGCTACAGGTGTAGGAGATTTTTCTCTTATCTGTTATGTTTTAAAGGCTTCTGTCTGTCAGCCATAGTCTGGAGCTCCTTTCTGTCTGTCTTGTGTCTTTGTTTCTGGCCCTTAAAGACATGTGCAATAATGTGTTCATATTATAAATTGTTTCTTGGGAATGATCTTAGCTCAATGTGTGTCTAAATGATGACGTTTTATTGTAACAATCTGGTATCTGAATGGGTTTTTGAAGCATTGTACAATCTTGCAGTTAAAAGTCTGGTTCATATAATTATTTAGTTTATGATTTTAGATAATTCATGCAAGAGAACTTAAATACTTAGCATGGAAAACTAAAGAACTCTATTTCCAAGTTGGCAAGTAACTTCCCAAACATTCAGTCTTATTTTTCACCAGTTTTGAATTGGGTAGACTGGGAAAATATCACAGTGTGTACCAGTGCATTAATTTGGAAAAGGATAGTAAATCATAGTATGGTATCTGTTGACAGAACAAGATGTAAAGATATAAAATTTTGTGAATTGTAACTTAAAATTGTACCATAATTTTCAACATCCAAACCTGAAAATTATGGTTAAAATGCCTTAGGCCTGAGGTGTCTGCTCAGAATAGCAGTTTTTCCCTGCTCCTTCCAGACCTCAGCCAGGCCTTATGTTGAAATGCAAATGAAAGAAGCCTACTAGCTCAGTAGGAGACTGATCTGAGGCCTAAGGGGGGGGGAGAAAAAATTACATTGTATGGTATTTACTAATAACTGCCCAGTCACTTTTTCTAGGACTCTTATTTTTTTCCTTAGATTCTGTATTGTTTTTAACTCATGATTTTGATCCTACAGACCTAGGTTAATGTTTTTCTGATCAGTTCTATCTTTGACCAACAGTGGAGTTTTTGAAACATTGCAATGGAGATTTCACCTGCTAAAAGCTACAAGGCCTTTACTATAATTATGTGTGCACACTCTTGTTATGTGTTGTATGTGTATATATACATATGTCCGTATATCATGTATATTATATACAAATTAACATACATAAGGAGCGCTCATAAAAAAAGGAGCACTCACAAAAACAAATTTTAAAAAGCGGATCCAAAGATCTTTAATTTACGTGATTTAAATGGTTCACTTTAAATTGGATAAACAGATAAAAATAAATGTCTTTAAATTTAAGCTTACATGTTTTTCTAGGTGTTCAAAAATCTAATAAAATATTAATGTCGACAAAAGGTCTAATATGCCTTGGTTCTAGGACTTTTCCTTCAACAAAAAAATGGTCTACACTGTTCAATACTTTTGTCTAATATTTTGATAAATAAATAAATTAAATTTGATATTTGATTACTCATTCATGAGTATTCTTGTTAGATATGTTATTGATTTACTAAGGTCTGTATAAGTTTGTTCTAAAGTCTGTATAAGATTGTAAAAATCAGTCATGTGTAAAAGACACAAAAATTTCTTAAAACATACGTTTACCAATAACATTGTGTTTATTAAGTTTTATTTTTCTAGAGCAAGCAACCATAAATATTAAACAACTTATTAAATACGATCTGTTATTTTAGAGCACTGTACTGCCATTTCTTTAAAAGCTAAACTTGGTTAATGTAGAAACATCAATGCAATTGTGATGCTATTAATGTGCTCATATCTTCCAGGAATACAAGTCTCTAAGGTAGAAACTTTAAAAGAGCATTATATGAAGCTGGTGTTCTGAAGTTGTATGGTAAAAAAAAAATATATTGGGCATTTATTTACCTTTTATCAATAAGATATGTAAACTTTTATGTTACTTTTTACATTGGGGAACAATTTGAATGTATTTTTATGTTAATGAGAGCCTTAGCTATGAAAAGGATAAAACTTTCAGCGTTTATTTTATTCATGTTTTAAATGTTATATTATATGGTGTTAACTAATGTTCATGTGACCTCAAACAATTAATGTTAACTTTTTAAACTGATATTTAAAAACAAAGATCATCTTTAGAACTAAAACACTTAAGATTTATAAAGAGCCCTGCCTTACTTGAGATAAGGCTCTGTGTCCCAACTTACTACATGTGAGAATGACTACGAAAGCAGTGGGTCAGATGTTATTTCATTTAAAGTTACATTCAAAAGTTCTTTTTTTTCATATCAAGATTATTAGGATCTCAAACAAGAAATATAATAAATAACTCAGCCTAAAAATTCAGGGTAGCTATTACACGAACTAAGTATATTTACTCTTGTTAATTTTATTTTGTAATTTCCTTATAAGTGATCTAAAGATTCCCTGTTAGTGTTTTACAGAAGTGTTGCTTTAAGAACACAACATGGGTTAATTAAAGATAACAAGTCATCACCAAAAGACAGACAGAAAAATACAGATCCCAATTAATAAAAAGATAAATAATTTTAAATTACAGACATTAAAGCCCAGTACTCTTAATATAAGGCTGCTAAAATTTATTTGCTGGATGTTTAAAATTAGGATTTAAAATTAAAGTTAAATGAAAAGGGCCAAGAAAACCAATATTTGATTCTTGCCCTCTGAGTCAGTCTGTATCCAGGGAACAGGGGACTTCCCTAAAGAGCTTTGCAACTCTGAGCCACTGGAGAACAGAAAGCCAATCAGTGCATTTTCTATGAAGAAGACAGTCATCAGAGAAGGGAGACATCCCTGATGCTTCCGAGGGAAGCCACAGGGTCAAGCAAGACCTGGACACACCTAGCGAAAATGGCACTAGCAGAACTGAGAAGCTGCTCTCAAGTTTCCCCAGGAATGACTCCCGTAAAAGCTCAGCTGACTGTTCATAATAGATAGAAACAAAAGTCAGTTTGACTGCTTCATCTTAAACATTTAGGAAAGACAGTTAAACGCAAAATACAGCCATTCCTGGGCATTTTAAATAATAACAGTAATAATAATATTTTAAGGTATACACTTTATGTTAGCCTCCCAAAATAAATAAGACTGGAGGCTACAAAGAAGGGTTCTCAGAGAGGAATGCCTGATAACTATAAAAAGAGACTACCAAGAGGAGCTGCCAGAGGCAGAAGTTTTTAGTTTAAGGACTACAGATATTCCTAACCTACACAGGTAATATTGGAGTTTGCTAGTACAATTATCCAGCCTTGAGTAATAGAATTAAGGGTTTCTCTATTAGACACAGAGGTCATACTAGTAAAAGAATTTTGCAGGATCAGATGGTATTAAATTATAACACTGTATTTTATGGGGAGGGACAACTGTAACCCTAAATGTTAAATATTAAGTTGACAGTCCTGATAACTGGGGATATTTAAGACTGGTGAGGGAACTTCTATACAGTGACATGTTCCAGCTGCTGCAACATTTATTCAGTACTCATGTATTTTGTTTCTCTCATAGAAGAACCCATCCCCAGATGACTTTACAACCTGTACTTCCCCAACCAGACTTCAAACCGAACTGACTTCGAAAAGGCAACTCATGTCTCTCAGACCGTACCCCCTCACTTCACCCTCTCTCAGCTCAGAAGAAGTCAAAATGAGTGACGCCTCGCTTCTTACTACAATGGAGCCAAAAATAAATAGACTATCAATATAAGTAATTAATTAAGTCAGTAAAATCAGGGAGACCGGTTTTGGGTGAGTTCAAAAAATGGGGAGACTGTTACCTGAGGAATTAAATTTCCCTCAGTGCTCGTCCCCTACCCTATCAAAGATTTGAAAGGGACACATTAGAAAATGGGGGAATGATAGACCCAACCTGATATTTTATTTAAATTGGAGCCATCTTGACACAAAGCCATGAAAAGATAATTTTGGCTTAACTATAAATTACAGCAAATTCTGAACCTGCTTTGAATGCCTGCCCATGCCTTGAACTCACCCATGCATGGCTCTCTGACCAGATAACAGCCCTCTCTGAAACTTTATTTACACCTCATAAATATTGGCCTTCCCTGGCCAGACGACACTCTCTGAGGCTCTAATGGTTCTCATAAATTCTGATGTTGGGGCCAGCAAAAAAAAAAATGTAAACTATCATTAGTGTGATGCTTGTCAGAGTTCTGTTATCTGTAACCACCCTTTTCTGTAACATTCTGCGCTATAAAGCCATTCTGTAGGAAAGGTGGGGTTGCTCTCTTGTTCCCGTGGTTTTGGGAGGGAGACAGAGCCCGGGTGGTGGAAATAATAAGTTTGCTTTAATTTGATTTTAATTGGAGTCAGTGGTCTTTTCTTGCGTCCTGGTCTAAAAGGTAAACACTCCACCAACATGGAGCTCTGCCTGCCTAAAGACTACTTGAGAAACTGCCTCTGAGGATGGGCACTTGACATATATGTTGTTGTCAGGAGCTTTAGCTTCCATTCTAAGGAGACCATTAAAGCTGAGTCTGCATCTATGTGACCTGGAGGACATTGTTTCTTATTTTCCAAATAACATGAGGCAGCAGTGCTGACTTCTCTCTTTGTAGGTAAACTGTGGCCACTGAAAGCTAAGTGTCTCCGCATGTGGACTGTGAAGCCATTTGGTCATCCTCCACTTTTCATGGTGTTTCTTGCTGCTGCACTGGGAGTTTGGTATTTGCTTCACGAAATACAAGGAGTTCAACTGGGACACAGTGCTGGAGGGAGTCCTGTCACGTGTGGTGGGTCAGGGTCTGCAGGAGAATGCACCAACTAGGCTTCTATTCCACATAGCTTGTCCCCTTAACCATAGCAACCTGATTCTGAACATTGCCCTGAAACATCTCCATATAACAAGATGCCTTTTATGGAGAGGATTCAGACATATACGTGATTCCTGTCTGCACCATGTCAGCCACAAGCCATTTGGAAGTCAATGACAGATCCACATGGCTTGACAAGAGATGCTTTATCACACACCTGCACATTACAGCTCTGGGCCCACTACTCAGCAGCCTCCAACATACTGGTATCTGTGTTATACACCGTTTTCATGAAACCCAGTCAATCAAGGCACTGTCTGGTACCCTCATGATCAGCAACAGGACATCCAAAGATTCTCCAGGGCCACCTGGTCATGGGAATTTCAAAAATTTCATGGTATTTATCTAGCCATTTTTCAAGGATGAATTTGGGGAAACTGTGGGTTTAAATTCATTCAGGAACCATTAAATTTTGAAGAAGCACATTTCAAGGAAAGCTCTGGTGAACTCTCAGAGGCAAGGCTTCCCAAAGAGTGGCCCAAAGGACACATGAAGCCAAGCCCATTGAGGTCTCCAATGTAAGGTCCATGTATGTTTTGACTCTCAACTATGGCGGCCAATCTTTCAGAATAAAGTCATGTGATATCCAGGCTGAGTTTGACAGTACTCTTTGGAAAGCCACCCTTTTCTATATCTCAGTTTTCAAGGGTGAATCTCATGCATGGCCACCTAAAATCCCAACACAATTCATGGCAATACTTCTCTGAGGTCAGTTCCATTACTCAGTCTCTATGGGAAATCACACCATACTTCAAGCTCAGGTGGACCCAGGCATCTTTACCAACCACCACACAGCTGACCACAATTAAAACCAAAACACTCCCACATGGCCCTCATCTTCTTCCACATATACACTCATCATAACCTCTGGCTGGAGGTTTCCATGAGGGGCGCAGCCCAAGACACTGTCCAAAATAAGCACACTTGAGCCTCATTTGCCTAAAGTCAGCTTGGCCTGGACACCCTTCCTGTGAACAAAGAGTGATCAATTAGTCCTGCTCTATAACTGCTCCGCTTCTCCAATTTGAGGCCTACTGACTGTCTGGTATAGATTCTTCATGAGAATTTGTGTCATGAGAAAACTCAAGCACCTATCGGCTAGCCTCT
This sequence comes from Callospermophilus lateralis, assembly GCF_048772815.1. Lineage (NCBI taxonomy): Eukaryota > Metazoa > Chordata > Mammalia > Rodentia > Sciuridae > Callospermophilus > Callospermophilus lateralis. The sequence continues at coordinate 324,537 of NW_027512818.1, forward strand.
AGAGGGCTTTGAAGAACTCATTTGACCCAAAGAATTCCTATTTTCACTTGATAGAGGTCAGGAAGGTTACAAAAGATGGCGAGACACTTCATCCACAAAGACTGCTCTTTTGGCCATTTTGGTTATGAATGCACACTTGGAAACTTTCTTTAGATGCATCAGATGCTGACAATCTAAGCCACTGCCTCACAAAGGGCCAAGAGGCTGATTCAGCCACATCCCTTTCCAAAGCAATTAAGCAAAGAGCCACAGGTGATGCCCATTCATTTCCGTTTGTAAACTGTTTTCTTCAGGCTTCACAAAGGGGTGGCCTGAGGCAAAGACCTTCCTGACATTCAGGACAACAGAACAATAGGTAAGCAAAAAGCCCAAAGCAGTGTTTCTCCACTGAGACTTTACTGGTCACACAGAATTCTGAGTTTTTGAGATGCTCCCATTCCCTTCAGCTATTAAGTACATGCCCATGTCAGAGAGCTTGGAGGTGGTGCATATCTTGGAAACAAATCCATGAGGCTATTCTGGAGAGTGGCCCGTATTCAAGAAGAAGAGAGAAACTTAGGAAGGTAGTAGGTGTTGCCCATCCATAAGGCAAGCCACTCTCCATTCTTAAATTGGGCAGGATGAATGCTGGGAAGCTTTCTACCAGACAGGACACAACCATTGATGCATTCTCTTTTCAAATGTCTATAACCATGTATACAGTGGGATACACAGACATAGAAACACTCATGTTGTCAAACAAATTTCTAGAAACATTCCACTCCAAACAAACAAACCGACTTATTCTCAGAACATGAGACTAAACAACAAACTCATAGGGACACCCACAACAGCACCTCCTTCCCCCAAGTATGTCTGTGACTATCCTCAGTGTCCTCTGACTGGTGGGCCATACTATGTTCCCCGAAGTGGCCTGTTCTGTCTCAGATCTGGTCTTCTTTGCCAACTCTTTGAAGTTGTCAGGAGCCATGGTTGAGCCACTACCTGCTTTCTCAGAAAAGGCTTCTATTCAGACCTCTCCTGGCATTTGGCCATCATCACTTAAGTAGGTACCAAGAAAGACTGACTCTGTCCTTGATAAATCCAAACAATTGAGACCACTGGGACTGGGACTGGGACTTCTCTGGGTGCCTGGCAGTCAATTACCAAGGAAGTGTGGTAGGTGACTTCCTTCAGGAAATGAATGAGGTCACTGCCTTGGCAACCACTTTGTATTAACAGTTGCTTCCAAGGGTCCCATGAGATGGAGTCTGCCCCTACTTCCTGTGACACTTACACAAGTTAGAATGGTATATCAACCACAGGCACCCAGGAACAGCTCTCCACACAGGCCTGGGCCTGGTTTGGTCCATTTAATCTACATTAAGAAGAGAGAGGCTGATTCAGTCACATTCCTTCATCCTGACCAGGTTGTTTGACATGGAAGTTGACTTTTGCTCTCTCACATGCTTCATAGGTGCCTACATCTTCTTCAGGGATGATTTCTGCATGGAACTTTGAGGTTCTCAGCAGGTGGAAGATCGCCTACATTCCTGTATTGTAAGATCAACAATTTCCCTGTTCTTTTGTAAAGTTAGATTGAGGGAAGAGTGTATGGTTAAGGTTAATAACAGGTTCGATTTCGATTAGGAATCATTTTGCAGAATAAATAATGGTATTGAAAACCTGTGATATTTACATGAATATGCGGTGAAATATAAGTATGAAAACAGAAATCTAGGTAAGATTTGAAGTCCATAAGGGCATTGGGTGGCATGGACCCCATCCTTTGAAGCAGGAATGATCAAATAGCCCTGCTGCTAATACTGCTCTTCTTCTCCAATTTGAGGCCTACTGACTGTCAGGTATATATTCTTACTGTGATTTGGAGTCATGAGAAAACCCAAGCACCTATGGGCTAGCCTCTTCAGGTCTTTGAAGAACTCATTTGACTCAAAGGATTGCTATTCTCACTTGAAGGTAGTCAGGAACTGAAAAGGTCATCGAACGTTGGAGGAAAAGACCAACAAGAAACTGTCTCATGCCAAAAGAAATGGTTTATTGGGGGTCCAGCATCTGGGGCTCAGAGCTCACTCCAGAGGAGGAAAGAAAAAAGATCCCCGAGAACAACTTGAGCAGAGTTTATATACATTCTTTAGAGAGGGCAGGGACTTTACATACATCATAGCCTCCTTTAGGAAATCATCATACGCCGCAGGAAAATCAAATAGCAACTCTAAAACAAGATTAGCACATCCATTGGCGGGAACAGGTCGGGCAGGGGGTGATTTTTTAGCCCTGAGAAGGGGTATACATTTAAACTTTTTGGTTGAAGCCCTGAGATGTATTCGTGCTGAGCTGCAGGGTTTCTGGGAAGGGGTTGTTTAGCTACTAGGTGGTCAGGGAAGATTTCAACACACATCTAATGGGCAGTTCTGGGAATTGTCTTAACTACCACAGGAATTTCAGGTTCTGAGTGCAGCTTGGAAACTTTACAAAACCTGGTTCATTACGTTTCAAGTTAAATTTCTTTTATTCTTTCATTTTCCACTCCTTTTTCTGACTACTTTTAATCTTAAAAGTAATGAATCATAATTATTGCGGGTTCTCAGATTCTATTTCTGCCAGTGGATAGTATTTTTATCTGATTACCATGAGTTTTTTCCTTCCCAATCTGAACCTGGAGAAAGGAAACTATGCAGTTTAGCAAACAAGGTCCCACATTTAGTAACACCCTAAGGATGATCAGGGGTCCAGCTAAGTCTGATAAAAGTTTAGTTAACCAAGAGGACTGGGTAAACCATGACTCAAAACACCCTTGTTGAATCTCCCTTTCTCTCTGGTGCTCTTCAAGGCATTTTCTCAATTTACTCATGGATTCTTTAAAACTCCACTATGGTCAGCATAAAAACAGCATTCTTCTCTCAGTGAAGCACAGATGCCCTCCTCCCTCATGAAGAGGAGGTATAATCCTTGCCTTTTCTGTAAAACAACCTCAGAGAGAGAGGTTAAGGATTCCTGCAAAACTGTGATGGAGGTCTCTAACGTTTTCAAGTCTTGATCTATTGCTGTTTCTAATCGGGCCATTTGTTGTGACCCACGGATCATAGCAGCTGTTCCCGTACCCACTCCTGCAGTAACTCCTATCCCCAGTAGGATGGCTAGAGTAAGAGACACTGGCTCCCGGTGAAATCAGGTTGTTAGTCCCCCTAGTAGACCTTCAAATTATTCTGCATCATCATAGAGCACCCTGGGGAGTATCTGCACCATTACACAATAATTTACAGAGCTATCTAATACCTGGGCTGAAATGCAAGGAGTTCTGATTGTGTGGAGTTCAGTACCATAATGGTTCCTTTAATTAGTTCCCAGGGGGAGGAGTCAGCTGTATTCTGGACTGGGAAAGTAGGCAAAGACTGAAACCAGGAAGTATGAGATGGTAGAGGGGTTCTGGTAGATCTAGGCATGGGAGGTTTAGGAGGTTTAATTCCTGGCTTGAGGGGATTGGGCCCTATTGCTGTGGGCTTTTCTTCCTTTTTAAGCTGGATGGTGAACCAGAGAGCAAAGTCATAACCAGGGCCATAAATATAAAATCGCATTCCCCTAGTATTTCCCATAGGCCATGTTGTTCTGAGGTATCCCCTTCCTTTGGAAGTGAAAGTTATTTGAGGGGGTAACATAGACTATTCTTTCCACAGCGAGTTTTTGACACCGCTTGGCTAGCGGCACATTTCTTTTGATCAATCCAGGTGTCATTTGGTCCTACCTGAATCATACTGTCTGGAGAGTTTGGGTTCCACCATGCACTCCCGTTTGTTCACATCCCCAAGATCTACAATAAAAGTCAATGGGTCCTCCACAGGTTTGGGCCTGTTTGCAACTTCGGAAATCAGCTGGGCACACATAAAAATCAAGACTGGCTAGTTTACACCTCAGTTGGGGAGATGACATCCATAATTCATGGGGTAAGGTGGTCTATGTTGCCCTGGTTTGGGTTTGAGTGGGATATGTGTGGGGTCCTCTATGTCAGGGAGATCCCAGTCAGAGAGGCCTATAACAAGCTGACAAATGTCTCGGTGGAGAGATGGCCACCTAGTCCATAAGGCGGCTGTATGTGAAATAGACCACACTACTTGCCCAGTAGGATTTATAACTTGCCATTGTTGCTGAACAGGCTGATGGGGATTAGGAATGCTGGTGGCCAGGGGAAGAATCCATAGCCCTATCCACACGACAGACACGCAACTTGAGAGGGTTACCAGTCAGTTTCAGTTTCCAGCCGGAATCTGTACAGGGCACAGGCTTGAGATGTGAGGCATGTATCCAGGAAGTGATCCCATCCAATTTCACCACTGTAGGTGTTATAAGAAACACCTGGTATGGACCTTTCCAGCGGGGTTCCAGGGATGACACCTGATGACGTCTCACGTAGACTAAGTCTCCCACTTGATAACAATGTGGGGTTTCTTTGTCTCCAGGCTGATAAGCAGTGGCCAACTATTTCCACAGGTATCGCTGGGTGCTGGGTTTGTTCAAGGGCTTTAAGTCTGTCAAGCAAGGGTGTGTGAAAGGAATCATTAAGTCTCGAGTTGGGGTTAGGTCCCTTACTGGAGGAGGGGCACCATAGAGAATTTTATAATTGGTGAGGTTACACAAAGAGGCATAGAGGTTATTTCTTGCAGGAAACAGTGCATAAGATAGGAGCATAGTCCAATATTTTATGCCGGTCTCCAGGCTTAATTTCGTTAAGGTCTCTTTGATGGTTCTATTCATCCTTTCTACCTGTCCTGAGCTCTGGGGTCTATAAGCACAATGTAACTCCCAATTAATCCCCAGGGTCCTGGCGAATCCCTGACTTACTTGGGCTACAAATGCCGGTCCATTGTCGGACCCTATTACCTTAGGCAAGCCGGACCTTGGAAAAATGTCTTCTAGGATCTTTTTGACCACCATCTGAGCCGTTTTTTTCTTCATGGGGAAGGCTTCGACCCATCCTGAAAAAGTACCTACATAGACTAGGAGATATTTAAGTCCATAACTTGCTGGCTTAATTTGAGTAAAGTCCACTTCCCAGAATTTTCCTGGTCTGGTTCCTCGTAACTGCTTCCTGCAGGAAGCTTGGATGGGTAAGTATTAACTAATTGACAGACTTGACAAGCTCTAGTCACCTGCTCAGCTATTTCTTTCCTCTTTGTGTCAGTCAATAATAAGTCCTTTCTTCGGTCCTTTAAGAGTGCCTACAACTTCTTTGAGTCTAAGTGGGTGAGCTAGTGTAAGTCTTTGACATAAAGGTGGGCTTTTTGAAATTGTAAACTTGGCTCTGTAGGGTCCCAGAGTTCTGTATCTGTCTCCTCAGATGATAAGTTGCCTGAAGGTTCCAGAGCTGCCAAGTCTCCTGATTTTTGTTCCACCCCATGTGGAAAAAGTTAACAGAGTCACTTCGTTTAGGGCTGGCAATTAAGCTTCCTCATCTGCCCTTCTGTTTCCAACCACCACGGGGTCGTTTCCCTTCTGGGGCCCTGGACAGTGCCCTATAGCTAGTTCTTTAGGGCCCTGCACTGCTGAGAGAAGGTGGAGGATCTCATCTTCATTCTTTATTTCTTTCCTGGAAGAGGTTACTATTCTCTTTGCTGGTAAATAGCCCTGTGCACATGAGCAGTGGCAAATGCATAGCGGCTGTCAGTGTATATGGTTGCCCTTTTGCTTGTTGCTAGTTCCAATGCTTTCGTAAGAGCAATCAGTTCTGCTTTTTGGACTGATGTCCCTTCTGGGAGACCAGAGGACCAGATGACATTAGTTTTGCTAAGTACTGCTCGTGCAGCCCGCCACTTACCGTCTTGGAGAAAGCTGCTGCCGTCCGTAAACCATATGACTTCAGGGCGAGGCAGTGGCTGATCCTTCAAGTCTTGTCGTATACTGGTTTTCTCTGCCAGTATGTTTTGACACTCATGAGCGACGGGTCCTGATGATACTTCTGGCAGCAGTGTAGCCGGGTTGAGTGGAGCAGGGGGTCCCAGCATTATACTGTCTTTGTCAAGCAAGAGGCTCTGGTAGTGCTTAATTCTGGAGTTTGATAGCCACCTCTCTGGAGGCTGGCAGATGATGCTCTCCAGGGCATGGGGGACTATAATGGTGAGCTTCTGTCCCAACGTTCATTCATGAGCATCTTTTATTAGAAGGGCTGCCACTGCTATAGCTCTTAAGCAAAGGGGCCACACGCTAGCCACTGGGTCCAGTTTTTTTTATAAGAATGCTACTAGCCATTTCCAAGGTCCCAATGTCTGAGTGAGCATTCCCCGTGCTATTCCTTTCTTTTCTTCTATGTAGAGATTGAAGGGTTTATCTACATCTGGTAGTGCTAAGGCTGAAGCAGAGAGCAGCACCTTTTTTTTTGACATTATCAATAGCTTGTTTGTACTCAGGGGTACATTGGAAGTGGGCATCCCGTTTTATCAGAGTGTATAAAGGTGCAGCCAGAGATGCGAACACAGGAATCCATAACCTGCAAAAGCTGGCAGTCCCAAAAAACGCTCTGAGTTGTCTCTTATTAGAAGGGGGAGGTATCTGCACAACGGTTTGTTTTCTGGGCTCAGTGAGCCATCGTTTGCCACCCCTAAGAGAATAACCCAGGAAGATTACTTCTTGCTGACAAAAGTGGGCCTTTTGGCAGAAGCCCTATATCCAAGCCGAGCAAGCTCGAATAATAGTGCTTGGGTCCCAGACTCAGATTTCTCCTTGGTGTCGGCTGCCAGTAGCAGATCATCCACATATTCGAGTGGGGTGACTTCAGGGTGGGCAGTTCTGAAGTCGTTGAAGTCCCTGTGGAGGGCTTCATCAAAGAGAGTGAGGGAGATTTTGAACTCCTGTGGGAATCTAGTCCTGGTTAATTGGCCAGATGTTCCAGTTTTTGGGTTTATCCACTTGAAAGCAAACAGCAACTGACTGTCCTTATGTAGGGGCAAGCAGAAGTAAGCATCTTTTAAGTCCAGCACAGTGTACCATTCCCGCTCCGGATTCAGAGTGCTAAGCAAATTATATGGGTTGGGTACTGTGGGGTGAATGTCCTGCACTCTGTTGTTGATCTCTCTTAGGTTTGAACAGGATGGTAGTCCCCAGTTCCTAGCTTTCTAACTGGTAGCAGCGGGGTATTCCAGGCTGATTGACAGAGCCTTAAGACCCCAAGAGTCAGGTATTTCTGAATATGGGGCCTTATCCCATCCTTAGCTTCTTTGCTTAGGGGATATTGTTTAACACTGATTGGAGAGGCAGAGGCTTTTAATTATACTGCTATTGGAGGTTGTTTAAGGGCTAGACCTAACCCAGCAGTTTCTGCCCATACATTAGGATAATCTTTTATCCATTTCTGTGCGAGTTTGCTTTGTTGATCAGTTCTAGGGGACACGAAGAGTGATGTTCACCTTCTACGGACATAGTCAAAGCCGTGACTATGGGAGCTTTTACTGAAGGCTTTAGAAACTCCACTTGGGGACCATCAGGGATAAAGGTTATTCTAGACCAGAGTTTGGTAAGCAGATCCCTGCTCATCAATGGGGCTGGACATTCTGGGATTACTAGAAAAGAGTGTGGACTTTTCCATTTACTAGGTTCATAATCCTCTTTTTTGTCCAAGCCTGATATCTACTGGCATTAGCCCCTTGAACTAGGGACCATTTATTTATTTATAGGGGGCCCAGTGGGGTCTTAAGGGCTGAGTATCCTGCTCCTGTATCCATTTCAAAGTTCACTGGAATCCCCTCCACTTCAAATGTTACCCTGAGATCGGGGAGGGGATCCAAGCCCCGACTTTCTTAGTCCTCTTCTAGAGTCAGCATGGCGGGCTCGTGTGGCTGCTCCTTTTTGGGCCACTCTTTGGCTCAGTGTCCTTTTTCTTTTCAGTAGGCACATTGATCTGATGCCAGGGGCAGCCTTTGGCGTGGGCCCAGGTATCCCTTTCTGTCTCCCTGCATTTAACCTTCTGGAGTATTTTTTGCTGTGAACAAAACCTTAGCCAATGCTTTAGTCGGCCTTTTCCTCCTTTCATCCTTCTTTTGTTCCCTTTCCTTCTCTCTCCTCTGTTCCTTCTCCTCCTCAATTTCTCTCTTATAATATACTGTCTCAGGTTCTCTGACTAAATCTCTTAACATCATATCTTGTAATCCATCTAGACATTGTAACTTTCTCTTAATATCTAGGGCAGCCTGCTCGATAAAGGCCATTGCAACAGATGCCTTTTGGTCCTCTGCCTGAGGATCAAAAGAAGTATATATCCTTTATGCTTCCATAATTCTCTCCTGAGACATACAGGGAGACTCATTAGGCCCTTGGATAATCTCTCTTACATTGGCCAAATTAGTCGGCCCTCTGGCGGTCGCTTGGTGACCCGCTATACCCGCTATTAGAGCCCGGCGATAAGTGGACAGATGCTACCTACCTTCAAAGTTGTTGGGTTCCCAGTTGGGACGGTTCATTGGCCCGTAGGGACGGAGAGGGAGCATCACAGGGGATTCTGAGTTTTCTATTATCCATCACCGCCGGGTTCCTTTAGGTGGCCCAGCTTCCTCCAGGGGAGGAGGGGCTGCTGCTGCTGCAGGGAAGTCCCCTGGAGGGCTTGAGTCTGGCCCAATAGCCTCTAGCAGCTGAGAGGCTGAGTCAGCGGCGGGAGGATCATCTGGAACATGTTGGGGGTTGGGGAGCGAGGGTAGAGAATGAGGAGGGGGAAGAGTATCCAGTCTTGTGACTCAGGGAGAATGGTGGGGAGAGCGGGAGTTGTGGAAGGTTTGAATGATATAATCATGAGGGAAGGGGTATATGTCTGTTGATCTGGGTGGCCACGTGGCCCCAGCTAAAAGACAATATCTCTGACTTTTCGGATTAGAGGGAAGTGGAAGGATCCTTCTGGTGGCCATCCGACTCCCAGGATGGGCCATTCTGAAGCTCAGAGAGTCTGCCAGCTCTGGCGTTTTACTGAAAAAGAAAGATTCTGGGCCCTTGAGCGGACATCAGTCCAATGATCAAGGGTCAGGGACAGAGGCATAGAAGTGCTTTGTCCCATAATGGAAGTTACTCAAACAGGGACAGTGAAGACACAAACTCGACACACACAATGACAAACAGTAAACGTTTACCATGAGTCCAAGACAACGATTAGAACTGAGTAACTGGCAAAACCTGATGGGTTAGACAATAAATACAGACAGTAAACTCAACCTGAGTTCAGGACAATGAACAAAACTGAGTAGCTGGCAAAACCTTTTGGGCTGGAAAACCGAATCCTGAAGCAAAATATAACCCAGTTGAGGAAACTACTATTCCTTGATTTCCCTAGTCCTCTGGAGTGCCCCCAGGGACGTGACCTTTGGCTCTGTGACACTTCTGTCAGCCAACATAGGAGAGACTTAATGCCCTCACCCACAGCAACTTTGCCACGCCTTAAACGGAAACCCAAAACAAGAAACAGGCGCGTTACTTACCCTAGGAGAAGTCAGTTGGCGTCTTTGGTCCGCTGCTGCCGAATACCTCACCTGGGGCCTCCAGATGAAAAGGTGGGGCGAAGGTCGGAGAAAAACACCACCAAGAGACTTTCTCATGAAACAGAAAAGGGTTTATTGGGGGTCCAGCATGCTGGGGCTCAGAGCTCACATCAGAAAAGCAAACAACAAAGAGCCCAGAGAACAATTTGAGCAGAGTTTATATACATTCTTTAGAGAGGGCAGGGACTTTACATACATCATAGCCTCCTTTAGCAAATTACCATGTACCCTGGGAAAATCAAATAACAACTCCAAAACATGATTAGCACATTCATTGGCGGGAACAGGTCGGGCAGGGGGTGATTGGTCAGCCTTGTGAAGGGGTAGACATTTAAACTGATTGGTTGAAGCCCTGAGATGTATATGTGCTGAGCTGCACGGTTTCTGGGAAGGGGTTGTTAAGTAACAAGGTCGTCTGGGAAGATTTCAACTCACATCTAATGGACACATCAAAGAATTGTCTTTACTGACTCAGGAATTTCAGGTTCTCAGTGGAGCTTGTAAACTTTACAAAACCTGGTTCTTTACGTTTCAATTTCAATTTCTTTTATTCTTTCTGAACTTTACAAAGGAAGGCCAGAGACTTCATCCACAATGGCTGCTCTTTTGCCATTTTGGTTTTGGATGCATGCATGGGATCTTTTTTAGATCCATTTTGTGCTGATATTCTAAGCCACAGCCTCACACAGGGTCAAGAGGCTGATTAAGACACATCCCTTTCCAAAGCAATTACTTCTCTGAGGTCAGTTACAGAACTTAGTCTCTGAGCAGAATCACACCAGAGTTCAAGCCCAGATGGACCCAGTCATCTCTTCCAACCGCCACACAAATGACCACAATTAAAACCAAAACACTCCCCCAAGGCCCTCATCTTTTTTCATATATACACTCATCATAACGTCTGGCTGGAGGTTTCCATGAATGGCGCAGTCCAAGAGAGTGTCCAAAATAAGCTCACTTGCCCCTCATTTGCCTAACCTCAGGGTAGCCTGGACACCCTTCCAGTGAACCAGAATTGATCACATAGGTCTGCCGTTAATACTGCTCTGGTTCTCCAATTTGATGCCTACTGACTGTCAGGTATAGATTCCTTATGTGATTTGGAGTCATGAGAAAACTGAAGCACCTCTGCAGGGCTTGGAAGAACTCACTTGACACAAAAGATCACTATTCTCACTTGATGGACATCAGGAAAATAACAGAGGAAGGTGAGAGACTTCATCCACAATGACTGATATTTTTGCCATTTTGCTTTTGGATGCACACATTGGATCTTTCTTTAGATCCATCAGGCACTGAGAATCTAAGCCATAGCTTCACAAAGGGCCAAGAGGCTGATTCAGACACATCCCTTTCCAAAGTAATTAAGCAAAGAGCCACAGGTGATGCCCATTTATTTCCATTTTAAAACTGTTTTCTTCAGGCTTCACAAAGGGTGGCCTGAGGCAAAGACCTTCCTGACACTCAGGACAACAGAACAATAGGTTAGCAAAAGGCCCAAAGCATGGTTTCTCCACTGAGACTTTCCTGGTCACACTGATATCTGAGTTTTCTGAGATGCTCGCCATTCCCTTCAGCTAACCAGTACATGGCCATGTCACAGAGCTTGGAGGTGGTACATATCTTTGACACAAAAATATGAGCCTATTCTGGATAGTGGCCAAAATTCAGGAAGAAAACAGGAAATTAAGAAGGTTGTAGGTGTTGCCTTTCTATAAGGCGAGCCACAGTCCATTCATAAATTGGGAAGAATGAATGCTGGGAAGCTTTCTACTAGACAGGACACATCTATGGATGCATGCTCTTTTCTAATGTCTACAACCACAGACACACTGGGATACACAGACCTAGAAACACTCACCTTGTCAAAGGACTTTCTAGAAACAGTTCACTCCAAACCAAACAAACAGCCTTTCCTACCTATTCTCAGAACATGAGACAAAACCACAAACTCACAACCACACTCAAAAAGTCACCTCCTTCCCCCAAGTAAGTCTGTGACTATCCGAAGTGTCCTCTGACTGGTGGGCCATACTATGTTTCCCCAAAATGGCCTGTCCTGTCTCAGATCTGTTCTCCTTGTCCAACTCTGTGAAGTTGTCAGGAGCCTGTGCTGACCACTACCTGCTGTCTCAGGAAAGGCCCATTTTCAGAGGTCTACTTGAATTTGGCCATCCTCAAATCTTTAGTTACCAAGAAAGACAGACTCTGTCCTTGTTAAATCCAAACAAGTGAGCCTACTGGGAATGGGACGGGTACTGGCTCTTTGTGCCTGGCTTCCTGGATCCCAAGTTCAGAGAGTTCCATCCCCCAAGAAGTGAGGTAGGTCAATTCCTTCAAGAACGGAATGAGGTCACTGCCTTGGCAACAACTTTGTCCTAACAGTTGCATTCAAGGGTCCCTTGAGATGGAGGCTGCCACTACTTCCTGTGACACTTTCAGAAGTTAGAATTGTATATCAACCATAGGCACCCAGGAGAAGCTCTCCACACAGGGTTGGTTTGGTCCATCTTCTTTATATCAAGAGGAGAGAGGCTGATTCAGATACATCCCTTCATCCTGACTAGGTTGTTTGCCTTGGAAGATGACTTTTGCTCTCTCAGGCCCTTCATAGCTGCCTAAATCTTCTCCAGGGATCATTTCTGCATCAACCTTTGAGGTTCTCAGCAGGTGGAAGATCCCGTACAATCCTGTATTGTAAGACCAACTCTGTCCCTGCTCTTCTGCAAAGTTAGATTGAGGAACAGTGTATGGTTAGGGTTAATAACATATTCTATTTGGGTTAGAAATTATTCTGCTGGACAAATAATGGTATTGGGTACCTGCGATATTCACAAGAATATATAGGTGAAATATAAATATGAAACAAAAATTCTAGGTACGATTTGAAGCCAGAAGGACATTGGGCCCTTTAGTGGTATACTTAGCTTTGAATTATGTTCTGCACAGATGTCTCAGATAAATCAATATGCAATGGCATAGGACCTTGTACCTTGGATGATTGAATGTTCAAGAGAACATCCAGTCAAAAAGGAATAGTCGGTAGGAATAGGAAGATGGTCAGTAGGTTTAGAAAAAAGAGTGAGTATAGGATTTGGACAAAAGGTTCATTAGCAATAGGGTTTCGGGTAGAGAGTGAAAGTAAATATGAGCACATATAAAGAGTCAGTCACAATGATGAACTGGGGAAAAATATGTAGGAAAGCAGATATTAATAGAGACATTAGGAAATCAGACAAAGTATAATGTGAGTGATAGGATTAGGCATTTTCAATATGGTTGAGGTGGAATATATAATCTTAGGAAGAAAGAAATATGTAGTCACCTATAGGATTGACATTTGAGAGCATTAGGAAACCAGGACATGGTTGTTTTTAGTAATCCATGCTCACTTTTCATTTTGCTTTGGTGAAAGGTTAATAAAATAGGTATTTGTCACTTCCTGTTTTTCTTTATGCTTAACAAAACACTGTTGAAATCTTGAGAACTGTTTGCTAATTTTGTTCCCAAAATGTGCTGTCCCCAACTGCCAAACTGCAGAGTGTACTCCCTCACCCGGTTGCACAAAAACTGCCCACTTGCCCTGACCCATCAATTAATTTCCCTCCCTGCCCTCTCCAAAAAATTATATAAGCTCTGTTTAAGTTGTTCTCAGGGCTCTCTGCTCTAGTCAAGTGAGCTCTGAGCCCCAGCATGCTGGAACCCCAATAAACACTTTGCTGTTGCTGAGTGAAAATGGTATACTGTTCTGTACTTAAAAGATGCTTTCTTTTGCTTGCCTCTGCATAAAGATAGTCAGTTGCTGTTTGCTTTCGAGTGGGTAGACCCAGATAACGGAACTTCTGGTCAACTAACTTGGACTAGACTCCCACAGGTGTTCAAAACTTCCCCAGTCTCTTTGATGAAGCCCTCCACAGAGATCTCAACAACTTCAGAATTATGCACCCCAAAGTCACCCTGCTTCAATATGTGGATGTCCTGCTACTGGCAGCTAACAACAAGGAAAACTGTGAGTCTGGGACCCAAGCACTATTATCCGAGCTTGCTCAACTCGGGTATAGAGCTTCTGCCAAAAAGGCCCAAATTTGCCAGCAAGAAGTAATCTTCCTGGGTTATTCCCTTAGGGGCGGAAATGATGGCTCACTGAGCCCAGAAAACAAACCGTTGTGCAGATACCACCTCCATCTAACAGGAGACAACACAGAGAGTTTCTTGGGACTGCTGCCTTTTCAGGTTATGGATACCTGGGTTTGTGTTCTTAGCTGCTTCTTTATATCCGTTGTTAAATAAGGATGCCCAATTCCAATGGACCCTTGAGCACCAGCAAGCTTTTGATAACATTTAAGAACACTGACACTGAACTCCTCAACTTCACTGAGCCCAGCCTGCAATTTCAGAAAGCCCTACACTACGTTAAAAATGTACATCAACTTACTCACCTTGGTTCAAAGAAACTGCAGGCATTCCTGAAAGATCAGGAACAGAGATTTCGACTAACTTACTCACAGTGAAAAAAAAATAACTGAACGGGTAACAAAAGCCTGTCGGTTCTGTCAATTGGTTAATGCTTACCCTTCCAAGCTTCCTGCAGGAAAGCACCTACGATGAACCAGACCAGGACAATTCTGGGAAGTAGACTTTACTGAAATTAAGCCAGCAAGGTATAGACTTAAATATCTCCTAGTCTTTGTAGATAAATTTTCAGGATGGATTGAATCCTTTCTCACAAAAAACAAAACAAACAAACAAACAAAAAAAAAAAACCGGCTCAAACGGTGGTCAAGAAGATCCTGAAAGATATTAAGATATTTTTTCAAGACAAGGCCTGCCTAAGGTAATAGGGTCTGATAATTGAACGGTGTTCATGGCCCGGGTAAGTGAGGGCTTAGCCAGGACCCAGGGGATTAATTGGAAGTTACATTGTGCTTCTAGACCCCAGAGCTCAGGACAGGAAAAAAAAATAAATTGAACCATTAAAGAGACCTTAACGAAATTAAGCTTAGAGACCGGCATAAAATATTAGACTATGCCCCTGCCTTATCCACTGTTTCATGCAAGAAATACTCCCTCTGTTTCTTTGTGTAAACTCACCCCCTATGAATTTCTCTATGGTGCACCTCCTCCAGTAAGGCACGTAACCCCAACTCTAAGACCTAACGATGCCTTCCACACCCCCTTGCTTGACAGAATTAAATCTCTTGAAAGAACTCAATGATACCGGTGAAAACAGCTGACAACTGCCTTGCAACCTGGGGACAAGGGGACTCCACATTGATATCAAGTAAGGGACTTCATCTACATAAGACAACATCAGGTGTCATCCCTGGAACCCTGCTTGAAAGGACCATACCAGGTGCTAATTATAACACCTACAGCGGTAAAAGTAGACGGAAACACTTCCTGGATCCATGCCTCTCATCTCAAGCCGGCGCCCTGTCCAGACTCTGTCTGGAAACTGGGAAAGACTGGTAACCATTTCAAATTGCATATTCGCTATGTGGATAAGGCTGTAGACTCTCCCCTTGGCCACCAGTACACCTAACGCTCATCAGCCCGTTCAGCAGCGATGGCTTATCACAAATCCTACTAGACAAGAAGTATGCTCTAACTCGTATACAGCTCCCTTAGGGACCTGGTGGCTAGCTCTCCACCCAGACATTTGTGAGCTGGCTATAAGTCTTTCCTATTAGGATATCGCTGATGAAAATCCCACTAAAATTCAATTAAATCCCTTCCATACCATAGATAATGGAAACAAACATTAGGGATTTAGGGACACGTGAGCCAGATGCAGGTTGGATAGACTAGATTAGTATGTTTGCCCAGCAGACTATCAAAGCCACAAACAACCATGGCTGTGTGGAGGGAAAGCCAACTTCTTCTGTAAGTGATGGGGATTTGAGCATACAGGGGCTGCCTGGTGGAACGCAAAATCCTCATCAAATTCAGTACACAGCATTGGCCATATTACCAATTAGACAACCAAAACTGATGGCCCCCAGAGGAGTCTCTAGATCCTCAAATTCTGTGTTACCTTTTTAACTTCTGCAAGTGCTCAAGAGGATGAAAGGAAATTCCCCTATGTGGAGGCCTTTTACCTCCTTCGCTCACTTCCTGAACTATGCATCTCCAATAGATCCTCACCCTCAGGCTTCTGCTCCAGACTCTCTACTGTCAGTCCCACCTCAGCAACCTGATTTCTCTCCTCCAGTTACTAGATCAAAAACCCAAACCTCCACCCGTTCTCAGATCATTGCTCCCTTGCTGAGGTAGCAGGTACTGAGGTACCCCTCTAAACACTCACTCCTCTCTTCTCCTGTCAGTGCCTACACCCGGTCTCCCCAGGTCCTCTTACCAGGTAACCCAAAGCTCAAACCAGCTGAGAAGAGCCCTCAGACCCCTATCCAAGATGTAATAAAAATGGCCTTTAAAGTTGCTTTGTCATCACTGAAAACAGGTTACTAAGAATTTAAAATCCCTCCCAGGCTTTCTGGGATACTCACTCCCGTCTTCCCCTCTGTTCTACCTGTTCTACTGCTCAAGATTTTGTTCCTAGGAAAATCCCAAACCCCTTTTCCATTATGCTTTTTCATCTCTCTTTTCTCATTCTCAGATCCCCGGAGCTGCTCTCATTCCTCGCCTTCCCCGTCTTTCCCCTCTATACCAGGCCCACAGAAAAATCTTAACTGAACTTCTCCAGAAGTCTTCACCATGGATGACTTTAGAACTTTCAGCAAAAGAGTCCCTATAAAAGAGTTCAGTGTAGATAAACTTGCTCTTTTTCTGTTGCCCTGTTATACTTGGCCACTGCTTGGAAAAATCAGCACTTCTAAGCTAGACAACCCCTTAATAGTTTTTCACACAATATGTGAACAAGGCCTCTGGCCTTGAACTGGGGCTTCACAGAGATGGCTACATTTCTAAAATAAAATATACCAACTGGGCTTCATGGTAACAGCTGAAGGAGGATAAAAGAAAAGGAAGAAAAAGCTCTCCCCCTCCCAGGTGTCCTTGAAAAGTTAACTTGCCCAGAACAGAGGAAATAACAGAAAAAAAAATCTTTTTGTGAAGTTCTGCCGACTGTGAACTTCCGAGCCCCTTTTCTTTCATGTTGGGTACAAAATTCTGAAACTACCTAACCTTGGGGTTCAGGGCGTTAATTGATTACAACAGAAGCAATGCACTCTGAATCCGGTTGCAACCAAATAGCACTGTTTCCCTGTTTTCGGTGCTATCTTAGGTGCCTTGCCTTGTCTGTCCCTACAACAGTATAATTCTATATACTTAAACATTGTTTATGTTTTCATGAAATGGTCAACAGATGTGATTAATTGTGTATTGGTGCAGATGTTTCCCAGAGTGCTCTATAATGATGCAGGTTCATTTGAAATTCAAACAGGCGGGCATACAACACGGTTCCGCTGGGAACATATATCCCTAACTTTAGCCATCCTATTAGGAATAGGAGTTGCTGCAGGGGTGGGCACAGAAACCCCTGCCCTAGTCCATGGGACACAACAAATGACCCAATTAGAAGCAGCAATAGAACAAAACTTAAAGATAGTAGAAACCTCCATCACAGCTTTGCAGGAATATTTATCCTCTCTGTCTGAAGTTGTTTTACAGAACAGTCGAGGGTTGGACCGCCCATTCATGAGAGAAGGGGGCCTTTGTGCTGCATTGAGGGAAAAATATTGTTTTTATGCCGACCATACTGGAGTTGTAAAAAAAATCTATGAGTAAATTAAAAAGACACCTTGAAGAGCGTCACTGAGAGAGGCCCAAAAAGGGTGGTTTGATTCTGATCCATACATTCCCTCTGGTTAACTATGTTTTTATCAACCATGGCCGGTCCAATAATAATCCTCATATTACTGCAAAGTATAAAACCCTGTTTGCTCAAACGTGTAATTTTTTTTCTCTAAGCTCAAATTGGACAAGTTAAACTTATGGTAATAACCCACTTGCAGACATAGAATGTGACACCAGCCTTGATCACTTTTATAATTATAAGTAGCCAGAAGAAGAAGTGGGGAATGAAAGGTTAACAAAATAGGTACTTGTAACTTCCTATTTTTCTGTATGCTTAACAAAACACTGTTGAAATATTGAGAACTGTTTGCTAATTTTGTTCCCAGAATGTGCTGTCCCCAACTGCCAAATTGCAGAATGTATTCCCTCACCCGTTTACATGCAAACCGCCCACTCACCGTGACCCATCAATAAACTTCCGTCCCTGCCCTTTCCAAGGAAAGAATATAAGCTCTGCTTAAGCTGTTCTCAGGGCTCTCTGCTCTATTTCTGTGAGCTCTGAGCCCCAGTATGCTTGACCTCCAATAAACCTTTTGCTGTTGCATGAGACAGTCTCTTCGTGGTCTCTACCTCTGATGCTCGCACGAACATTACTTGAATGATTGAATGTATAAGAGAAAATCCAGTCAAAAAGGGATAGCCAGTAGGATTAAGAAGATAGTCGGTAGGTTTGGGAAGAAGACTGAGTATAGGATTTGGAACAAAAGTTCTTTAGCAATAGGGGTTCTGTTAGAGAGTGAATATAAATGTCAGCACATGAGAACAGTCACAATAATGAACTGAGGAAAATATGTAGGAAAGCAGATATCAATAAAGACATTACTAAATCAGGCAAAGTATAAAGTGAGTGATACAATTAGACATTTTCAACAGGGTGAGTTTGAATATATAATCTTAGGAAGAAACAAATATGTAGTCACCAATAGGATTGACATTTGAGAGCATAAGGCAACCTTGACATGGATGATTTTTGTAAACCATGCTCACTTTCTATTTAGGCTTTGGTACAATCTAAGTGTGACCTTTGCATTTGTGTCCAGAATTTTACTGTGATAAAATATATATGTAGATCTGGTGACACAAGTATTTCTTCCACCATTTCTGGGAGCAATATTTTGAAGGCATATAAATGGGTATTGGGTGTACAAAGAGGTGTACACTTTGTCCATGAATATAGAGATAATGCATGAATAGACCATACAGTGAATAAATAATATAACTGTTTCCACTTTAAATTATGGATTGAATTGATATTTGAAAATATATAAGAAATCTTATATTGATTTACAATCATTCATTCTAACCAGTTATACATCTAATATTAATATTATGGTTATGGTTTATCATGAAGATATGTTAGTTTTGCTTCAAAAGCGATTATGGAAATCCAAAATAATGTGTTTGGATAGAGTCAGTCACAATGCTGGCAAAATGTGAACAAGGCCTCTGGCCTCAAATTGAGGCTTCACAGAGATGGCTACATTTCTAAGATAAAGAAGTTACCAACTGGACTCCATGGTAACAGCTGGCAGGGAGAAAAAAGAAAGAGAAGAAAAAAGCTCTCCCCCTCCCAGGTGTCCTTAAAATGTTAACTTGCCCAGAACAGAGAAAAAAAAAACAGAAACAAAAACTGCTTTCTCTGAACTTCTGCAGACTGTGAACTTCTGAGCCGCTCCCTTACATGTTGGGTACAAAATTCTGAAACAACCTAAACTTGGGGTTCAGGGAAGTAACTGATTACAACAGAAGCAATGCCCTTTAAATCTGGTTGCAACCAAATAGGACTGTTTCCCTGTATTCGGTGCTATCTTAGGTGCCTTTCCTTGCCTTGTCCATCCCTTTTCTCATTTAAAGACCAGTCAAGAAACATGGAGTAATACATGTGTTCTGAAGCAGAAAGTGATTGATAGTGAAACAATTGCCTATAAATTTCCTAACTTGTGGATGAAATTTATATCCTATGATGTGCATTAATTGAAGAAATACTAATCTACCAGTGTTGAATAAAAATGAACGTCAAAATACACATCATGTCCGATTGGAATCTACTTGCATTAATATTAAACTGGGTCAGTTACTGTAGAAATATTAGGATTCTTATGCACCATTCACTGAAGTTAGTTTTCAGTACTAGGAAACAAATATGTATTTCAGGTGAATGAATATTTCTAAGAATAATCTTGTGAAAAGTTGATTATAAATCCACATACATGAATATGAATGAATTTGATGAGTGTAAAATAAGACACATATTTCATTTGTTGAAAAATCTGGAGAGTGTATATATATATATATATATATATATATATATATATATATATATATATATACATACACACACACACATTAAAAACAGCAATATATATGCCAATTGAAATTTATAATGAAATATATATCATCGACAGATAGAAAAATATTTATTTTACTGAACATGGATTTATGAATAATATTGTTCAAGTAGGAAGATCACCCATAATTTAAATTTTCTTTTCCAACATCGTTTAAGAGGAGTGATCCCTTACAATTTGTATCTGCCAAGTCAGCCACCTCACAAGAATGTACGTGTGGTACCAGGTAGGATTCTTTCTGTGCATATAAAAATACAGGTGGTGAATAGGCTACAGAGAAAGGGAGAAAGGAATTCATAGGTGGTTAACTTTAAAAAAAACATGGAGAACTATTTCAACAAAAAATTGACTAGATTTATAAATCCTACCCTATATAATGCAAAAGGTAAGTCCAACTATACACCATGCCTCCTCTGAAATGGTTGTATTTTCATTCTGTTTGGGTTATTTTTCTCCATCATATTAGTATTAGTAGTCAGAATATAGTAGGGTAGGGGTCAGTGTCAGGGATTCAGTATTTCGAATGGAAAATTGGAAAATGAATACAATGTGTATGTAAACATGTGCTACACAAAAATGTTTCCACTCTTATCCAGAACAATGCCTTGACAGTACCTTCGCTCCAACTAAAACATCATTAGAGGAGAAGAGTTAGAAAATCAGTGAAAACACATCTTGAATGGAATATGCTCAGGATTTTGAAACCTTGGAGGTGGTAGAGGAGTTTGCAAAAGTAAGGGACAGGGTGAACACTCCACAAACATGGAGTTCTGTTGGACTAAAGACTTCTTGAGAAACTGCCTCTGAATTTGGGCACTTGAAATATATCTTGTTGTCACAAGCTTTAGCTTCCTTTGTAGTGAGACCATCAAACCTGAGTCTGCATCTATGTGACCTGGAGGACACGGTTTCTTATTTTCTAATGAAAATGAGGCAGCAGTGCTGAATTCTCACTTTGTAGGTAACCTGTGGACACTGGGGGCTAAGTGTCTCCCAGTGTGGGCTGTGAAGCCATTTGGTCATCCTCCAATTTTCGTGGTGTTTGTTGCTGCTGAATTGGGGATTTGGTATTTGCTTCACGAAATACAAGGAGTTCAACTGTGTCACAGTGCTGGAGGGAGTTCTGTGACGAGTGGTGGGTCAGGGTCTGCAGGAGAATGCACCAACCAGGCTTCTATCCCACATAGCTTGCCCCCTTGACCATAGCAACCTGATTCTGAACATTGCCCTGAAAGCTCTCCATATAACAAGATACCTTTACACAGAAGTATCTACTGGCTGCACCATGTCAGTAACAAGCCATTTGGAAGCCAAATGCAGATCCACATTGCCCCACCACATGTTTTATCACACACCTGCCAAGCACTGTTCTAGGCCCACTATTCAGCAGGCTCCAACGTACTGGCATCTCTATTCAACACAATTTTCATGAAACCTAGTGAATCCAGGCACTGTCTGGTGTACTCAAGATCAGCATAAGGACATCCAAAGGTTCTCCAGTGCCACCTGGTCTTGGGAATTTCAAAAATTTCATGGTATCTGTTTAGCCATTTTTCAAGGATGATGTTGGAGGCACTGTGGGTTTCAATATATTCAGGACCTGTTAAATGGTGAGGAAGCTCATTTCAATGAAAGCTCTGGGGAACTCTCAAGGGCAAGGCTTCCCAAAGAGTGGCCAAAAGGTCGCATGAAGCCAGGCCTATTGAGTTCTACAATGTGAGGTCCATGTCTTTTTTGACTCTCAACTATGGCTGCCAAGTCTTTCAGAATAAAATAATGTGATTTCCTCACTGAGATTCCCAGTGATCTGTGGAAAGTCAATCTGGGCCTAGATCTCAGTTTCCAATGGTCACTCTCATGTGTGGTCTCCTAAAATCCCAAAACAATTGATGGCAATACTTCTCTGAGGTCAGTTCCAGAACTCAGACTCTAAGGGGAATCACACCAGAGTTCAAGCCCAGGTGGACCCAATCATCTCTTGCAACTGCCACACAAATGACCACAATTAAAACCAAAACACTCCCACACGGCCCTCATCTTCTTCATAACCTTTGGCTGGAGTTTTCCATTAGGGGCGCAGTCAAAGACAGTGTCCAAAATAAGCTCCCTTGTCCCTCATTTGCCTAAAATCTCAGTGGCCTGGACACCCTTCATGTGAACCAGGAGTAATCAAATAGGTCTGCCATTAATACTTTTCCAGTTCTACAATTTGAGGCTTTCTGACTGTGGGGTTTAGATTCTTTATGTGATTTGGAGTCATGAGAAAATCCAAGCACACATGGGCAAGCTTTGCAGGGATTTGGAGAATTCTTTTGACCCAAAGGATCCCTATTCTCACTTGATTGAAGTGAGAAACCTTACAGAGGAAAGCTAGAGACTTCATCCACAATGACTGCAATTTTTGCCCTTTGATTTTGGATGCACACATGGGATCTTTCTTTAGATTCATCAGGTGCTGATAATCTAAGCCACAGCCTCACACAGGGCCAGGAGGCTGATTCCGACACATCCCTTTCCAAAGCAATTAAGCAAAGAGCCACAGGTGATGCCCATTCATTTCCATTTGAAAACTGTTTCTTAGGGCTTCACAAAGGGGTGGCTGGAGGCAAAGACCTTCCTGACATTCAGGGCAAAAGAAAAATAGGTAAGCAAAAGGCCCAAAGCAGGGTTTCTCCACTGTGACTTTTCTGGTCTAACTGATATCTGAGTTTTCTGAGGTGCTCGCCAGTCCCTTCAGCTATCCAGTACATGGCCATATCACAGAGCTTGCAGGTGGTACATATCTTTTACTCAAAACCATGAGCCTATTCTGGAGTGTGGCCAGAATTCAGGAAGAAAATAGGAAATTAGGAAGATAGCAGGTGTTGCCCATCCATAAGTCAATCTTCTGCCTAATCATAAATTGGGCAGGATGAATACTGGGAAGCTTTCTACTAGACAGGACACATCCATTGATGCATTCTATTTTCTAATGTCTACAACCACGGACACAGTGGGACACACAGACATAGAAACACTCGCCTTGTCACATGACTTACTAGAAACAGTCCATACCAAACCAAACAAACCGCCTTTCCTATCTATTCTCAGAACATGAGACAAAACCAAAAACTCACACCCACAACCACAAAGGCACCTCCTTCCCCCAAGTAGGTCTGTGACTATCCAGAGGGTGGTCTGACTCGTGGGCCATAATATATTCCCCCAACATGGCCTGTCCTGTCTCAGATCTGGTCTCCTTAGCCAACTCTGTGAAGTTGTCAGGAGTCCGCGATGAGCCACTACCTGCTTTCTCTGGAAAGGCCAGTTTTCAGAGCTTTCCTGGCATTTGGTCAACCTCACAACAGTAGGACCAAAAAATAATGTCTCTGTCCTTGTTCAATCAAAACAAGCGAGCCCAATGGGACTGGGACTGGGACTGACTCTGGGTTCCTGGCTTCCTGGATCAAAAGTTCACAGTGTTCCATCACCAAAAGTGTGAGGTGTGGTCATTTCTTTAAGGAACTGAATGAGGTCACTGCCTTGGCAAACACTTTGTCCTCACAGTTGCTTTCAATTGACCAATGAAACGGAGGCTGCCCCTACTTCCTTTGAAATTTTCACAAGTTAGAATGGTAGATCAACCATAGGCTCCTGGAACAGCTCTCCACACAGGCCTGGTTTGGTCCATCTTCTCTACATTAAGAAGACAGAGGCTGATTCAGACATATCCTTTCATCCTGACCAGGATGTTTGCCATGGAAGATGACTTTTGCTCTCTCAGGTCTTTCATAGCTGCCTACATCTTCTCCAGGGATCATTTCTACATGGACCTTTGAGGTTCTCAGCAGGTGGAAGATCACCTACATTTCTGTATTGTAAGTCAAACTCTGTCCGTGTTCTTCTGTAAAATTAGATTGAGGGAACGGTGCATTCTTAGGGTTAATAACATGTTCCATTTGGGTTAGGAATCATTCTGTGAGATGAATAATGGTATTGGAACATGCAATATTTATAAGAATATATTGGTGAAATATAAGTATGAAAACAGAAATCTAGGAAAGACTTGAAGCCCAGAAGGGCATTTTGCCCTTGATTGGGATACTTAGCTTTGAATTACATTCTGAACAGTTGTCTCACATAATTCGATATCGAATGGCAAAAGACCTTGTACCTTGGATGATTGAATGTAGAAGAGAACATCCACTCAAACTGGGATAGTCAGTAGGTTTAGGAAGAAGAGTGAGTATAGGTTTTGGAACAAATTTCATTAGTAATAGGTTTTTGGTTAGAGAGTGAACGTAAATGTCAGCACATGAGAAGAGTCAGTCACATGATGAACAGGGGAAAATATGTAGGAAAACAGATATCAATAGACACATTAGGAAATAAGGCAAAGTATAATGTGAGTGATAGGATTAGACATTTCCAACAGGGTTGAGTTTGAATATATAATCTTAGGAAGAAACAAATATGTAGTCACCAATAGGATTGATATTGAGCATTAGACAACCTGGACATGGATGTTTATAGTAATACATGTTCAATTTCCATTTAGGCTATGGTACAAACATAAGTGTGAGCCTTGCGTTTTGTGTCCAGAATATCACCGTGATAAAATATATATGTAGATCAGGTTACATGAGTAATTCTTCCACCATTTTTTGAAGCAATATTTTGAAGATGTATAAATTAGTATTGGGGGTACAAAGAGATGTACCCTGTGTATATGAATCTAGAGAAAATGCATGAGTAGACCACACTGTGAATTAATAATATAACTAGTTCTACATAAAATAATGGATTGAATTGATATCTTAAAATATATAAGAAATCTTATATTGAAATACTATCATTCATTCCAACTAGTTATACATCTAATGGTAATATTATGGTTATGGTTTATCATGAAGGGTGTGATTTTTGCTTCAAAAGTGATTATGTAATTCAAAAATCATGTGTTTAGAAAGTAGTCTCATGAAACGACCAGTCAAGAAACATGGAGGAATACATTTGTTCTGAAGCAGGAAGTGATTGAAAGTGAAACAAATGCCTATAAATATGCTAACTTGTGGATGAAATATATATCATATGATGTGCATAAACTGAAGAAATAGCAACGTACAAGTCTTGAATAAAAATGAACGTCAAAATACATGTCATGCCCCATAGGAATCTACTTGCATTGATGTAAAACTGAGTCTGTTACTGTAGAAATATTAGGATTTGTATGCATCGTTCACTGAAGTTAGTTGTCTGTATTAGGAAACAAATATGTATTTCAGGTGGATGAATATTTCTGAGTATAAT
The DNA here is from genome assembly GCF_048772815.1 of Callospermophilus lateralis. Lineage (NCBI taxonomy): Eukaryota > Metazoa > Chordata > Mammalia > Rodentia > Sciuridae > Callospermophilus > Callospermophilus lateralis. The sequence goes on from NW_027512818.1 coordinate 349,495, forward strand.
CTTGTGAAAAGTTGATTATACATCCACATATATGAACATAATAGAATTTAGAGAGTGTATAATAAAACACATATATTTTGAAAAATCTGGATAGGAGATATATATATATATACATATATATACATATATATATATATATATATATATATATATATATATATATATATATATATATATACAAAAAAAAACAAAGACATTAAAAAGTAGCAATATGTATGCCAATTGAAATTCATAGTGAAATATATATCATCCACGGATGCAAAAATATTTATTATACTGAACATGGATTTATGTATAATGTTGTTCAACTAGGAAAATTAATCCAAAGTGTATGCAAAATTGTGATACAAAAAATCTTTCCACTCTCATCCTGAACAATGCCTTGACTTACCCTCACCTCAAGTAATTCACAATTATATGAAAAGAGGTAAAAAATCTGTGAGTACATATCTGGAATTGAATATGCTCATGATTTCACAACTTTGCAAGTGGTTGATGAGTTTCCAAAAGTAAGGAACAGGGTAAACACTTCACAAACATGGAGCTCTGCTGGACTAAAGACTTCTTGAGAAACTGCCCCTGAGGTTGTGCACTTGAAATATATGTTTTTGTCAGGAGCTTTACCTACCTTTGTTGTGAGACCATCAAAGCTGGGTCTGCATCTATGTGACCTAGAGGACATGGTTTCTTATTTTCCAATGAACATGAGGCACCAGTGCTGAAGTCTCTCTTTGTAGGTAAACTGTGGCCACTTCGGGCAATGTGACTCCCCGTGTGGACTTTGAAGCCATTTGGTCATCCTCCACTTTTCGTGGTGTTTCTTGCTGCTACACTGGGAGTTTGGTATTTGCTTCATGACATACAAGGAGTTCAACTGGCACACAGTGCTTGAGGGAGTCTTGTAACGTGTGGTGGGTCAGGCTCTGCAGGAAAATGCACCAACTAGGCTTCTATCCCACATTGCTTATCACCTTGACCATAGAAACCTGATTATGAACATTGCCCTGAAACCCCTGCATATAACAAGATGCCTTTTCATATAATGGTCTCCTGGCTGCACCAAGTCAGTCACAAGCCATTTGGAAGCCAATGGCAGATCCACATGGCCACAACACAGATGTATTACCACACATCTGCCCACCACTGCTCTAGGCCCACTACTCAGCAGCCTCCAACTTACTGGCATCTCTGTACTACACAATTTTCATGAAACCCAGTCAATCAAGGCACTGTCTGTTATACTTATGATCAGCAACAGGACATCCAATGGTTCTCCAGTGCCACCTGGTCATTGGGAATTTCAAAAATTTCATGGTGTTTATCTATGCATTTTTCAAGAATGAAGTTGGAGGCACTTTGGGGTTTCCATTCATCTAGGAACCATTACATGGGGAGGAAGCTAATTTCAATGAAAGCTCTGAGGAACTCTCATAGGCAAGGCTTCCCAAACAGTGGCCAAAAGGTCACATGAAGCCAGGCCCATTGAGGTCTACAACGTGAGGTCCATGTGTCTTTTGACTCTAACTATGGCTGCCAAGTTTTTCAGAATAAAATCATGTGATATCTTTGCTGAGATTTTCAGTTCTCTGTGGAAAGCCATCCTGGGCCTAGATCTCAGGTTTCAAGGGCAACTCTCATGTGTGGCCTCCTACAATCCCAACACAATTCATGGCAATACTTCTCTGTCGTCAGTTCCCAAACTCAGTCTCTAAGGGAAATCACACCAGAGTTCAAGCCCATGTAGACCCAGTCATCTCTTCCAACCGCCACACAAATGACCACAATTAAAACCAAAACATTTCCACATGGCCCTCATCTTCATCCATATAGACACTCATCATAAACTCTGGCTGGAGGTTTCCATGAGGGGCGCAGCCCAAGACAGTGTCCAAAATATGCACCCTTGCCCCTCATTTGTCTAAATTTAGGGTGGCCTGGAAACCCATCCTGTGAACAAGGAGTGATAATATAGGCCTGCTGTTAATACTGCTCTGCTTCTCCAATTTGAGGCCTACTGAATGTCAGGTATAGATTGCTTATGTGATTTGGCATCATGAGAGAACCCAAGCACTTCTGCAGCACTTTGAAGAACTCATTTGACCCAAAGGAATCCTATTCTCACTTGATGGAGTTCAGGACCTAACACAGGAAGACAAGAGACTTCATCCACAATGACTGATCATTTTGCCATTTTGGTTTTGGATGCACACATGGGATCTTCTTTAGATTTATGAGGAGCTGAGAATCTTAGCCACCCCCTCAATCAGGGCCTAGTGTCTGATTAAGACACATCCCTTTAAAAAGCAATTAAGCAAAGAGCCACACGTGATACCCATTCATTTAAATTTGAAAACTGTTTCTTCAGGCTTCTAAAAGGGGTGGCCTGAGGCAAAGACCTTCCTGACATTCAAGGCAACAGAACCATAGGTAAGCAAATGGACCAAAGCAGGGTTTCTCCACTGAGACTATACTGCTCACACTAATATCTGAGTTTTCAGAGATGTTCCCATTCCCTTCAGCTATCAAGAACATGGACATGTCACAGAGCTTGGAGGTGGTACATATCTTGGACAATAAATCATGAGCTTATTCTGGAGAGTGGCCAGAATTCAGGAAGAAAACAGGAACTTAGGAAGTTAGTAGTTGTTTCCTATCCATAAGGCAAACCACAGTCCATTTATCAATTGTGAACGATGAATGCTGGGAAGCTTTCTACTAGACAGGACACCTCCATTGATGCATTCTCTTTTCTAATGTCTAAAACCACGGACACAGTGGATACACAGACATAGAAACACTTGCCTTGTCAAAAGAGTAACTAGAAACAGTCGACTCCAAACCAAACCAACCACCTTTTCTACCTATTCTCAGAACATGAGACAAAACCATAAACTCACACCCACACACATAAAGGCACCTCCTTCCCAAAAGTGGGTGTGTGACTATCCAGAGTGTCCTCTGACTGGTGGGCTATACTATGTTCATCTCGAAATGGCCTTTCCACTTTCAGATCATGTCTCCTTGGCCAACTCTGTGATGCTGTGAGGAGCCTGCAGTTAGCCACTACCTGCTATCTCAGAAAAGGCCCCTCTTCAGAGCTCAACTTGCATTTGGCCATCCTCACATCAGTAGGTACCAAGAAAGTCTTACTTGTACTTGGTAAATCCAAACAAGTGAGCCCACTGGGACTGGGACTGGGACTGGCTCTCGGTGCCTGGCTTCTTGCATCACAATTTCAGAGAGTTCCATCACCAAGGAAGTTAGCTAGGTCACTTCCTTCAGGAACTGA